>NC_133160.1:130709377-131012407 GCF_040802235.1 Manis javanica
CAACATCTCCTGGTCCGTTCAAGAGTTTGGTTCTTTGAAACTGAATTAAAAAAAAAAACAAAACGATAATCCAGGGAGCTAATCAAAACAGCAGAAAAGTACTCTATGTTTGTTTTTTAAAATCTTTAAAATTTTATGGAATATGTTCTAAAAAACAAGCTATATGACCTCAAATATCTCTTTTGAACCACTGGTCTCATATAGCAACAAATGCTATATTCTTAATTCTTCTATTTCTTCCCAAGAAAAGAAATACTTATTCATTGCTTACCATCCTCAATGCTATGAGAAGAAATATGTAAAATTATACAGTTCCTGTTTTTCAGGAGCTTACAATCAACCTAATGAAAGAACCCGAGCGCACAGATTGGCATTCATCCCAGTGCCTCTACCACATCGGCACTCACAGGCAGCTGTGAGGAAGGAGACTAAGTAAAATATTTTTGCACAGCCCACCCATGCCACACCTACGTGGAGAGCCAAAGAAGAACAAGTGGGGGGTGTCTATTCTTAGTCAATGCCCTTTCTGTCCAGATATTCAATAATGCTACTACTTACCTCTTCATCTTTTTTCTTTAATTCTGCTTGAACTTCTTCCAGTTCCTCTTGACCTTCATCGGGACTCATCTTTAGGCCTTCCCGAAGCATTCTAATGCCAAAAATGGCGAATAATGCAGTTGAAACATAGTATGTATACACCCTGGGTATGACTGTCGTTGCATAGCCGAACAAAACTGGAAGGAAACGCAGCGGTGCATCTGGTGAGTCAGCATTTATCACAGCCAACCAAAGGAAGTTAACTTCAGAAATCACAGTTTATCATTGTTGTAAAGGAAAAATGGTTCACATCAGAAGCTAATCTAACATGTAATAACTTTAAATAATTCCACTTCTTCCCCTCCACCAATATTGAACCTCTAGGCCTAGCCAGCGACCTAACCTAAGTCACTGAGAAATGAATGGTCCCACTGAAGAAGGCCCATATTCCCTAGGGAGGTAGATCCTCTCAGGCCTATCCAGCCGGGGGCTGGCTTGCCACATTTCATGCAGGGCACAGTACTTTAGGCAGAAAGTTAACTCTGATGCCCTCTAAAGGTCCTGAGATCTTACACCTGGAAGCTACATCGCTTTCATGTGAAAGTGATCTTTCCTCATCACAAGTCTTTAAATTACAAACTTCTAAAGCAAAGGACCACTAAAAGATTCTCACAGGGATGATTCCAACTCTGTTCCTTTGTAACTAAAATAAGTGTATATTATGAAAAACTAATAATTACTTCATACATAGATATAATTACTTAATACTAATAATTACTTAACACCGAATTGTGTAAGTTATACACTTGTTAAATTTTCATTGAGATGTACAGTAAGATTTGTGCATTTTACTGTATGTGCCTATATATATATATATATATATACACATAGAGGCTGTGAAAATACTTCAGATTAAAAGACTAAAGAGAACTGAATGTTAATACCTGACCTAGGCTAGATCCTCTTTGGGATGGGGGAAAACTGCTACAGAAGGTATTATATGGTCGCCTGACAAAATCACAATATGGATGATAAAGAATGTATCAATCCATGTACATAAAGATATATTATATGTATATTTACATTAGATATATGAATCATGTGTATATGTATACATCTTTTCTGCCGTGACATCTACACAGCAAAAAACTACTTGACAGTATAACTTTCTCTTTCCCTGGTTACTGTCCCTCTATTTGTTCTTTCTTTGGAAACCTTTCCTTGGACACTCAAGCACTTTTGTTTTGGGAATAAGGAGAGGTTATTTTTCTTTAAGGCAAGTACTTTGCTTCAAGTCAGAATGGAGTCACAAATGTACTCATTCCTCTACATCTTAGCAGTGTTCAAACTCTGAGAACACTTAGCTCGAGGTCATTAGTATGAGGGGGAAAAAAATGGGCCAAGGATAAAACTGTGAGAATATCAGTCTTTATGGTACACAATTTTTTTTTTCAGAGACAAATGTAAGTAGAAGCACATGGTGTCACAGAAGCCAAGAGAATAAAATAGCAATACCCATGAATGTGGTCTGAGGAACTTATTAAAATGAAAACTGAACTCTGTAATTAGGAAAGCTGACTACTGAAGCTTTTACAAAGATGTCAGAAGCAGAAATCAGATTATAAGTAGGTAAGGAGTGAAACAGGAGGAAGGCTGTGAGGAAGAGGGACAGCAGTAATAATAAAAGGCCAAAGTAACTATGATTATCCCTCCTGTTGTCAGATGGCAGAGATGCTAAGTGAGGGGCAGAGCCTGAATATGACCCTGGGCGGCCTGCCTCACACTCAGCCCTCCACTAAAGGAGAAAAGGGAAAAGAGATGCAAGGGAGTGACCTACAAACAAGGACTGACATCCCCTCACCCCCAGCCCCAAGAGTAAAGGAAGACTTTATAAGAGGACACAGAGGAATCATGTATAGAAGACTATTTCCACGTGTACCTTCCGTATTCACGTTCCCTGTGTGCACGCCTTCTTAAAGCTCCCCTCTTGGAACACAGGCTGTGGTTAAGGGTCATGCAGGTTTCCTTTCTCACATTCCTTCTTCCCAGTTGCCCTTTGCCCACATTTCAAAGGTGCCTTCTGCCTAGCTACCTATGGCGCATTTCCTCACATCATAGAAAAATATAACCTAGGGCACCTCTAAAAGGGGATCTAAAATACTGGTGTCCTCAATCAATGCATTCTAAATCAGAGAGGGCTTTGGAATCTTCTGCGTCTTAGACATTTTTTAAAGTCATGCATGGCATTAGAAATGGTATTTAAAGTCAAGCCTCTCTCATCCCCCAACCAGTGTAAACAACTGCATTTTCCCTAGGGCAGAAGCTTGTTACAGCAAAAAGCATCAGAAAGAAATACTCAAATCAGTAGTGTCTTCTTTGACCCAGATGGCACACTTAGGCTGGGTTCCACGCCTCCCCCATACCCCCATCCACACATCCATTTTAGAATCGTAAAGTAGATGGTTGTCATAGGGGTGTATATTGTGTTTACTTAAATTCAAACAATACATCAAATGCTTTCTGACAGAAAATAATCCTGAGTTCACAGACCTAGTAGAACCAACATGACAATCAGGTAATGTGGCAGACATTTTCCATAAACTAAATGAGCTATATCTGCAGCTCCAAGGTTCTGGCAAAAATATATTTAAAATATGTAATATGATACAATTTTTTAAATGAAACCATTTATTGGCAAAAGTACACTGAAATTAACAATACCTTAATTTTCTGAATCGTTTCTAAATAATCCAGTTAAGCAAGGTGCTTCTAAGTACAACTAACATGTAAGAATAGCCATTTGATAAATTACAGAAAACCTGTTTTTGGTACTCTGCTATCAACAAAACAGCAGTATTTCAAACCATATTTAGTTGTAGCTGTAAATCATTAAAAATCATTTTAAATGACAGACCAATATATAATTTTTAGCATAAAATTCACTTTAATGAATGGAGTGACATGGCTGTAACAAAATCTCTTCCTACCTGCTTATTTACGTAAACAAAATTTCTCAGCCCTTGCATCTATTAAAAAAAAATCAGAGTTGATTCTACACCGTGCTTCATTCTATCAATAAGTAATACTCATCCACAGACTAATTTTAAAAGAATAGTTCTGACCTCATTAACAGATGCATTTCAACTTTAAAAAAATATTTAAATTTGTGATATATCTGTTTTGATAAACTATGTACTACTAGTAACTATAACTCGATCTGAAAAATGTTAACATACAGAGACTTAACAAGAGAGATTTTCATCATCTTTTAAAATTCCATTTATAGGCATATTTTTGCTGCAGATAAATGAGTGTGATTCATAAAAGATTAAGCAAAAAGTTATAATCACTAAGGTAAAATTCTATGAGGAAAGTAAGAATTAAAAGAGAAAAAAGAACAATACAAATTTCCAAATGTTAAAGAGTTTATTCAGGTTTGTTTTAAAGGAATGATGACCAGTATGTATCATATGGGATTGGATACCCATATCCCAATAGGCATCAAATTGTGAATGGTATTTAGATCCCATTGGGAATGTTTTAAAAGAATACATAATAGTTTATTTTATACAATATACCAGAAATTCAAAAGAAAAGTTTAGATATCCTCAGTGTGAAAGGGGGTCCATAGTCTTTCAAAATGATTTTAAAGAGACCCAAGGAGAAGGTGTGAAGACCACTGGGAGAGCCTGTTCTCTCCCCGGCCCAGGTAAGCAGAGATGTGACAGTGCCAGCAGCTAGAGGGAGGCAGGCCGAGGGCTCGGCCAGAGGAGACTCATCCGCGCACAGCTCAGGAAAGGAACTGAGCCCATTTCAGGAATGGAGCCTGGTTCCGATGAGAGACCCAGCAGAGAGAGAGGACAGTTCTTTTAGTTATCTCAAAGCTGGAAGTTTCAAAAATAAAATCTCTGATATTACTCAAACCCATTCCGAACAAAGTGACTTCATCATTTACATTTGTCTGCACTGTTCCTATTTCCTATAATACAAATTTGCTTTTGAAGAGAAAATTAAGTTTTCATTGTGAAATAGGAACAATAATAATTTCTAAAATGTGAAGAATGGTCGAATTATTTTTATCAGTAAAATACTAATTTATATTATGTTTAAAAAGACTCAAACTTGAACCTGCTTCCAAGTAGCCAGAAATAAAACTTGTTCAGGACTTTAAGAACTTAAGTTTCAAGAGAAATCTAAGGCATGCTAAAGAGTGAATGACTGAGCACCTGAAATATAATATCTCCTTTAATACAGACCGCAATCCAGTGAAGAAGGTATTACCTCCCTTTTAGGTGAAAGGACTTCATTAGGCTACTGCACAGCAGAGTCACACTCCAACCCAAGTCTGATCCTAAGGGGAAAGCTCACTGTTTTCCACCCAATTACATGGCTCAAGGTAGCTTCTGAATGAGACTAAACTATGTTTAATTATTTAGTGTTACATTTACTTTTTCATGGTGTAATTCTTTAAAATTGGAGCCTATAGGGAAGTAACTCAAATAGCAGGACAAACTGGAAGTCTAAGAACATGTCATTGCTTTACTGTAATCTGGAAGAACAGCTGTATAAAATACCATCAACTGAAAGTGAGCCCAGTTACTGATGACTAAATGTCCTTCAACAGGAAAATATGCAGTTCCTGGGGTGGCTCAAGTCTGCTTTCTAAGGTATCAGATATAAATAAGCTTATCTGGACTGAAAAGAAGAAAAGCAAGGATATACACATGCCCAAGGAAGGATAGAACACTAGTGAATAAATGAGGAGCATGCAATCTTGGCTGTTAATGCCTGAAAATTTAATTTTAAAAGTACAATATGGTTTTTAAGAGTTTATATGCAAACACCATTTTCAGTTTGCTAAATTCTGGAACTTTGTGAACCAAATTCCAACTAACTAGTTGAATGACTTCGTGACTCAATGCCACATACCATGTTTTCTCCTTAATTTAATATGCTTATTAAGAGGAAAAAGCACACTCACCTGATAAGCATGTCATTAGGCCCAAGGCAAGCATAGCACCAGCCAATACCGTCAAACGGTTATAGCGCATCGCCATGATGGCTGCTATAAAAAATGTCTTATCCCCCAGTTCAGATACAATGATAACTGATATGGCAGCGACAAATGCATGGATGAATCCCAAATTAGTTTGGGCAGCTGGATCTTCTTTATTGGTATGAACTGGGGCAGCTGGTGTAAATCCTTTCTGAAATTAAAAAAAAAAAACATATATATATATATATCAGCTATATTTTGGAGGGAAAAAAACCTCATTATTTAAAATTCTTTTATTTTGTATGTGACTTAAGATTATTTTTCTGTCATGGTCATTAGAGTTATTTCTGTCTAATCACTTTGAAAGCCATTAATAATGGCAGCAACATTTGATTGATAGTAGCTACAAAGCAGACTCAAGTACAATTCTACAAAATAATTTTTTAGAAAAAGAGTAAAGACCAGCAATATCCATCCACACATTAAAATTATCTTTTATTCTAAGAATTTTGTGTGTGTGTGTCTGCCATTTGCCACTTTGTGATTTGAGGTTTTAGTTCTTAGTTGTCCCATTCAAATTTTTATTTGTAACATGGAAGACCCAGGTATGTTGATCAAACATTCAAATAACAGAAAACTGAGAGAAATTTCATTAACACTTTAGAGGACAAAGTAGGATCCAGAAAGCTTCCCACAGAACTAGACCAAGAGATGGCTCTAGCTAAGATGAAGTTTATTATACACGTGGATATAATGATGGTCCTAGACTAAAGTCTAAAAATATCCAAGGACGGAATTTACCTGAAAACAAAATCTGATTCAAAAAGATACATGCCATCCAAAATATATAAAGAGCTCACGCACCTCAACAAAAAAAAGCAAATAATTCAATTAAAAACTGGGCAGAAGAGCTGAACAGGCACTTCTTCAAAGAAAAAATTCAGATGGTCAACAGACACATGAAAAGATGCTCCACATCACTAGTGATCAGAGAAATGCAAATTAAAACCACAATGAGATATCACCTCACACCAGTAAGGATCGCCACCATCCAAAAGACAAACAACAACAAATGTTGGCGAGGTTGTGGAGAAACGGGAACCCTCCTACACTGCTGGTGGGAATGTAAACTAGTTCAACCACTGTGGAAAGCAGTATGGCGGTTCCTCAAAAAGCTCAAAATAGAAATACCATTTGATCCAGGAATTCCACTTCTAGGAATTTACCCTAGGAATGCAGCAGCCCAGTTTCAAAAAGACAGATGCACCCCTATGTTTATCGCAGCACTATTTACAACAGCCAAGAAATGGAAGCAACCTGAGTGTCCATCAGTAGATGAATGGATAAAGAAGATGTGGTACATATACACAATGGAATATTATTCAGCCATAAGAAAACAAATCCTACCATTTGCAACAACATGGATGGAGCTAGAGGGTATTATGCTCAGTGAAATAAGCTAGGCAGAGAAAGACAAACACCAAATGATTTCACTCATATGTGGAATATAAGAACAAAGAAAAAACTGAAGGAACAAAACAACAGCAGAAACACAGAACCCAAGAAAGGACTAACAGTTACCAAAGGGAAAGGGACTGGGGAGGATGGGTGGGAAGGGGGGGACAAGGGGGAGAAGAGAAAGGGAGCATTACGAATAGCATGTATAGCATGTATAATTTGGGGGGGCACGGGGAGGGCTGTGCAACACAGGGAAGACAAGTAGTGATTCTAAAGCATCTTACTACACTGATGGACAGTGACTGTAATGGGGTTTGTAGGGGGGACTTGGTGATGGGGGGGAGTCTAGTAAACAATGTTCTTCATGTAACAGTAGATTAATTATACCAAAAAATTAAAAATTAAAAAAAAAAGATACATGCATCCTTATGTTTACCACTGCACTATTTACAATAGCCAAGACATGGAAGCAATCGAAGTGTCTGTCAGTAGATGAATGGATAAAGAAGATGTCCATACACACAAGGGAATATTATTCAGCCATAAAAAAGAAATGCTGCCATTTACAACAACATGGACAGACTTAGAGGGCATTATGCTCAGTGAAATAAGCAAATAGTGTATGATTTCACTTATATGTGGAATCTAAAACAACCAAACACCAAGAGACTCATAGGCACTGAGAAGTGACTGGTGGTTACCACAGGGAAGGCTTACGGTAGGTGTGTGAAATAGGTGATGGGGATAAAGAGGCACAAAATCTCAATCATAATATAAATTAGTCACAGGAATGAAATTACAGCATAGAGAACATAGTCAATGGTTCTGTCACATCTTCCTATGTTGACAGGAAGTACACCAGTTGAGATGAGCATTTAATAATGTTGATAACTGTGGAATCTTAATGTTGTATACTTGAAAGTAATACAATATTGAGTATAAACTATACTTCAATAAAAAAAAAAATACCAAAAAAAAAAATCCTAGGAGGTAATGTGGCCTAATAAAAAAGACAAACCTGAGTCTTGATAGAGATTAAGGTCTTTTTAAGTTGAAAATGAGACAAAAGCTCCAAAAAGGCAACAAGCACTTCAAGCACTTTGACAAGATCGTCACTCTGAGCTGCTCAGCCCTTAGTCCTAAATTCTGTACTGGTTCTGAGGCACCTCATGTTAACAAAGCACTGCACTCTGAAGATCACCTCAGACAAGGAGAGACACTAAAACAACAGACCAGCAAGCAAGTCACAGTGAGGCCAAGTCCAGCCTGTGCCAGCTAAGAATATTTTTATGTTTTCATGGAGTTGCAAAAAACAGAAAGAAAGAGGGAAGTAGGAAGGAAAATTATGCAACAGAGACTTTAAGTAGTCTGCAAAACCCAAAATATTTATTATTTGGTCCATTACAAAAAAAGTTTGCTAACTCAGGCTCTGTAACAATCACATAAGGGACAGGAAGGACTGGGTGCCTAAACTCCAATACTGAGAAAATCGGTGAGTCTGTATCCACTCCAGATGATGCCCACAGGCAGTGACAAAAACCTGACTTCCAAATTCCACAGTAAAAATCAGAAAAGGTTGAGCATTAGGTAGCCTAGACCTCTCATCTAAAATCTGGGGAAATTAAACATTTCAGAAAATATCTGGCATTAGTCCTAATCCTTATAAACCAGTTCTTGATTGAGCAAACACCATTTTAAAGGATCTAGCTTTCTCTCCATTACCACTTTAGTTCCACCTATGCTGAAGTTCCTTCAAACATGAGTTTCCTTTCTCTTCCAATACCCTAGGCACATTAAGCATCATAAAAAAATAAAAGCATTCAACTTGGCTCTCACTGATGCAACCATTTTCCTCTCAGAAATACTTTTTGTATGAAGAAACTTCACTGTAAAATATTTAGGAAATGAAATCCAATAAAATTCTTAGGAATAAATATACACCATTTATGATCAATTAGCTCCAAGCTCAAACAGAAAATGTTTATTCTGTAAAAACAAACAGTAGAAATCAAAACTACATATTCTTGTGGTTTTATAATTCCCAGCCATAAACCTTGGCACATCACTCAGCCTCCCTTTTCTCTGTGTAATGAAGAGGATAAAATTTGCGCTAGGAGTCCAACAGAACAAAAAGCTACATTTTCTTAAAATCAACTTAAAGCTTTTGTTAAATACTGAGCTGGTCCTGGATAGCCAAAATCATAGTGTTAAACCACAAACCATGGTGGTAAGAGTTTAAAACAAAGATATCAGGGTATTATAAAGATAGAAGATTTCCAGAACTTAAAATGTTAATAATAACTAGGGTTAGAAAATGATCAGTTACCAATCATCCATCTGTTGTTGATCAAATGCCTAAATGCTTACTACCTGCAAGGATGTCTCCATTTTCTAACTTACCTTAAGAGTGACTTAGCATTTTAACGTGGGGCTCTGGTATCTGGACTGCTGGGGTTCATAGCCAAAGCTTTAGCAGTTACTGTATGACCTTGGGCCAATTAAGTTTACCTCTCTGTGATTCAAGCCTCAGCTGTAAGATGAGGTACCCTATGGCTGATAGGTTTGTTTGAGGATTCAATGAGTTAGTACATATAAAGCCCTCAGGATGATGCCTCATACACAGGGCACACTCAATTAATTATTGCCGCACACCATATAACCATTTTAATCTTCCTAAAATAATTTCATCACATTACTTCTCTGTTTAAGAAACTGTAATGGCCTTCTTGTATCTATAACATAAAATCCAAATACTTAATTATGATAACTATCCTACATCTCTTATCTCATCATATACCAGTTCCCAAAATGAGCCTTATACACCACACTGAAGGATAAGAGCAGCGCCGTCCAACAGAAAATAATGCAAGCCACATAACCTAAGTCAAATTTTTCTGGTAGTCACATTTAAAAGAGAACAGATAAAATCATTTTTAGCAATACTTTATTTAACCCAATATATCCAAAATACTACTCTAGGAATATTTTAATGAACTATCTTAACTTTCCTTTTTTTTTTTAATACTAAGTCTTCAAACTCCAGTGTCAGTCTGCTCACCGCACATATTTCACGCACATCTCCATTGGAGTAAACCGCATTTTAAGTGCTTAAGAACCATCACATGGCTCATGGCTGGAGTACTGAACAGTGGAGCACAAGAGTATGTCGAGCTGTTGGTAACCACAAGCCTTCAATCATACGCTCCTACTTCCCTTCCTACCTCTTCATTTTCCCCTATGCACCTAGATTCCTCAAGACCCAACTTACACAGAACTTCTGAAGCGAGGCCTATCCCCCCAACTCGTCCTAATGACCCTCTCTCCTCAAACAAAACTGAATGCACACTGTGGGCAATGAGTCATGGCAGGTACCTGAATGAAACAAAGTTAAAGATAGAAAGAAACACTCAGGGAGTTCAACTCTTTTATATTAGAAACGTGTAAATGTAATGTTATCATCTGTAATAAAAAGGGACAAAATAAATGTCCATCAATACAGAACTGGTTAAATCAATGGTAGGTCCACGTGATGGAATAGTATGGGACTAAAGATAAGTTTTATATAAAATAATAAGGAAAAATTGCTACGGTATTTTAAGTTGAATGAAAGTATGTATACAGTCGTTGTATGTATGCAAAGGGGAGGGGAGGTAGATAGGGATAGAAAGTGTAAACACAGTTGTTAACAGCCAAATCTCAGCAAACAGTAATAGTTGATGTTCCCAGGAAGGAACCAGGATGAATAAAACAGAGGTTGGCAAACTTTTTCTTAAAAGATCAAATATTTAACCTTATTGGTCATGAAGTCTCTGTGATAATTATCCAACACTGATGCTGTAGCTTGAGAACAGCTGTAGATAATACTTAAATCAACAACTGCATCTCTGTTCCAATAAAACTTAATTAAAAAAAAAAGCAGGCAGACAGTGGTAAGCTGCAGTTTGCTAAACCCTGAACAAGAGGAGGAGATACACTTTTCACTCTACACTCTTCCTTACCTTTTGGATTTTTTACCATGCACATGACTATAGACACCTGTTGTGCACCACTCCAAAAATCTCTTGACCCCATCTTTTACTCCATCTGTGGAGATCCAATTACTTTAAGGCTGTAACTGGCTTCAGGCAGGTCTAACCAGAAGGCAGGTCCAACCAGAAGAAAGTACGCAATTTGCACTTACTCATTCACTACCCAGAAGAATGGACAAGTTAACACCTGCAGGGAAATCTTTAACTGATGGGAAAAGCCAGCTCTGAGGTTCTCTTCAGTAGGCTCCTTGGATTCTTAATGGGTTCAGTACTACTCACTCAAGGGGTAGCTCAATCAAAATGCTTGTGGATACATACATTTACATCATTCCGTGGACTGACAGTCTGAAAGAATACAGGCATGTTCTGACAAAGGGGAATAAACATATCAGATGAATAGTTGTGTTCAGATGTGAAAATTGAATTGGGTCCAGACTGACAATCCTGTACATTTATGGACCACCTCAGAAGCAAGGCCTTAAGAGTTTTCAAGTAGAAGGCACAAACATGATTAAGGCACTATGACTAATATAGGTTAGGGAAGAAAGTAGAATGCCAGTGACTGGACCAATTAATCAGGTCAATTGCCCAAGACAAATTAGTGAAGGAAAAATCAATAGAAACGTTAGAAAGGGGGTAGAATCCAAGATGATGGTAGGGTTTTCTGCCTGACTGCCTGGTAGAAACACTGATATTCCTACAAAGTATGTGAGGAAGATGAATAAAAATGGTTTGGGGTTTCAGACATGTTCAATTTCAAGTGACAAAAAGCATTTCAAGTCAAAATTTTCAAGAGGTCATCAGAAATAACACACCTGAGTTTAGGCCAGCATGCAAGGTATGTATATGGTTGCTGGTAGATGAGATTTCCAAGGGAAAATTCAGAGACTAAATCGAAAAAATGATTGTAGAGAATGTATGTGTTTAGGGAAGGGTGGGGTTGTCAGGGAACAAAACTGTCTTTGATGTTTATAGAGCCAGGCAGGAGAGTATCACAGATGGTCAAGCTAGAGGCAATCGCCATTTAGTGAGCTACTAACCAAAAGCCAAGTATTTGCATATACACTGTTTTGATACTCAAAACCAATACTCAAATTCTTAAGAGCTGTTATCTCAAAACAAGAGGAGAAACTGAGGACCAGTAGGGTTGAATTATTTTCCCAAGTTCATACAGCCAAGATGGGATAGAACTCTTAAGAGTGGGAAGTTAGTTAACAGTGTCAAATGAGAACTGAAAAAGACCCGTGAGTTTAGGAATTAGGTAAGTTATCTTTCAAAAAATGGAATTTCAATAAAAAGACAAGGTCAGAGGCCAGATAACGGAAAACTAAAACCATGTGAGAAAGCAGCTAATTCCCTAGTTGGAAATCTGGTTTATAAAACTGAAGAATAGAAAATAATGCAGTTCAGTACAGTTAAATTAATGGCCTTTTCTTTTTCTTTCCCAAATAGATGAAGCCGATAGGAAGGAACCAGTGAGAGAGAATATATTGAGAAAGGAAAGTACTGAGGTCAGAGATGAACGGGCACACAGACATCTGCCCAACACAAGAAGGCAAAAAGCACCAATTAAGATGTGTTCAGAAAGGTCGGACAGTGACTATAATTCCAGTTCTGGTGTTCTACTATGGTTACAGTGTCATACCACAGTGAGTCACAAAATACCAGTGTTTCCTTTGGCAGAGACAACTATTTTAGTATTTTAATTTGGTCCTGAGACCCAAATTATTTACATCTTGACAACAGGGTCAACGACTTACAGCATCAACTTATTGAATAAAACTCTTATTTTAAAGTTAAAATTAGTTCCAAACTGAACAATTTTGAAAAAGAAAGTATCCTCATTTAGAAAATATCCTTTCATGCTACCATGATCTACAAGAGAAGGAAGAAAATGGCAATTAACAATGACAAAATAATTCCTATTCTAGTTTGAGGTCAAATGAACACATATGTGACTAGACTAAAACTGATACGGACACCTGCTTCAGAATCTCCATCTACATATAATGCAACTACAGAAGATAAAGATACTCTCTTCAAAACAAAATCTACAGCCTGCTACCAAGGAGAAGACAGATATCCTTGCAAAAAAAATACAAAGTCACTCAACAAAAGTTATCACACAAGAGATGAGACTACTTGAAGATACAGGAGTCAATGGAAAATGCTTAGAAGTGGCTTAGAACTTAAACATTTTACTTGATTGTATGAAATCAGAAGAACATTTTTCAGAAGTTGGAAAATGAGCACAAAAACATATATGAAACTTGAACAATGACACCATGGATAAACCTGTTTTTAAAAGACTGCATTATAATAAAAGATAACATTATATTTTACTATAAATTTTCACTAGCATGTCTTTATGGATGGTTTAGTTTGTTTTTCTTAAATAACATCTTACTTTTTATTAGCGTTACTCATTAATTCATATTAGGATAATATATAATAATATATTTTTATTTTAACAGATATGACTTTATTTTTATGAAAGTTACTGTTTTGTATTAATAAATTTTGACACTTGACATGTATTAAATGTATTTAGTTTCACTTTTTTTTTTAATGAATTGCTTTGATGTCGGCGTATTACCAGATAAACTCCGTTAACATAATGATCATTTCATTCTGAGACAGCAATTCTGTGTAAGACAGGAGTCCTCACACCTGACAGCCTCAATCTTGGCTATAGAATTGAGAAGGCTGGACTGGATGGAGAACTTCAACTTGATGAAAAAGGAAAAAAGGTTAAAGTATATTACTCTAAGCTTAGAGTATATACAATATACTGTATGAAGGCTTTCTTACAGTTAAAACATAGTAATAAAAGAAATACCAAGAAACAGTGAAGCAGAAATACAGTTACAAGAATTTGTACTTTCGTGGCAATAGGTTTTTGTGACTTTAGCAGTGCTATGCAATCAGAGAAGTTCTTTAGACTTCTACAGTAGGCAGCAAATTATAAATTACCTTTATTAAACCTATCTGATCTCCCCAACTAACGGGATTTAATGCTTCTTGTATTTCATGCTCAGCCCACGGGAAGAATAAGAAAAAAACTGAATAAACGGATAGAAACATAAACAGCATAAATGAAAGGATCCAAGCGATCAACAGTGCTTTTTTTCCATGGGTTTGTAAATTTGGTTTAATTATAACTGTTAAGTTCAGACTGAACTCCCCCAACCCTTTTGCCTGACTATAGAGGGAAAAACACCCAATGTAGAAATTTCTGTTCCAAGTTCATACATTTGGCTTCAGAGCACCCTCTAATTACATTTTTATAATACATCTTACACTTGAATGCACACCAATGAAGGAGAGATTTCCCCCCCTTCATTTTCAGAAGTCTACTCTCACACAATGGCACGGAGAGTAAATTTAAATATCCTACCCTTTTAAAAGACCCACTTGCATGTAGTTGCAAAAGTAAAACAGTCAGAACTTTTGGGTTTTCAGCAATGCTGAATCCTGGCTGATATGGCTATTAAAATTGAACTCTGACCATATCTTACCTCCACCAAATAGACAAAAAAAGCAAATGATAACTTGTATTTCACAGTTTAGAAAACATGTGAAAGACAAATCTCTTCCAACACACTGTAACACTGTCCAGAGGGCGAAAAAATTTGAGCCAGATCAGAACGTTACATCAAAACCAGAATTAAAACAAGACAATGAGATTCTACAATATACAAGAAACTAGAATAAATTCCCATCTAAAAAGAAGCACCAAGAATAATATATCAAAATACTAAAGACAAAAACGATGTTATATTGTGCCTGCCCCTTCTCTCCATATCCTGTTGTAAAGACAAGGATCCTGAAGACCATTTAATTATGGCCGCTGGACACTGTTGCCTTTATTTTACATGGCTAGATTTTTACAACAGGTCTAAAAGGGTATTATTAATAGCTATACCGACCACCATTTATATCTCAAAAATCACTATATGACTAGAACTTTGATGAAAGGCCTGGAAAGTTACAGTTACTTAATCCAAAGCAGTTACTGTCTGAAAACATTCTTAAATGACAGAAGACTAAATGATGAATCAGCATTTCAGTTCAATTTCAGAAGTGGAAATGCCCAGGAGGTTCAGGTGGGCCCAGTAGTTACCAGCAGAAGAGAGAAATCATTTTTAACCACGACATTTTTGGGAAGTCTTCACAGAAAGGAGATATCTGGAGGTTCTTGAAAAGTGGGAAAGGTGAAACCCAGCTTCTCAGGGAGGCGTTTTGTGGGAGACTAGTGACGGAGCACGTGGCATGTCTACAGCCAGGGAGCAAGGGAGCGGCTAAAAAGCCTGGTTGAGTGGGAGGTTCAGCCTGAAGAAGAGGATGGACTGAAATCGGTATGCAAGGGTAACCCACTTAATATTTCTGAGAAGTAAAACAGAATTCAGTTTAGGAAGGTTAGGTGACCGCAGGAATGTCGCCCGGGGGGCAGTGGGAGGGGGGCATCGGTTGAGTAGCAAACTGTCCCCTCCTAGAAGAGGCTCCAGAGGGCCTAAATCCAGGCATCCAAACTGGAAATTAGGAGAAAGCCGAGAGCTGGAAGAGGGAATAAATTTTAAAACGCTGCCGAGATTTTGAATACAAATGACTAAGTGATCCTGTGAACATAAATGAAGATGTTCACTTACATCTACTTAGTGAAGGCCAAAGAACAAGGTCTAGTACACTCCCAAATCTGGTTTTGTCATCCCACAGGGGAACAGCACTCTGTAGTGCCAAAGACTGATCATTCCTGTGAATTCCTAAGAGCGGCTCTCTGCAAGCCAGGGCACCTTTCAGGCGTTTTTAAAAAGTCATGCTTCATGATCCATGTATGTTTGGCAAAAACCACAAATCGAACAAAACTGAATTTGGGTAAGAAGTACAGGACAGTTTTCACCCCCACAATGGCCTGTTATCCTCAGAACGCGAAAACCCTCCCAGCTGCCCTCTGTTAAAAACTTCCTACTCGTCGAGAGGGAGCCAAGATGGCGGCGTGAGTAGAGCAGTGGAAATCTCCTCCCAAAAACACATAGATCTATGAAAATATAACAAAGAAAACTCTTCCTAAAATAGAGACCAGAGGACACAGGACAACATCCAGACCACATCCACACCTGCAAGAACCCAGCGCCTTGCGAAGGGGGTAAGATACAAGCCCCGGCCCGGCAGGACCCGAGCGCCGCCCCCCCCACCAGTTCCCAGCAGGTAGAAAGAAACTGGAGCGGTTTTTTTTTTTGGCGAGTGCTTTTTGGAAGCCTTAAAGGGACAGGGACCCCGGTGCTAGGGAAGCAGGGCAGCAGGACCGGTGAGCTGGTGCCTGGGACCGGCGTTTGGGGAGTGCTTTTTGGAAGCCTTAAAGGGACGGGGACCCGGATGCCAGGGAGGCAGGGCGGCAGGACTGGTGGGCGGGTGCCTGAGACTGGTGCCTGAGGACGGAGAAAATCGTGCGTTTTTCCCCTTTTTTTTTTTCTTTTTGGCGAGTGCTTTTTGGAAGCCTTAAAGGGACAGTGACCCCAATACCAGTGAAACAGGGCAGCAAGACGACTGGTGACCGGGTGCCTGAGACCGGCGCCTGGGGACAAAGAAAATCGCGCGTTTTTCCCCTTTTTTTTTGGCGAGTGCTTTTTGGAAGCCTTGGAGGGACGGGGACCCCAATACCAGGGAGGCAGGGCAGCAAGACTGGTGGGCGGGTGACTGGGACCAGCACCTGAGGACAAAGAAAATCACGCATTTCTCCCTTTTTTTTTTTCTTTTTGGCGACTGCTTTTTGGAGGCCTTAGGGGGACAGGGGCCCCAGTGCCAGGGAGGCAGGGCGGCAGGGCCGGTGAGCAGGTGCCTTGGACCAGCACCTGGGGAGAGAGGGTCACGTGTTTTTCCCTTTTTTTTGGTGAGTGTTTTTTGGAGGCCTTGGAGGGATGGGGACCCCAGTGCTAGGGAGGCAGGGCAGCAGGACCAGTGGGCGGGTGCCTGGGACTGGCGCCTGAGGACAAACAATATTGCGCATTTCCCCCCACCTTTTTTTTTTTTGGTGGGTGCTTGTTGGAAGCCTTGAAGGGAGAGGAACCCTGGTGCTAGGGAGGTTGGGCAGCAGGACCAAGTGAGCAGGTGCTTGGGACCAGCGCCTGAGGAAAAAGAAAATCACGCGTTTTTTCTTTTTTTTTTTTTTCTTTTAACTCTTTCGTTGTTGCTGTTGTTGTTTTGGTTTGGAGAGTGCTTTTTGGAAGTCTTAAAGGGGCAGGACAGGTCACTTAGACCAGAGGCAGCGAATCTGGGGATCTCTGGGCACTCTAACCCCCTGGGCAACAGGGAGCACAGAGGCCCCTTACGGAGATAAATAGCCTCCCGGCCGCTCCCCCTCCAATGGGGCTCCACCATTTAGGAGGAGCAGCCCCAGCCAGGCCACGCCCACAGTTACAGCGGAGATAAACTCCATAGCAAACTGGCAGGTAGCAGAAGCCCTGTCTGCGCACAGCTGACAAGCATAAGCCACTAGAGGTCGCTATTCTCCCAGGAGAGGAAGGCCACAAACCAACAAGAAGGGAAGCTCTTCCAGTGGTCACTCGTACCAGCTCTGCAAACTATCTCTATCACCATGAAAAGGCAAAACTACAGGCAGACAAAGATCACAGAGACAACACCTGAGAAGGAGACAGACCTAACCAGTACTCCTGAAAAAGAATTCAAAATAAAAATCATGAACATGCTGACAGAGATGCAGAGAAAAGTGCAAGAGCAATGGGATAAGTCCGGAGGGAGATCACAGATGTCAGGAAAGAGATCACAGAAGTGAAACAATCCCTGGAAGGATTTATAAGCAGAATGGATAAGATGCAAGAGGCCATTGAAGGAATAGAAGCCAGAGAACAGGAACGTATAGAAGCTGACATACAGAGAGATAAAGGGATCTCCAGGAATGAAACAACACTAAGAGAACTACGTGACCAAACCAAAAGGAATAATATTCGTATTATAGGGGTACCAGAAGAAGAAGAAAGAGGAAAAGGGATAGAAACTCTCTTTGAAGAAATAATTGCTGAAAACTTCCCCAAACTGGGGGAGGAAATAATCAAACAGACCACATAAATACACAGAACCCCCAACAGAAAAGATCCAAGGAGGACAAAACCAAGACACATAATAATTAAAATGGCAAGGATCAAGGACAAGGAAAGAGTTTTAAAGGCAACTAGAGAGAAAAAGGTCACCTATAAAGGAAAACCCATCAGACTAACATCAGACTTCTCGACAGAAACCCTACAGGCCAGAAGAGAATGGCATGATATATTTAATACAATGAAACAGAAGGGCCTTGAACCAAGGATACTGTATCCAGCACGACTATCATTTAAATATGATGGTGGGATTAAACAATTCCCAGACAAGCAAAAGCTGAGGGAATTTGCTTCCCACAAACCACCTCTACAGGGCATCCTACAGGGACTGCTCTAATGGGAGCACTCCTAAAAAGCACAGAACAAAACACACAACATATGAAGAATGGAGGAGGAGGAATAAGAAGGGAGAGAAGAAAAGAATCTCCAGACAGTGTATATAACAGCTCAATAGCGAGCTAAGTTAGGCAGTAAGACACTAAAGAAGGTAACCTTGAACCTTTGGTAACCACGAACCTAAAGCCTGCAATGGCAATAAGTACATATCTCTCAATAGTCACCCTAAATGTAAATGGACTTAATGCACCAATCAAAAGACACAGAGCAATAGAATGGATAAAAAAGCAAGACCCATCTATATGCTGTTTACAAGAAACTCACCTTAAACCCAAGACAAGCACAGACTAAAAGTCAAGGGATGGAAAAACATATTTCAGGCAAACAACAGTGAGAAGAAAGCAGGGGTTGCAGTATTAATATCAGACAAAACAGACTTCAAAACAAAGAAAGTAACAAAGAGATAAAGAAGGACACTACATAATGATAAAGGGCTCAGTCCAACAAGAGGATATAACCATTACAAATATATATGCACCCAATACAGGAGCACCAGCATATGTGAAACAAATACTAACAGAACTAAAGAGGGAAATAGACTGCAATGCATTCATTTTAGGAGACTTCAACACACCACTCACCCCAAAGGATAGATCCACCAGGCAGAAAATAAGTAAGGACACACAGGCACTGAACAACACACTAGAACAGATGGACTTAATAGACATATATAGAACTCTACATCCAAAAGCAACAGGATATACATTCTTCTCAAGTGCACATGGAACATTCTACAGAATAGACCACATACTAGTTCACAAAAAAAGCCTCAGTAAATTCCAAAATATTGAAATTCTACCAACCAATTTTTCAGACCACAAAGGTATAAAAGTAGAAATAAATTCTACAAAGAAAACAAAAAGGCTCACAAACACATGGAGGCTTAACAACATGCTACTAAATAATCAATGGATCAATGAACAAATCAAAATAGAGATCAAGGAATATATAGAAACAAATGACAACAACAACACAAAGCCCCAACTTCTGTGGGACGCAGCGAAAGCAGTCTTAAGAGGAAAGTATATAACAATCCAGGCACACTTGAAGAAGGAAGAACAATCCCAAATGAATAGTCTAACATCACAATTATCGAAACTGGATAAAAGAAGAACAAATCAGGCCTAAAGTCAGCAGAAGGAGGGACATAATAAAGATCAGAGAAGAAATAAACAAAATTGAGAAGAATAAAACAATAGCAAAAATCAATGAAACCAAGAGCTGGTTCTTTGAGAAAATAAACAAAATAGATAAGCCTCTAGCCAAACTTATTAAGAGAAAAAGAGAATCAACACAAATCAACAGCATCAGAAATGAGAATGGAATAATCAAGACAGACTCCACAGAAATACAAAGAATTATTAAAGACTACTATGAAAACCTATATGCCAACAAGCTGGAAAACCTAGAAGAAATGGACAACTTCCTAGAAAAATACAACCTCCCAAGACTGACCAAGGAAGAAACACAAAAGTTAAACAAACCAATTATGAGCAAAGAAATTGAAACAGTTATCAAAAAACTACACAAGAACAAAAACCCGGGGCCGGAGGGATTTACCTCGGAATTTTATCAGACACACAGAGAAGGCATAATACCCATTCTCCTTAAAGTGTTCCAAAAAATAGAAGAAGAGGGAATACTCCCAAACTCATTCTATGAGGCCAACATCACCCTAATACCAAAACCAGGAAAAGACCCCACCAAAATAGAAAATTACAGACCAATATCCCTGATGAATGTAGATGCAAAAATACTCAATAAAATATTAGCAAACAGAATTCAACAGTATATCAAAAGGATCATACACCATGACCAAGTGGGGTTCATCCCAGGGATGCAAGGATGGTACAACATTCGAAAATCCATCAACATCATCCACCACATCAACAAAAAGAAAGACAAAAACCACATGATCATCTCCATAGATGCTGAAAAAGCATTTGACAAAATTCAACATTCATTCATGATAAAAACTCTCAGCAAAATGGGAATACAGGGCAAGTACCTCAACATAATAAAGGCCATATATGATAAACCCACAGCCAGCATTATACTGAACAGCGAGAAGCTGAAAGCATTTCCTCTGAGATCGGGAACCAGACAGGGATGCCCACTCTCCCCACTGTTATTTAACATAGTACTGGAGGTCCTAGCCACGGCAATCAGACAAAACAAAGAAATACAAGGAATCCAGATTGGTAAAGAAGAAGTTAAACTGTCACTATTTGCCGATGATATGATACTGTACATAAAAAACCCTAAAGACTCCACTCCAAAACTACTAGAACTGATATCGGAATACAGCAAAGTTGCAGGATACAAAATTAACACACAGAAATCTGTAGCTTTCCTATACGCTAACAATGAACCGATTGAAAGAGAAATCAGGAAAAGAATTCCATTCACCATTGTATCAAAAAGAATAAAATACCTAGGAATAAACCTAACCAAGGAAGTGAAAGACTTATACTCTGAAAACTACAAGTCACTCTTAAGAGAAATTAAAGGGGAAACTAATAAATGGAAACTCATCCCATGCTCATGGCTAGGAAGAATTAATATCGTCAAAATGGCCATCCTGCCCAAAGCAATATACAGATTTGATGCAATCCCTCTCAAATTACCAGCAACATTCTTCAATGAATTGGAACAAATAATTCAAAAATTCATATGGAAACACCAAAGACCCCGAATAGCCAAAGCAATCCTAAAAAAGAATAATAAAGTAGGGGGATCTCACTCCCCAACTTCAAGCTCTACTACAAAGCCATAGTAATCAAGACAATTTGGTAGTAGCACAAGAACAGAGCCACAGACCAGTGGAACAGATTAGAGACTCCAGAAATTAACCAAACATATATGGTCAATTAATATTTGATAAAGGAGCCATGGACATACAATGGCAAAATGACAGTCTCTTCAACAGATGGTGCTGGCAAAACTGGACAGCTACATGTAGGAGAATGAAACTGGACCATTGTCTAACCCCATATACAAAGGTAAACTCAAAATGGATCAAAGACCTGAATGTAAGTCATGAAACCATTAAACTCTTGGAAAAAAACATAGGCAAAAACCTCTTAAGACATAAACATGAGTGACCTCTTCTTGAACATATCTCCCCAGGCAAGGAAAACAACAGCAAAAATGAGCAAGTGGGACTACATTAAGCTGAAAAGCTTCTGTACAGCGAAAGACACCATCCATAGAACAAAAAGGAACCCTACAGTATGGGAGAATATATTTGAAAATGACAGATCCGATAAAGGCTTGACGTCCAGAATATATAAAGAGCTCACACGCCTCAACAAACAAAAAACAAATAACCCAATTAAAAAATGGGCAGAGGAACTGAACAGACAGTTCTCTAAAAAAGAAATACAGATGGCCAACAGACACATGAAAAGATGCTCCACATCGCTAATTATCAGAGAAATGCAAATTAAAACTACTATGAGGTATCACCTCACACCAGTAAGGATAGCTGCCATCCAAAAGACAAACAAAAGCAAATGTTGGCGAGGCTGTGGAGAAAGGGGAACCCTCCTACACTGCTGGTGGGAATGTAAATTAGTTCAACCATTGTGGAAAGCAGTATGGAGGTTCATCAAAATGCTCAAAACAGACCTACCATTTGACCCAGAAATTCCACTCCTAGGAATTTACCCTAAGAACGCAGCAATCAAGTTTGAGAAAGACAGATGCACCCCTATGTTTATCGCAGCACTATTTACAATAGCCAAGAATTGGAAGCAACCTAAATGTCCATCGGTAGATGAATGGAGATGTGGTACATATACACAATGGAATACTACTCAGCTATAAGTGGAAAAATCCAACCATTTGCAGCAACATGGATGGAGCTGGAGAGTATTATGCTCAGTGAAATAAGCCAAGCGGAGAGAGAGAGAAATACCAAATGATTTCACTCATCTGAGGAGTATAAGAATAAAGGAAAAACTGAAGGAACAAAACAGCAGCAGAATTACAGAACTCAAAAATGGACTAACAGGTACCAAAGGGAAAGGAACTGGGGAGGATGGGTGGGCAGGGAGGGATAAGGGGGGGAAGCAGAAGGGGGGTATTAAGATTAGCATGCATGGGGGGGAAGGGAGAAAGGGGAGGGTGGGCTGTACAACACAGAGAGGACAAGTAGGGATTCTACATTTTGCTAAGCTGATGGACAGGGACAGTAACCGTATTGTGGTTGTTAGGGGGGACCTGATATAGGGGAGAGCATAGTAAACATAGTATTCTTCATCTAAGTGTAGATTAAAGATTTAAAAAAAAAAAAAGAAAGAATGAAAGAAAAGGGGGATTACTCCTTGATAGGATAAAACTATTGGTAAATCAAAGATCAACGCATGCTTTAAATATCCTTAATGTTGATCACTTAAAGGGTGTCAGATGATCAGCTATGGAGGTACTCTTTTCTGATAATATTCCTTTCTCTTAATAAAAATAAAAAAAATAAAAAAATAAAGCAGTTCCTGTGTGCTGACCTCCAATGAGTGGTATAGAGGGCATGTCAAAGTGTGGGCAAAGGGTCTGTTTGTTTCTATGCAGAAGATCAAGGCCTAGCTTGGATACCCAGAAAATGAACTAAGATACAATATGAGGAGGAGCTTCCGGCACCAGCACTCTCTGGAGGACTTGTGCCAGGGGGATGACCATCAAAAAGCCTCCACAGGGATCTGGGCGATGCTGCGGTTGTGGCTGCATCCACCCCATCGTTTCCTGGACTTGCCATTGGAATGGGGAGGGAGATGTCTAGGCTGGCATGTGCATACAGTGAGACAACGAATTTGACCGGATCTGTACTGGAGGTGGGAGGGGTGCAAGTTGTAGCACTCCAAAATCTTATAACTATAGACTATCTATGGTTAAAAGAACATATGGGATGTGAACAGATCCCAGAAATGGGTTGCTTTAATTTGTCTCATTTCTCTCAGACTGTTCATGTACAGTTGGACAATATCCATCATATCATAGACAAATTTTCACAAATGCCTAGGGTGCCTAAATGGTTTTCCTGGCTTCACTGGAGATGGCTGGTAATTATAGATATGCTTTGTTTATGTCACCGTATTCCTATTATGTTAATATGTGAGCGCAAGTTAGTTAGTAGTTTAAAGCCTATACATGCTTAAGGTACTCTACAAGAAGATATGTCAAAGAAATAATCAATCCTCCTATGTTTTCTTCCATATGCTACCTCTATAGCTTTTCTTCTTCCTTCCTAATTACAACCCTTAAATAGAATTTGTGCCTCATATCGAATTTAGCGAGTATCATAATTCCTCCAGGTGGTAAAGATACCTCGAGACAAGTGCTGGGCACAGAAGCCACAGGGCATAAATCTGCAAAGAAGTAAAAAGCTAACCTTTTCAAACAATATGGCTTCTCTCTCACTTACCAACTTTACATTTCCCTGTGTGACCCCAGAAGATGACTGGTTAGCCAGAGACGGGTAAGATTCCTCAAGGGAGGAACAACCTAAGACAGGCACAGTCGCAGGGGGGCCATCAGGTGAGAAATTGGGGATCAACAGAGGTGAGGCTCAGAACCTCACCCCCCCTGCTTTGAGAGAAATCTTCTGCATCCGTGGATGTTTTGCTGCCCTTGTCTAGCTTGGATTAATAATTAGTCCATAGACACACACCTGATCATCTACATTTGCCCTCTTACAGCACTAAACTATGTTTTCTACCTTTATCTTGCATCTACCTACCACTTCAGCGTTTTATTAAAAATAAAAATAATATTAATAATAAAGGGAGAAATGTGGGATCCACATATAAATCAAGTATAAAAATCAAACGAATATTCCTATTTGACCTGATTGTTTATGGTTCATAATGCGTGATCAAAACCGAAAGTTTCTGTGATGAATGCCCTTGTACTGTTCACCATGTAAGAATTTATTCACTATGTAAGAATTCGTTCACCATGTAAGAACTTGTTCGTTATGCTTCAGAAGATTGGAGACTGACGAGAATTAGGCTTGAGATGGATTAATGATTGTGTATTGAGCACTGACCCCTCTATACAGAAATTTATTGTTGTTAACAACCATTTGATCAATAAATATGAGAGATGCCCTCTCAAAAAAAAAAACAAAAAAAAAAAACTTCCTACTCGGGAGGAGTATTTCCAGTTCCCAGAACAGATCTGCTCCACTGGACGCCCATCCCCGACAGCGTTCCGGCTCCCCCCCCCCCTCGCTCAGAAGGGTTCGCTCCCTCCCTCGCAGCCTCCCGAGGAGCCGGGCGAGGCCGGGCCTGACCCGGGAAGAGCGCTGCCGGCAGGGCTCCCCTCCCCCGCCAGCAGCCCCGGGCCGAGGGCGGCGCTCCGGCGGCCATGAGCCTGGTACCCGGCGCAGCCGCGCCCGGCCCGTCCTACTCACCTCGGCCCGGGCCGGCTCGGGGCCCTGCCCTGCCGCAGGCTGCGGCTGCAGCTGCTGGGCAGGCGCCGGCGGCTCCTTGTTCCGGTGGCTAAGGTCTTCGTCGGGGGCCGCCCGGACGCCGGCCGGGGCCCACAGCAGCGGAACCAGCAGCAGCAGCAGAAGCAGCCGGCACGCAGATGCGCGGCCGCTGCCCCGGGCCGCCGCCGCCGCCATCCCGCCCGCCGAGGCGGCCGCGCACCCGTGCCGCAGGAGGAAGTGCGGCCGACGGGAAGCCTCGACCCGGAGCCGCCTCCGCGGTCCGTCCGTCTCGCCACCGCCGCCTATCAAGGAATCTGCACCATGCGGGAGGTGGCACGGGCGCGCGCGAGGCTCGGGACAGGCCGGCGTTCGCGGCCGCCCACTCCGTCCTCCGTGTCTCCCGCGGTGGCCACACGGCTCCGCCAACTGTCTCAGCGCGGCCCAGCCCGGTTCCGCCGGGCCCCGCCCCTACCCGTGACGGCCTCCCATTGGCCTCGCGTCCGCCGCGGCGTCGTGACGTCCCCGGGCAGGTTGAGGTGCGGCCCGCGCCCTCCTGCCATTGGACCCGGCGCTCCAGGGAGGTACGGGGAGCCGCGTGACGTTTCGCTCCGAGCATCCTTCTCGCGCCCCACCCGCGGCCCTCTGCCCCTCTGTGCCCGCCGTTGTTGAGCGGCTCGGCTCTCGACTTCTGCTTCCTCCTGAGTCTTCCGTCTTAAGAGCCAGGCCGGCCTCTCGCCTTTCTTAGCCTTTCCTGTATGTCACATTAGTTCCAGCGCTCTGGCTACGTGGCACTTGCGGGGAACGCCACACCTGGCCGGGTGCCGCACTCCTCACGGATTATCGGTGCCTCCTCCGACGCGGCGGTCTACTCAGGACAGTGTTCTTAGAAGGGCAGGACACGATTATTTAAAATAAACCTCTCAAACAGAACTTAGAAAATAACGGACGAAAGTTTTCGAGACTTGTTCTAGATACTGTTTGTCTGTAATCACCCCCAGACCAAAAACATCAAACACTGCCCTTGCCCTGCACGCCTTTCTGTTTTGGATGTTTTGTGCCGTTCCACACTTAGTCTGGCCTCTGTAAATGTTTGGATTTTCAAATTGAGTGTTTAGGATTTTTGAAGGATGGGGATGGGGTGGACAAGAGTAGAAAACAGGATAGAATGGTTGGTTGGGCTTCAGAATACTTTTACGTCTTAAATTTAAAAGTTGAGCTCTTTGGTTATGAGAAGTTTACATGCTAACGTGCCAGCTAAGGAAGGTTATGACTAAAATACTAGAACAAGAAATGAATCCACCAAAAGGATCTGTGGTAAAGTGGACAAACGTACTTTGAGTTCAGTGAAGAAACCACATTACGGGTTAGTAAAGCTTTCGTCCCTGCTGTTCTTGCTGTCTGTAACTTCCTTTGTTCTGTCACTGTTAACTTCTACTCATACTTCCAAAATATGTTCAGTCTTGACCTCTCAGAAGTCTTCCCCCAACACCTCCTCTTACAGAATTCTTCATTCCTTGCTTCATGCTACTGTAGGTGATACATGCTTCTGTGATGGTGCAAGTAACCAGGAGGCCTCTTAAACAGTTCGGGTGTAACTATTGTGCCTCCCTAGGCCCTACTTACTGAAAATCCAAACGTGAAAACAGCCAATTAATGATGAACATTTGCACGATCTGTTAAAGGAGAATGCCCTTTCTTCAGTCTAGGTTCCCATGAGGAGGAGTTTCCTGGCCTCTCAAAGAGCCTTAGCCATTTCACCTGATGATGTAAGGTAGATTTGGGTGGAGGAACTGAGCATACTGGGCTCACCTCTGCCACCTTTCCCTCTCTGTAGGTGCAGCCCACAGGGAAAAATAGTCTCTGCTGCTCTCCTGGGAGACTTCTTGATTCTAATCAAGAAGCTGGGGACAGCTCTTGATTCTAATTCGGTGTTACCCCAGCACACCAGGCTACCAGACCTGAGTCATTCCAAGCAACCTGACCGTCTGTCTTTCTCACTCTTTTTCTTCAGCTTTTCAGAAGGGAAGGTGTGAGCTATTTCCTGAACTCTGCTAGAGACCTCTCCCTGCATCCCCAAATCAGCAAAGGGTGGATTAAAGCTTTTTACTTTAAACAGTCCACAGAGTAAAGGCTGGTTAGAGAAGCCAAGGGAAGTAGTGATAAGAAAGGCGAGGGGGAATCAGAGACCAGAAATCATGTGTCCAGTGAAGATCATTAAAAATTAGAGAAGGAACTTGGAAAATTGAAATGTCAGCTAATGATAGCAATTTACAACTTCTTGACCTCAAGTCAAAGTATTTCTATGTGAAATGAAACTTACTGCTGCTCATTGGCATGCTGGAGCCCTTTAGATGATGGCGATCTGGACCCTTGTGGAGGGCCACTGCTGGTCTAGAGAAAAAGGGGAACTCCCTTTCAGGCCCATTCATGGACTTTCCTAGGATTCTACAAACAGGCCAAAAATTCAAAAAGAATGCAAAATTTGTGCTCTGTTCTCATTTTTGGAACTATTTTTTTTGCCACCTCCATCTGGATGTTTCACAACCATTTCAAACAAAGCATGGACAAAACAAATCTCTTGACCAAAAACCTCTTCCTTCCCCAGTCTTCCCATCTCATAAACGGAACTAGCATCCCCCTACTGGATTCCTTTCATTTCCTTCCAGTTTACATTCAGCCTACCAGTAAATTCTGTTGTTTCTACTTCCACTGTTCACCTCTATCTCCACTGTTATTTACCACCTTCTCATAGTAGGTGTCATTTTTCACCTGGACTGTTAAAATAGCTTTCGAATTGGCCTTGCTGTTTCCACTCTTGCCAATCTATAGTTTAACTAGCAGCCAGGCTTCTAAAATTAAAATCAATCTTTTCATTCCCCTGCTTAACATTATCTAATGGCTTCTAAATGTCCTTAGAAAAGTCCAAAGTCTCTACCTCTGAATTAAAGTTCCATGTGATCTAAGCCCTGCCTTCTGTGTGACTTTGTCTCTTGGCTTTCTCTGTCTTATGTGCCATGTTCAGCCAACCTTGTTTCCACTTCAGGAGCTTTGTACTTGCTGTTTCTCTTCTTACAAGACTTTCTTAAGATCTTCTTCTGGTCATTTAGGGTAAATAAGGTCGCTGCTCAAGAATACCTTTCCTGTCCATCCACCTAAAGCACACCCCTGCCCTTGCCCTTGTCACTCTCTGTCTCACCTTCTTTTCTTAAGTTTTTTCTTTTTAGCTTTTTTGTAGCACTTAGCACTATCTGAAATTATCTTGATTGTCTAATTGTTTACTCATATATTATCTGTATCTCTGAACTAAAATGTAAGTTCCATCAGGGGAGGAAACTTCCCTGTTTTGCTCACTATAATCTCAAGATTTAAAATAGTGCCTGGCCATAGAAAAATCTCAAATATGAATGAATCACTGGTTTAATGAAATTCTGAGAATGAAAAGAAAGACAAAGATAAATCTAGATGTAGTGTAACTCCAGGGAGAAGAAATCCCAGGGCAAAATACTTCTAAAACCGAAATCAGTGAAAGGGAGAAATATAGTTTAAAACCCATTTATTGCTTACAAACTCAGTCTTTGGCATCTCTTTCCTGCTCTGGCAGAAGCTAGCAAGCCCTCCCCCTAACCTCTCAGGTTCAGATAAGCCCTCAGTTGCCCAGGTAATTATCTATTGATATGGAGATGCACTTATATCCACCCCTGAGGAATGCCTATTGCTATGCAGATGCACTAAAGCCAGGCGAGATATTCTGGAAATATTTACCCACATGTAGACATAGTCTGGCTCAAAAACAATTTATGATCTTGTCATAGCTTCACTTTTGAAGGTCACACTCATACATTCCTCTCCAAAGGCCTGAGCAGCCCTGCATAGTCTTTTATGTCTTTGTCCTTGGCCTGATTCTGAGAATCAGAGTTCATCCTACTTTCTGCTCACGTCCTAGTGGCCTTGAGTTCATTCACAGCCAAAGACAAAAACGGGTCTTGAGCCCACCAAAAGCCCTTTATCCCACATCTCTCCTCCCTGAATGGTACCAGGTCCACTACAGTCTGACAGCAACCTGCAGATGCACTAAAGCCAGGTGAGATATTCTGGAAATATTACAAAAAATTTTACCCACGACCTATCATGCTGTTTGTATGTTGTCAGAGACAGACAAGCTCAAATGCCTCTAGGAACATAAAGGAAAAGAACCTGGTGGATCTTTAGCCCTGTTTAAAGTGAAAGTGTTAGGCAGAAAAATAGATATGAGCAGGGTGGGGAGAGAATTAAGATCAGTAAAGCCCACTACAAGGGACTCAAAGAGTTAGCCAGTTAAAACTAGAAACCCAAAAAACAGTTAATCAGTTAATCAGTTAATCAGTTAAAGCTCAAAAGTTCAGGAGCAACTTGGCCTGGAATGTTTGAATATTCCACAGATAAAGAAAAATATCTGAGCCCAGTCCATGTCTTCATTGTGTCAGTCAGATCATTAGATCATGCCATTGTAAGATTTACTCTAGCCTGCAAAAAGGCCCAGCTATAAACTGTATAATAAAGACAGGAAGATTCATCTTAAAGCTAAAATTGCATTTTAAAACCCAAGAGGTTAAGAAGTAGGATTCTTAACATACTCTTTAGCACACAGACAATAACTCAGCCCACCTTGGAGGCAAGGCAGGTAGTCTTAACTGATATGCTCCCAGAACAGGAAGCTACTATCCTGGGAGGGAATCAGAGCAGTAAATTTCTTGCTAAGCTACTTTTGCTTAATTACCTGGAGGACTGATAAGAAACTTTATGTCTCATCACAGATAAACATCTTGAGACCACTTAACAAATTCACACCCCTAGCCCTTTGTCACATTCCTGAAAAATCCTTAAAAGGGGGAACCCCCCAATCTTTCAGTGCTCATCTCTCTCTGAGGTCACCTGCACTTTCTAAGTGCACAACCTTTTTGCCTTAAATTTTCTCCCACTCTTTTCAGTGCACTCTCTCTCTGAGGTAGCCCACACTTCCGTTTCTCTGAGAGTACACTTTCTCTCTTTAAATGAAATTTAAACCTTTCAGGGTTCTTCTCCTCCCTGAAGTCACCTGTACTTTTCTCTTTAAGTAAGGTAACTTTAAATAAAACTTTTTCTCTGCTTCACTATTGTGTCTCTGCCCTTCAGTTCTTTGTTGCAAAGGGGACAAAGAACTGAGGAAAATAAAAGACACCCCCCCTAACAAAAGAACATCTATCACCCTGCCCTAGCCAATTGTTATGTTGGGGAGCATGACCCCAGGTTTATGAGATACTCCAAGTTGTCAAGAGAGAAACCAGAGATCTGTATTCTTGTGTGAAATTTCCAGATTTTGAATTAGTATTACATTTCACTAAATACAACAGAAAATCCTAAACAATATCTAGCATAAATTGGATAGGGATGTTTTTCTCTCCTGAGAGTCAGTTGAGAAATAATCCAGCAGCTTCACAGCATTGAGGGACCTGGGTTCCCTCCAGCTTTCTGCTCTATCATCCCTAGAGTGCAGCCTTTATCTTCTTGACCACGTATGTGTACTTGAGCTCCAACAGCCTGCTCCAGGCAGCAGAGGAGGACTGGCAGCAAAAACAAGCGGACACAGGGTTCGTGCCTTTTTAGGAAGCTGCCGCAAAGCACATCTGTTTACATCTTATTGGCCAGAACCTAGCAGAATGGTCATAGTTAACTTCTAGGGAAGTTGGGAAACGTCACACAAACACATATACACGCACACACGCACAAACACATGTGAGGGAGAGTGAGAGGGAGGGAGCAAGAGACTGAGAGAGAGAGGTACAAAGAGGTTTATTTTAAGGAATTAGCTCAAGTGATGGTGGGGGCTGGAAAGTATGAAATGTTTAGGGCAGGCCAGCAGGCTGGAAACTCAGGCAATATATTTATATTACAGCCCTTGGGGCAGAATTCCTTCTCCAGGAAACTTCAGATGTTGCTCTCAAGGCCCTCAATTTATTAAATGAGGCCCACACACATCACTGAGGGTAATCTTTACTTAAACTGACTAGATGTTAATCACATCTACAAAATATCTTCACAGCAACATTTAGATGAGTGCTTGAACAAACAACTGAGCACCATAACCTAGCCAAATTGACACAAAATATCACCCATCACATTCACTAATTCAAAATCTTAAAAATCTACGCAGGCAGAACAACACCTATTCATGACAGGTTTGGCCTGCAACCTGCCAACTTTCCAAATCCTTCCTCTACTTATTGGAGCAAGGCGTACAGTATGAAAACACCGAACCATACACTCTCTGGACAACCAGGACCATGTGTGCGTGGTTAGTAAGAGAGGCCTGCAGCAATGGTGCCAAAGTGCCACCTTTCTGGGAACCTTTATTTAGATAAGTAGCTGGTCTCAGGGGTGTGTGTGTGTGTGTTTCACCACTGTGTTGAGGAATACTATCTATAACACACTTCTCCCTTTGACCACTTTGCAACTCATTAAATTATTTTCACTGTAAAATCCAAGCTTTTGGTGCTAGGGAGTGATTTAGAAACGCCTAGGAGGAAGGGGTGAGTGGGCAGGTAGGCAGCTGGGCCTAACAAAAGCACTATGGATGCCACTCTGTTCCACACTCTACTCAGACAGTTCTTTTTTAACTTGTTTTTCTCTTTCAATGTTAACTTTGATACACTCATCTAGAAGATGGAGGCACGCTGCAATGTCATTTTGTCACTGATTTGTAAGCTGGCTGTATAGATGACCAATATTTATTTTCTTATTCTTATATGTATTGAAATTGTTTTTCCTACTATATTAAATACTGCTTATGGTTTCTTCTACTGTAATTCTGTACATGCTTGCAGCTTTTCTCAGTCTGTTTTAACAATATAAACCCTAGAAATCTAAGATGGTCCATTTAGAAGCATTGACACACAAATCATATCACTTAGAAATCTATGATGTTAGTAAAAGTCAAGAAGATAGAACTAAAATTGTTTTGGTAACTTTGCACCATCTTTCTTTGCATTTCTTAATGCCTGCAATAAATTAGTTTTAATAACAATTATACAAAGCTAAAAATAATTATAATGAAATGGATCTTATTTAGCTTTAGGGAAGCAACTTTGACTTATCTAGTGTGAAGTTCTTTTCTCTGCTGTTTCATTTTCAGATGTAAGTCATCTCTAATGTGATTCTGTTTCTATGGAAAAATTCATTAGAAGTCATTGTTTCAGAATAAACTAAGAATAGAAGGGGGATCCATCTGTGCTGGACATTTCTCTGATTGTTGGAAAAATAACTCATAGTACTAGAAAATCACAGAATGCTGATACAAGAACAATCTAGCGGGCTTTCTGTTTATAAACTACCTGAGTTTGGCCCTTATTTGAATGGATAGTTATTGCTGTTCTTCAGCTGGCAAAAACCATAATTTTAATGGATATGCCAATGCTTTGGAGGCATTGTGCCAAACTGTTCTCTCGGGACATCCATTTTGGACCAAATACAAACAGATTTTTCCTTACGCTGAATTCTGCACCTTAGTCCCTAGGATTACATTGCTCTACTCTTAATGTGGATTAAATGACTGCTAGCTGATAAATTTTGTATAGAACACATTAAGAACATGCGTTTTGTTATATTTCTTGCTTTTTTCTACACTTCTTAAGTATTGATACATACAAACTGTCTTCAGTAATGGCTTATGATAAAAATCTGTCATACTCTTACCTGTGATCAGGGCTGGCTATGTAATTTGCCGGGCCCAGTGCAAAGTGAAAATGTGGGACCTCTGTTCAAAAAACAGGAAAAGAAGTGTGGTTATAGGTACTAATGTAATAGTGATAGTAGTGATAAATGAGTAACTACATGAACTTAAAATTGCAAAAGTAATATTTTTGTTTTCATAATTTTATATAATACAAAAAACAATAGTAGCTTATTAATGCCATATCTTAATTATAATATTTTTCTGGCTCACTTGTCTGTCTGCTAATTCATCAAGATTTGTCCCTCCCATTTAATTTTCATTTTCAATAGATAAGAAATTCATTTCATGCAGTTTCTTTTCAGTAGAAAGCAGCATCAGTCACTCTTGGCAAATGCAAGATCACAAATACATTTTGATCATTTTCATTGGAAAATAACTTTCTGCTGATGCAACTATTAAGAGCATTTTATAGGCTGTGACAACACTAAGATAAATTTGTAATAAATTGTTTTAAAATGTAAATTTTAATACTTCTAGAGTGTTGATCCTTGCAGAATAATTTTTCTAAACAGATTTAATTCTTCATATGAGTTAGTTCTATATAAATCTGACTTTAAATATTTATCCACTGGCATTTTGCACATATATAAAAGCATTTTAATGTTCCCTGACATGCGGAAATGTTTCCTGAAACTTGTGGAAGTCATACAAGCAACTGAAAGTAGCTTCATGATTTGCGTATACTTTCAAAGGTCTGTTTTGTATCTTCGATTACAAAGAAAAAATGTTCTTCATTGCCTTCCTTATTAACAATTGCTTCATTCAAACCTTCATATGAAAACAGTGTTCTTCTCTGTAGAATGTAATGATCTTCACATTTCATTTCTATTTCTACACGTGTGGTTATTTGCTTTGCAATGTTGTAGCTGTTTTCAAAATAGAGTTTCTAAACTCTTTAAGAATTCTAATAATTCCCTGATAACGCTGTATTGCAGCACTCTTATATACACTCTCATTTGGTACGAATTCCAGATGAAGTCTGCTGCCTTGAGTGCTGGCAGTTCCTGTCCCGGTGTCACGCCTGGGAGTTGATATTTGCACAGGTAACACAGGGATTGGTGAGTGTCCTCCCACTGCAGGTCTTGGCATTGCCCTCACACAGAGCCCCTTCCCATCTGTGAAGCCAGGGCTTCCCTGGCAGTTGCCTCTGCTTTGGCTGGCCCCATGCTCTCTGTAGCGTGGGCCCAGGCCCCTGCCCAGCTTCTCCCTGAGCTGCTCTGCTGCCCGTGCATGCATACATACTGTGGTACCCATCCTGAGCCCTGCACACACACGCATGCTTCCCCTCTTGGCACGTTCCCTCTGCTCGTGTGCATACTCCATTGTCCCACTGTATTTAACTCACCAAATACAAGTTTAAAAAGAAAATTAAGACTTTTAAGACAGTGACAGCAGAGATTAAAGCAAGCAAGACCCTTTCCTGAGAGTGGCCCCTGTGTAAACTGCACAGGTTGCATGCTCACGCAGCTGGCCCTGCTCATGGTGCTCCAGGCCAAGTGTTAGCATCTGAGTTGTTTACAGAAGAGAACATAAGATGATGGGGAAATGACGGTAATGACGGGTGTTCCGCCATGACCATAATTTAAAGCAACATATTGTAGCTAATCTGCGTCGTCTTTCTCCTGAAACATGGGTTCTTTGAGAGCAATAATCTTGTTTTATACAACCCTATATTCACCACAGAACCTACCTCTGTGCGCTGCATAGAGTAGATGTTAAATGAATTTGGTTGAATAGAGAAATGGCTGTTAACTCTCTTTTCAGAGGAGTAACATGTAAAAAGCTGGAAAGAGGTGCTCTTTTATCTAAGGCACCGAACTGATCAAAGTTGGTGCAAAAAAGGAAATCTAACGTGTAATTTAGGAGGAGGAATATAATTAGTAACCATTGTGTTGCCTGCTCTCACTTCACAAATGTGCCTGTTGGTAAGCTTCCTGAGTTTGGTAGGAGTCTTTCTAACTTTGCCTGTACTTACAGAGACTCTCGTGATTGATTTCCACTCCCCCCCTCCATTATTTCTTAGGAGGACTTGGTTGTTCCCTAGATCCAAGATTAAAATGGCATTATTCTTTGTCAAGAGTTTCCACAGGTAATTGCGTAAATATTGTCTTAGACCAAACTATGAAAGATGGCTGACTAGGGAAATCTAATCAGAATACACAGCGTGTGAGTGGGAGACAAAGAAGGGACAGAGCAAGGTTCATGCCTCTGACCTTAATTAAATACTGTCTCCTTTAGTAGGCACACCACAGTGCCGCTGCTCCATCAAGTAGCAGAAGTACTTGCCTTAACTTTCTTATTCATTTCCTATGTAATAGTTTTTATGGTAATAAGGACAGATCTTGTCATGAAAAAGTCATGAAAATGAAAGGTAGGCCTGGATATTGCAAGGCGGGTTACAATGGGTGCTCAGTCCATAAGCAGCCATGCCCTTTCTCAACTGCTACTAATCGGTTTTAAGGTCCATTCATATCTCAAAATGCCTTGTGGTCTTGATGCTAAGTCTCCACTCTATTAGCATGTATGCCAAAAATGGCACACTCCCATGCTACTAGTTCAATTCTAACACAGCCTCTTGCTATCAGGTTTTTCTGTCTCTAAATTACCTGATAAAAACATTCCAGAGAATGCAATCTAGGGAATTTTTTTTTTTTAGAAGATAGTGCATCGGTTAACTACTGCTGCAGAACAAACTACTTCAAAACCAGGGGCTCAAAGCAGTAAGTATTTATTATTGCTCACAACAGGAAAGGGAGGTGGAAAAGAGAAAGAGGGGATTAGGTTGCAACGTTCACTAAAGAGGTCACTTTATTGAGAAGAGGCTGCTTTGCACTGGCTGTTCCCTCTGCCTAGAATGAATGCTCTTCCCCCAGCTGCTGTGGTAAGTAGCCTTGTAGATGAGCCCCAACGATCCACACCCCCTAATAATCCTGCCCTTGTGTAAGCCCCTTTGTGTGTGGGCTGGATCTAGTGACTCCCTTCTAACAAATAGAATATGGCAAATGTGATGGCATGTCACTTCCAAGATTAGTTTACAAATAGATTGTGTCTATTGTCTTGCCTTTGCTTGCCTGCTTGCTCTGATGGGACCTGGTACCATGCTATGAAGAGAACCATGTGGCAGGGAACTGAGAGAGGCTCCCCACCCTCAATTCAGTAGCCCATGAGGAACTGAATCCTGCTGACCAGCACCTAAATGAGTCTGGAGGTAGATCCTCCCTTAGTGGAGCTTACAGATGAGCCCTCAGCCCTGGTCACCCTGACTGCAGGAATCCTTGGGGCAGAGGTACCCAGCTAAGCTGCACGTGAAATCCTGATGCACAGAAACTGAGATCATAGATGTTTGCTGTTCTAAGCTGCTAAAATTTGGAGTACTCTGTTACACGGTAATTTGAAGGAGGTGAGGGAGTTAGTCATGTGGCTGGCTATCTGGGGGTCCCCAGGCAAAGGAGAACAGCTGGTGCAAAGGCCCTGATAAGGAGCATGACTATATACAGCACAGCAAGGAGGCCAGCATGTAGGAAGAGTGAAAGAGGGAAAGAACAGCAGGAGATGGGGTAGGAGAAGTGACTGGGGACCAGATCATATGGGTCTGGTAGGTTATTGTAGGAACTCTGGCATATTCTGAGAGAAATTGGGAGCTGTCGCAAGGTTTTGAGAGAGTAGTAACATGACCTAATTTGTTTTTTGAAGGCGACTCTGGCTGGTGTTGAGAATCAGCTGTGGGGAATAAGACAGAAAGCAGGGAGACTGATGTGGCATCTGCTGCAGTAAATTAGGAAAGAAATGATGGTAGCTCCAATCAAGACGGTAGTCAACAGAGTTACAACAGGGATGGATTCTGGATGTACATTGAAGATAGAACCATGGATTGGTATATGGAGTGTGAGAGAAAGAGGAGAGTCAGGGAAGACTCCGTCGTTTTGATTTGAGACAGTGAAAAATGGGAAGATTGTAGCAGATCATGTGTGGGGGACGATGAAAATCAGAAATTAACTTTAAATCACGTCAAACTTAAGATATCTGATACATTAAGTAAGATGTTAAATAGGCAATTGGACATATGAGTCTAGAGTTCAGGATATTCAGGTTGGACGTATACATTTAGGAGTTGTCAGTGTATAAATAGTATTTAAAGTCATGAGATGGGTGAGATCACCAAGTATAGGCAGAGAAGGGGACCAAGGACTGAGAACTGGTGCGCTCCAAGATTCTGGGCAGAAAAAAAGAGAAGGAATCAGGAGCGGAATCCGGGGAGGAGCAGCCGGGAGGGAGGAGGAAGACCCAGGGGGAGCCCTGGTGTCGGCCAGAGGTTACCCAGCTGAGGTGGCCCCTGCTGCTCTGCTGGTGTGAGTTCCGAGAAGCGACTGCTGGATTCAGCATGATTGTTGGAGACCTTTTCCAGAGTAGTTTCAGTGGGGTTGTGAGGTCTAAAGAGCGACTGGGGTGCGGGGGGAAAAGAACTGAAGCTGATAAGAATAAAATAAATCTTCCTGGTTTTGCTGCAAAAAAACCCCAGAGACATACGATGGTTATCTATCTGGTGAGGGGAATGGGGTTAGAAGGTTTTTAGAAGATATTTCCTATGGAAATGATGAGAAAAGGGCAACAATTTGATGATCTAGTGGGAGGAAGAATAGCCAAGCAATGTCCTTAGGTAGGAGCTGGTGCTCAAGGAGAGGGCCTAGCTTTGAGTGGAAATCCAGAGGTTGTTTGTTGATGTCAAGGAAAAATTGTAGATGATTTTGAAATGAGCAAAAAATATTTTGGTGTCTAGTACACTCTTTCAGTTATCTGTGCCTTTTCTTTGAGCTATTTTACAACTCTGTAAGTCAAAGGAAGTTATTGTAGAAAGACAATACAAGTAATTCTTTTCCATAGACATGCAATTGAATTTTGTCCAATGGAGGTACAACTGATTTCTTTCCCCTGCTGTGAAAGCAGCCTGGCACCTATTAAGCAATTAACTTGCATTTGTTAAATTCATTTTGGCATGCCCCATTATCCATATGGGTATCTGCTTTTTGAGTTCTTCTTTGAACTGGTTCTAACTTCTTACTGGTTCCTCATCACTTAATGAGTTGTCTAAGTCTTTGGCACACATTCATTTTATATTTGTATGAGAATCATGATTTTACATTCTTTCAAAAAAGCATCATTCAACAATAGTAACATGGGAAGGTGGTGTATAGGGGCACAGATACTTAGGTTGGGTGGAGGTACTGGTGGTGACTGGTGGAAGTTCTCTTCCAATAGCTTCCTATTATGAAGACAGAGATATTAACAGTCAGCAGAGTGGGAGAGTGAATGGCCTAAGGAACTTTAGTATGGCTGCAGCATAAGGGCCACTTGACTTAGTGGTCATGAATTTGAGTGGGCTGTTGGTAGGCCGCATTTCTCCAGCCACAGTTCAGTTGCATAGGTGCACACCCAAAGGAGAGTGTTGAATTTAACCAGGGTTGTGACTTTGCTAAATCAGGGGGAAGAAGCAGTGCAGGAAGGCAAGACAGTAGAGGATGTAAACAAAGGACTGATCATAGTGATTGACATGGAATTTAGGCAGGGTAAGGAAAGGAGGTAAGCAAAGACCTACAAGAAGAGGTGAGGGACGATAGAGCTGCCAAGAAAGCAATAGACTGGAGGTCCCAGTAGGATGGAAAGATTGTTGGGGTTGCAGTGCTAGAACAGAGCTGGAAAGACAAGAGTTGGTATTCTGAAAGGAAGTAAAATACTATCTTGATTTGGGGCCATCATTCTAAATCTGAATACATTTCTATTGTTTGAGGGCCACTTACCTGCTATCCACTGAACTTCCTTTTCTATGTGGAAGCACAGGTGTTTAGCATGGAGTGCTTACTTCCTTCTCCTGGTTTTACTCTTACAGTCTTTTTCAATGAGATGATTCCCTGAAATGTCTTGTTTACCTCAAGAGTGAGCAGAGCCTGCAGACAGACGGGCAGCCTGATGAGTAGTCTCAATGGAAGGCTGTGCAGTCTGTGCATTGCACAAGGGGCACAAGGCTGAAGAGGTTGAGTGGGGTTGAGATTCAGCCTGAGCTCTACTCACTGAGATGCAGTCCCATTGCCAGCTGACTTTTGTGCCCACAGAGGTTCACGCCCTGCTACCATGGGGATATCCTTAGCAGTGTCTTTTCTGATTCACAGAAAGGTGTTGTGTATGCCCAGGAGCCCTGGTTAAGAAATGCACATGTGCTACGAGGTTCACCCAGAAGGCTAGACTCAGGAGGTAGATTTGTCTTTCCATTGAGAAAGTCCTTGTATTCTTTTGTCCTCTATGTGCTTCAAGTGTTCGTCTTTTTGAAGAGACCCAATATTATACTTTCTCAATTGTGTGCTTAAAGTTTTTATGCAATAATATTTTTATTCAGTTAAGTAAATTTTGCTTTCCCTAACACTGATATATGGTTTTCTACGAGATCATTGGTATTTGAGAAAAATGGTGAGTTTATGTGTCACATGAATTATTTGTGGATCACTGCCACGTTCACTGTTTCTTGTCCATTTAGCAGAAAAATTTTAGGTTAGATATAAGTAACAGTTACACAAACCAGTTAAGTGACTTTTCTTTTCTGATAAGCATGTGAAAGAGTGGGCAGAAATTGCTTAAATAGGTGTAAAGATTTTCTACTTGATCAATTAGTTTTGAGGTCTCCTTTAATGTATCAGTTCATTTTGAGATACATTACTTACCAATGGTCCTTGGGTTTTCAGGCACCTTTAGTGCCTGAAATATTTATGCAAATATTTATAGTTTTCTTAAACCATCTATTAAGCTTCATATTAAAAAATTCTTTTTTGGAGTTAGGAATTCTAGTAATAACCACCCATTGCATTAAAAATATAACACAGAACACAGCTTTGTGGAGACAAAATAATCCATGCTTACTGAAAGCAAATGTTAGTATAGAGGATGAGCCACAATTTAGAGAATTAAAGAAACAAAGGCTATTTTCAGCACACTTTTATAATAAATCTGTAGTTAATCTAGGGAATCCAAGGACGATTAATGAGGTAGTTCTGTATCATTTCCCCTAATTTAATACTAACTGAACATGAAAGATTAAGGCTTTTCAACTAAACCAGCAGGAAAATCAAGACGCTCGACCCCACCCTATTTCTGGATTGCCCACGTGAGGAATTTGCAGACTCTAGGTGCTGTCCCTGCAGGCACTCTATTCTGCTCTGAACCCCTCTGGGGAGAACACTACTTCTTTCATCTCCACCTAGAAATGCAGGCCTGGGGGGAGGAAAGGAAAGGGAGAGTAGACATGAAAATGAGTGTGAGGGACAGCAAGGACAGTGGCAAGTGGGAACAAGGACCCGGGGGACATGGATCACTTCCTCACAGCCCCTAATAGGGTTCTTCACAGGGCACACTCATTGTTTTACTTAAAAGTGCAATAAAATACCAGAACATTTGTTAAATTCCTAGTCTAACCGAGATATAAAATTGCATGCTAAAGCAAAATACATTTTCCCCGCAAATAATTTGCTATGAAAAATTATTCATCCCATTTGTGTGGAAATTAAAAACAAATTGCAATATGCTTCGTATTTCCAGTGTAGAAAGTTCTGTTCCTGAGGCTGGGCCCTGAGGATGGCAATTCTAAAAGATAAATGAAATAAATGTCATATATTTGAATAGACTAGGCAAGTGATTGAGGCGGCATTTGTTTGATGAGAAAATGCACTTTAACAACTTTAGAATGTGCTTTGATATGCATATATTGAAAGTTTAAAAAGAATCTCAATTTAATAGCTTCTGTTCACTACTCCAGGGATGGGGATGGGGAGGACATTCTTAGACTGTGCATTTGATAAAGGTTTGGTTAATAATGATGTTTTTCTTCCCATAGCAAGGTACATATTAGTGCAAAACTTATATAGATGTACCTTAGAGTGTAGGACCCCAACCTCCCTGAGAAATAAGTTAGCCTAAGAGTAGCCATCTTGAAGCCCAAAAAGCCATTCTGATATATGACTCAGAGGGAACAACTGAAACCAGGTAACTCCTCTGGAAAAACAAGTTAATCAATCATGACTGCTGGCAGCGCTAACCTTTCGGTTAGTTAAGCATAAAAGCTGACCCTACCTTGCTACACCCCCAGGACGTGGCACTAACCCAGAAATCGTAGGTTTGAAAAATTACTGCCTTTGTAGTATTGTTATCTTGCTATGTAGTATTGTTATCTTGTTACTACAACATAATCTGTAACCATGGTAATTCTCTAGGGCTGAATGCCTCAGAAAATCCTATATAACCACTTAGTTGTAAGTACTCAGGGTCCTCGTTGAGACCTGCTGGACGGGCTGACTTGGACCCCAACTAGTTGGCTTCCGAATAAATTCCTCTTGCTTGTTGCATCAAGAAACGTCTTTGGTGAGTGATTTGGGGCGGCGCCTTCCTCAGGGGAATCCAACATTTGGGGGCTCGTCCGGGATCATGCGTTCACCCCGCTTCACTCCCGAAGTCGCTCTTGGAGGAAGAGGTAAGATTAGTGGCGCCTTGAGTTGTCTGTGTTCTGTCTTCTGTTTTTCAGTGAGACCGGTCAGAATTCTGAAAAGGGGTACCCACTGTCTGGCAGCTGTCCCGATCCCGTAAAGGGGTCGAGACTGCGGTCGGTAGACGTACTAGGAGCACCGCAGGCTGCAACCCTGGGGGACGCCTCGGGGAGGTTGGGAGGCCAGGGACGCCTGGTAGCCTCCCGTCTGTTTTTCTGGCAAGGTGAATCTGATGAGATAGGGTTGATTTTCAGGCGCCAGGAATATCAACTCTCTGATTCCTTTCGGTTTCTGTTTGAAAATCTGAGAAAAAACAAAAAGCGGCCGCTGTGTGTCTAATCTGTGTGTGTCTGTTTTTTGTGTCTTTCATGTGCCTAATAATTGTTATACTGACAATGGGACAGACTCAGACAACCCCCTAAGTATGTAAATGAATATATCTTTCTACCTCCGGATGGTATTAATGAAATTGATTTAAAGACAAGCGCTTGTGAAAATTGAGTGTTCTAAAACTTCCAGAAAACCTGATAAAAAAGTGTTATGCATTAATGCTAATTTGGGTTTGCCTGAGACGGGCATGTCCTGGTAGTTGTCGGCTGCCTGAGTTTACCTAGAGTCATTTGAGTCATGTTATCTGCTAAATCTTTTAAGAATAGAATGCTTAGAAGCTTGGCTTTGTCTAGTGTTCAGTGGGGGTCTTGTGAGTAGGCTAGCATAGTTGTTGCAGGTAAGTGAACTGGATAAGTGTGGCAAGTGAACACCTTTTTAATTGTGTGTTGCAGTGTGTATGCCTACCTGCAGCCTGAGAATCTTTGTAGTAACTTAAAGCCTTAGAGTTTTGTTAAGTTGAGAAGATGTGCTCTGTGTTTGCTGGGAGATTGTGCTGTGAAGCTCATAGTTGCAGAAATTGTAGAATGTGTTCGTAAGTTTGTCAGTCTAGGGAATGTTGGTTTGACAGTTTGCAGTGTCCTGCTTCTCAGTGTTCACTGGAGCTTGAAGTTTCTAATGGTTTTAAGTTCTGGTTAGAACTGCTTAAAGTGATAGAGAGGGCATTTCTCTATGTTGAAAGATCACAGCAGTTTCTCATGCTTAAAGTCTCAGTGAGTTGCCATGAAATCGTAATGTTAAAGGGACTAAAAGCTGAAGTTTGTTAACAACTGTATAACCTTTATTTGCCTTTGAAATATTTTGTTATTAAAAATGATTGCATGGCCTGAAAAATTGAATTCCTAAGCAGAATGGTAACAAAGCTTTTTTCAGCTGATTAAATGCACTTGGTTAACAAACCAAAATTTATTAAACTGTAGAATCTGGACAAGATTATGTTTCTCCCAGAAAAACAGGTTTCACTGTAAAGGTTTAGATAGACGAACGTGTGACCACTTTTGAGAAAAGTTGTAATAGATTTTTTGAGAACCACCAGGTCTTCTTGTTTAATTTATATGCTGTATGTTTTAAAAAAAAAAAAAAACATGGGGGACTCTCCATATTTTTTAATGCAAATAATCTTAGAGCTTTTAATAGAATTTGCATAGCAGCTTATATCTACTATTAAAGAGTAAAACATTCTTGAAGCTTTCAGGGAAGACCTGTAAACTTAAGCACTTTCTCTGCTTTTTTGTATCTGGTCTTAGACACTTATGCTGAGTTATGTTCTTATTATTTTCACTGTTTGTAAGCTATTGATTGTAAGCCAAAGGTCATCATTTCTCAGTCCCTAAATGAAGAAGTAAAATGCCTGACCTCTTTCATCTCAAATCATATTTCTGGTCATATCTGAATATCTGTGTGAAAGAAAGAGACATTTAAATTTGAGATTCTGCTTAAACTTTTAAGTTGAATTTGACTATAGCCATATTCATTCTTTGTATGTATCTCTAACAGGTCTTTTGTATGCCTGGTGATATTATACTCTGCCTTGAGTTTAGACAGTTCTTTCAGCTAAATATGAATTCTTATTGTAGCTTTTTTCCCCTCCTGAAGATGAAAGCAGAAGAATCTACCATCTGCTACCATTCTCTCAAGAATGCTTAGTAACCTAAAATTAGTTTGACTTTCTGTATGTTGTCTTTAAAAATTGACAGCAGCAATCTCCCCTGCTGCCCCACTTTTTAAGATATCTTGTTTACTGTGCTGAGTATATAGACAATAAATGTGTAATGATAGTTCTAAAAAAATTAAATGCAAAAAGGTGCTTTTACCTCTAGTTAACTCTGATATTTTCCAGAGGGCCCCTGGAACATGTCAGAAGAATTTTTTCTCACTAGAGAAAGTATTTGACTAATTTGGCTTATTTATCTGATATATATATATTTATTTACCAGGAAAGCACTGTCAAAGAGAATGATGCTAAACTTTGTTACTAAATGTTTTGTATTACAGAAATATCAGAATTTCCTTATGTCAACTGTTTTACAGTAAGCTCTCATCAGATCTTTAACCATTGTCATTTGTAAGTCTTTTGTCATTTATAGTATTATCCCTAAACTGGTAAAGAACTAGATTTCAGCAGAACAGGTATTAGTTACATAAGATTACATAAACTAAAGAAAATGATTTTGTGTCTTTTTGTTTCAAATGTTGCTGGTAAAATGTTTTAACCTTGTTCTCTTAAACTGACAACAGTTTAGTAAATGACTATCTTTATGAGCAGAATTAAAACATCCTTCTCTCTACTTGATCCCTCCAGAGTTTAAAAACTTTCAGTGACTGTTTTTATATTCCATGGCAGTATGTTTATTTGCACGAGTTCAATAAGAATCTGCTTTCCTTGTGAGAAGACTACTTAAGAACACTGGTTATACTACCAGGGCTTTGACTGGAATGTCGTACCTGAGAGACATGTGCATAGACTCAGATGTGAACAACTTTAAAGAACTAAGATTGACTTTATAAAGCCAACAAAGCCCCTTGGAAGAACTGGCCTAGTACCTTGCTTACAGAGTTCCCAGCAGCCTTACCAGGTGAGTAAAGAAAGTCACTTCCTGGCAGGTGCAGAGACCTCGAGAAGAGAAGAATTCATCCAAATCTACAGGTACTGCAGGTAAAGCCTGATGGCAAGTCTGGCTTGGCTGTCTGGCCTCAAGAGGCCTTTAAAAGTTCAATCTGAAATTCCTTACAAAAAGTTCCAGCAAAGCATATTTAAAAGAACCTGTGTAATCAATTGCTCTTCTTGCTGCACCTGTGCAAATAATCAAGCCAGCTGTTAATTATTTTCTTAACCTAGTTACTTCTAGTAAAAATGAGAGTGATTTTAGAGAGAAGTATCGTTTCAATAATGTAGCCTCCTTCCAGAATAAAAAATCCAACTCCAGATGTTGCTACATAACCTAATAACACAATTTGTTTTATCTTGCCTAGAAACCACAAAACTGCAAATAGTAATAAAAATGAAACCCAGAATAGAAGCGCCAGCCTTCTGAAGCCCTCTCAACTGACCAGTGATGGAGACCTAGCTGCACCCTTTACTGCGCCCCCTTCTCAGCACGAAGCAGCCAGAGCGGTCATCGCCCCTTTTCCCTAGCAGCAGCTAGAGTCTCTATCTGTAGAAGAAAGAATGAGACCATACCCATAGCCTTCCCTGGTAAAAACAGGTATTTAATCCCTCCTCCCAAGAGATGGTGGGCTTGTAACACTGGAGTGACCCCATGTGTCTCTACTTCTGCCTTCAACTCCTCCCGTGATTTCTGTATCATGGTCCAGTTAGTACCCAGACTAATGTATCATGATGACTTATCATTCGTGGCAGAATTAGAACCTAAACTAAGGTATAAAAGAGAGCCAGTCTCACTCACTCTAGCTGTATTACTAAGAGTAGGAGTCGCAGCCGGAGTAGGACCAGGGGCAGCTGCAATTATACAAGAAAACCAACATTATGAAGGACTAAGAATAGCTATCGATGAAGATTTGAGAACTATAGAACAGTCTATTTCTAAACTTGAAGAGTCCCTAACCTCCCTCTCTGAAGTAGTGCTGCAAAATAGACGAGGGTTAGATTTACTATTTCTAAAAGAAGGTAGATTATGTGCAGCTCTAAAAGAAGAATGTTGCTTCTATGCAGACCATACTGGAGTAGTAAGAGACTCAATGTCTAAACTGAGAGAAAGATTAGATCAGCGAAAGCGAGAACGAGAAGCTAACCAGAGCCTGTTTGAATCCTGGTTCTCTAGATCCCCATGGCTTACAACTCTAATATCCACCTTGACAGGACCCCTGCTTATTTTTATATTGCTCCTCACCTTAGGTCCCTGCATTTTAAATCGAGTAATAACCTTTATTAGAGAAAGAGTAAGTGCTGTGCAGGTGCTAATGCTGAGATAACAGTATCATACCCTCACACATCAAGAAGACACCAACATTCCATGATTAGAATGTTCAGAAAAAGAAGTGGGGAATGTAGGACCCCAACCTCCCTGAGAAATAAGTTAGCCTAAGAGTAGCCATCTTGAAGCCCAAAAAGCCATTCTGATATATGACTCAGAGGGAACAACTGAAACCAGGTAACTCCTCTGGAAAAACAAGTTAATCAATCATGACTGCTGGCAGCGCTAACCTTTCGGTTAGTTAAGCATAAAAGCTGACCCTACACCTTGCTACACCCCCAGGACGTGGCACTAACCCAGAAATCGTAGGTTTGAAAAATTACTGCCTTTGTAGTATTGTTATCTTGCTATGTAGTATTGTTATCTTGTTACTACAACATAATCTGTAACCATGGTAATTCTCTAGGGCTGAATGCCTCAGAAAATCCTATATAACCACTTAGTTGTAAGTACTCAGGGTCCTCGTTGAGACCTGCTGGACGGGCTGACTTGGACCCCAACTAGTTGGCTTCCGAATAAATTCCTCTTGCTTGTTGCATCAAGAAACGTCTTTGGTGAGTGATTTGGGGCGGCGCCTTCCTCAGGGGAATCCAACAAGAGGACATCTATATAAAAGCAATAAAGTTAACACCACAATTAACGAGTAAACCTTACTTTGCACACATGTGCAATTTTTTCCTGTGTTGCTCAGGCTATAGTATATATTTCCAGATTTTTTCTTTCACACCATGCATTTATTTCTCTTTGATTTAATAATGGGTATTTTCTTTAACATATGCTATTTTAAGTGTCAACTTTATTCCTAAATACCTTCAGATTCAATTAATTTAAATGAACTAAGGCAGACAATAATCCAATATGAGTCTATAGTACTCTCCAGCTGGAGTGCAAGTCAATTCCATTCATGGAGGCTTTTTAAGCATAAATATAAAAATACTTTACTTTTAGATGTTTTCACTTTTTAAGGTACTCCCCTGAAAAAAATGGCAAAGAAGTATAAATAAAAGAGGTTTCAACTTTGTTAGGCTATAATTTCAGTGGGAGGTGTGGAAATTACTATTGATGGTTACACAACTGGAAGTCTTTGTGGTAATGTGTGAAAAGTATAAACTAACTGCAACAAACTAATTTTTCCCTGAATCTGGTATGAAATATATTATTTTCAAAGGCTATTCTGCTTTTACTGAGATGCAACAGTTACTGAGCCTCTGTATACTGCATATTATGTAGTCTAGTTAATTTGTCCCTAACATCAAGGGCACAAGTGATCTCCTCTCTTCCTTTGTGTATATGTGTGTATGTTCAAAGCTGTTCATGTATGCTTGGTTAGTTTGCTTTTGAAGTGGCTTGGAGAAGTCTCATGCACTCTTTAGCAGTTGGTTGGTTTTATAAAGTACCTCAGACAGCAGACACATCACTCCTAGGTCTGATAGAGTATTTCTTCTTTGAAGATTAATTTTCTTGATGGGTAATACTTTGCCCAGTCAGTAAAGACTTTGGGGTATAAAAATGGAACAGAGTTTCAAACATTTCTGCAGAAACTGTACTTTGGTCTGTAGTTTTGGTTGTCCTTAGGAATCACACCTGTCACCTGATTTGCATTCTTTATGACTGAGGTTATTTCAAAACAGAAATGGTAGGAAAGCTCTCCTATGCTTTGGGTAGGAGACAAATTTGCTTTTGTAGAATTTGTGGCTGAAGTAAGCAGACAGGGCCTGGCTAAAGAAGACATATGTCACCACGAGCCACCAAGTTAAGTTGTAGAATCCAAAGGTGACAGCCATGGAAATGTAGATCATCAGCTCTGCTAAGTAGTTAGGGGAAGAAACGTATTCAAACCAGTCTCCAAAAGGTATTCGGTGGTTACAGTGAATGACCACTCCTGAAACAAAAAAAGAAGATTTTCTGAACATACAAAGTGGTGAAAACAAAGTTTTATCATTTCATTCCCCAAATAATATACAAAGACTGATTTAGAAAACTAGAAACCTGTGTGTGAACCATCCTGTCACACCATCCTCGTCAACCTACTACATCTCAAAAAAATCACATGCTTGGGTAACACTATTAGCTGTAAATAAGCATGAACAAAAGCTCATTTCTCTAATTCTCCAAGCTAGTAATTAAAAACTCAGATTCCAGAGTCAGACTGCACAAGTTCAAATTCTGGCTCAATCACTTACAAAGCTGTGTAACTTTACATTAACTTCCCAGTGTCTCAGTTTCCTCATCTGTAAAACAAGGCTCAGACTACACCCACCTCAAGTGAGGACTGTGAATCTGCACTCAGAATAGGGCCCAGAACAAAATAAGCACTTGGTGTTAACAGTACTATTCCATTTTTAATATTTCAGAAAGCCTAATAAAATCTATACCTGTGATAAGTCAACACAAGTTAACTAAAAAGTCAAGGTTTTTTGCTTTCACTGGAATATTACTAACTTGCCTGGTAACACTAGTGCCCACATGCTGGTTAGACACAGACATGTAGTGCATGTCCTCAAATGTGGGCACAGAATAGAATCAATAGAATAGGAGGGGCCAGAGAGATCTCTCAGTATGACACTCATTTCACAGAGGGGAAGATTAAAACCTAGAGGGGTGGTTCATCAAAAATGAGTATTTGATAGACCATCCAGCAGATTAAAGCAGGAGGAAATGAGTGAAGGAACGCAGACAACTCACTCCTGAGGGCTGAAATCTACATGCAGTGGCCCTAAAAGCTCTCTCACCTGCTTTATTTTTCCTGAGATTGCCGAGAATGACGTGGCACTGATACTGATGGGCAGATGACCAGATGAACATCATCATTCCGAGGATGTGGAACCAACGAGCTTGCATCAAGAGATTTCTCCCTATCACATAGACTACAGAAATAAGAATTATCTTACCAGTCAACTCTGCAAAATTTCAGCAATGATTAAAAAATCATTCTGTCAACAGAAAGAATTATTCCCTTATCTGCTCCTCTTAACTAGGAGATTATCCTGATACAACTTCCCAAGTACAGAGAGGTCAACACCATCCTCAGTGGATGGTGGAGATAGGCTCTCAGCCAGGGGCAGCTTTAGTGGCCCTTGGCAAACAATTTCACATTGAGACACATTTTCTTCTTCTTTCTTCAAGTGCTTTGAGCACAAAGGTCAGTTCTCTCTCCTACTTGTATGGTGAGACTACTTTACGTTTCTATTTCTAAGCATGGTTTCATGTCTTTTTTCCGTCCACAGTTAGGAAAAACACTTCCTCAAAGAATCTAACTGAACTTCTCTGCTAAGCCACGGTTACAGAGCCCCTGCATGGAGAATGCTGACTTGACTCACTCTGACCAGGGTAAAGAAGCACTGGAAGTAAAGACTAGGGTGGGGCTTCTCAAAAAGAGGAGAAATGCAAACCTCCAGACGGAAGACAAAACAGTATTCCTTTCTGATTAGAGAGAAACTATTTTTCCATCTTATCTTTTCCAGCTACCAGAAAGATGGGAAGAATGCAAGTCTTCTAAGAATCAGCATTAGAAAAAGCAAATTTGGGACTTCCCTCTGATCAGCAGGAAGTAGTCAGGTTAGTCTGACTTGACTGACTGAAGAAACAAAATCGTCTAAGGACAAAGCGGAGGACTCTGGGGCTCTGGAGCCAGGAGACAGTCTACAAAGTTGACTCAGCGAAGAGAACCAAGGATCTATTCCACGTGGGTCCTTTGGAGGCAGGAGTTAGTTGATGACAGCTTATGACTAATGAGAGTCCACCAAAGTCTACCTGTGTTGATTTCTTTTGAAAACTTGCTCTATATAAATAATCTACTATAGATGCTTAATGTTTACTAGGTTTAGCCAGTTAATGAAAAGGTATATTTTGTCAGTTAAAAATAAACGAAATATAGAAAATAGTTTTATATTGGAGCACTTTAAGAACAAGTCACTATAGGATTAAAGGTTGAAGCAAGTGTTTGAGAGTTCACTTCACTGCTGTCACCTATTCTAAACACAGAGCAATTACCTATGAGGGAAATAAGATTTGTAAGAGTAAGTTGGAATTACAATGTGGGAAAGGGGAGGCAGGTGGAAGGCTCATCTTTACTGAGGATCTAATCTGTGTACTAGTCATTTACTCATTAGTTACTGAGTGACTATGGAGCCTGGCATCTCTCACGGGATAAAGCAGTGAATAACTCAGGCAAGATCTCATGCCCCATGAGCTTATCAAAATGAATACTTTGATAAACCCATGTCATAAATAGTGGCAAGAGAGAGACAGAAACAAGTAGACAAATCAATTACCAAGATAATTTCAGGTAGAGATAGAGGGTTATCTGGAGAAAAGAAAACAGAACAATGTAATGGAGAGTGATTTAATCCTGTTCCTCAACTTCCCCTACCCCACGCTCACCTTTCATCCCTCCACACATGCACCAGTCAGAAGGGTGGAGAGGAGACCTTCTGCTGACTTTTTCTTTTTTTTGCGTGCTCCCCTGCTTCCTGTCCAACTCTTGACCACACTCCCTTTTCTTTCCAGACTTACTCCACAAGAGTTCACTGACTTCAGTCCCACTGAAGAAAACCAAAACCCCATTCCTTTATCCTTAAATTGAGCCTCCTGAATACTTTGTACTTTGCTATCTTTACTGAAGACATAACTGCTAGTTGGTGCCTTTCAGTTTTAGCAGTTGTAGTTAATGTATACACCCTTGGTCAAGTTGACTTTTAAAGCTACTATCAGAAGCCAAACTCCTCAAATTCAAGTAGGTGGGGCAGGTCTCCTACTTTCAAACTTCCATATGCTTGGTGGAGCACTTTGCCTGAAGTGTGTTCCATTCCCAGTGACTCACTAACAGACCCCAGGGACCACTTACCATCCCTGCCATCCATTGGCACTTGGCTCAGCACAGTTAGGCCAACTAGGACGTAGTAGGCAAGTCCGAAACAGTACTGCACGACGTGAATCACAGCATTGGAGAAGACACTCACATAGAAGCACTCGAAGAGTCTTCGCAAGCTGTGTAGCCACAGAAACACTAACACTAAGAAGGCAGACAGCGCCAGTTCACCCCCTACGATTCAGAATGCAACACATTCAGCATCTCTCTTTCTGAGATTAATCCGTTATGTTCTTCCTTACTGTTCAACAGACTGTTAAACAAGACAAGTGCTAGGAAGGGGCCCTAGGTATCATCTAATCTAATACCTTCCCTTTTTCTGGCTATCGGGAAGTGGGCCAACTGAAGTCAAAGTATTTGGCTCAAGGTTACACAGGTCCCAGCTAGTGACAGAGCTGGGACGAATTCAGGTCTCTTGACTATGCTTTGTCATGTGAAAGCCTTTCATATTATGTGGACAACACTGTAAAGGGGTCTGTACACTCAGAACCCTGGATCTGTGGGTCTCTGGTCCCTGGCACTACTAGCCTGATGATGGTCAGGAAGAGTTCCTGGAAGACTTTGGAATGGAGAACCCACCTGGTGGGATCTTTCCGTATTAAAAAATATTTTTTTCATATTATATACTTCTGTATTAAAAAAAATGCTTTTAAGGAACTGTGAGCCTTGAGATCTGCCTTCCTACCTGCCTCGCACCCTTCCGCCCCAAAAGAAGTCAGAAGAAATGATGGTTTTTAAAATGAATAAAACCTATATAAAAAAAAATACTACACACATACACCCATTATAAGGATACAATATGGATACAGCTTAATAGACTTTTATAAATGAAACCTACCCATCCCACCCATATAACCAGTACCCTGGGCAAGAAACAGAACACTAGCAGCCCCTCGTGTTCCCTTCCAGGCATGCCCTCTCCCTCCACCCTCCCAAGTAAGCCCTTAGGGACACTTCAATTAGCACAGATTAGTTTTGCCTGTTTTTGTATTTAAAAAATTGTAAAACCTAGTTTTAACTCTTTAGTAACAGGTTAAAACAAATAACTAAATAAAACTCCTCACAACCAACCCTCCAAATACCAGAAGCCCAGCCAGTCCCAGGATAAACAAATAAAGAGATGAAGTTTTAATAGGTGAAGTGGGATTCGCTGATGGAACCCTCCCTTCCCATATGGAATTTGCACAAGTTTTCCCTTCTGAATGTCATCTCTTTTGCAACAAGTTCCTCTGGTTATATAAAAAATAATTGTTCCTAGGGAGCCAGTAGTTTGGCTGCTGGAAGGACAGAGATAGCACCAGAACAATTTGTATCTAACTCTGCCCCTCACCCAGTGCCTGTTATTAACTGAAGCTACTTTATGGTTTTCACCCTCAATTCCTTATTTTTAATTGTTCTTTGTATCCTTAATCCAAGGCAGCTAGCAAATTTAAAGGCTATTTTGTAATCATCTGGTTAAAAACAATTTACAGTCAATTTTATTATATAATCAAAGACTTATTACAGTGTAACGTATTTTTAATGATCAAAAATGATTAAGAGTGATCAGGAAGTAATTTTCTATCAAAATCTGGAGTTCTGAGACATCATTCTGGTTGCGGCTATCTAAGTCAAATGTTTCAAGGCAAACTCCAGGGATCCTAAAAGCCTTTTTCCTGAAGTGTAAAGACTTCCGTACAAATTTGTCAACAGTACTGAAACTATCAGAGGGAGGACAGTGATCCCTGTCCAAGTCAGGGATGAAGAGCACACTCCTGACTCCGCCTGCATTGCTGACAAGGACCTGGGGACATGCCCCGGGCCACTGGCTCTGAGCCCGCAGAGAATGCCGAATGCTTCTCGCCCTCCCCCTCCAGCTCCCAAAGCCTGGCTGAGGGGCCCAGAGTGGCTATGAAATACTGAGAAGAGCTCCCTGAAGCAGGAAAGAGGAACAGGATGTGACCAGTTGTGACGAGCCAGGGGAGGCATTACCTTGGAACTGTGCAGCCCCAAGAATTCTGAGCAAACCATGAAGCCAGCTTGGAAAAGGTGCTCCCAGGAACACAGCCTGAGTCAGGCGCCAAAGTAGGAAGCCATTCCACAGCACTGAGAGGATATAGAAGTGAGAAAAATACCTGCAAAGGCAACACTAGTTTGGTAAAAATCAGAGGAGACCCACTTTAAAACATTATGCAGGAAAACTATTTTTAGTTTCTCCATCCTCTTCTCCCCCTTCCCAAGCATAGTTTTGCTCTTTAACAGAACCTGAATCCTGCGGGCATTCAGATTTTTTAAATGTCCTTTCAAATGACTGGACCAGTTAAACCATAGAAACAGAGGCCTCCGAAGGTGAACAAGAACATGACTGACCTTGTTAAACTTAGATTGATGGTCACTTAGCAATTGCTCTTATCTCTGGGAAACAGGATTGGGCTCAAGTTCCAAAAAAGGGGGCCCAGGCCTTGGCAGAGAACCTAGATTGTACTAACACAAGCCAAATCTGTGAAAGATTTCTAAACCCTGAGAAATACTGCTGCAATAGCCATACAAGTGTTACATAAGATTTGCACAATCACAGGCTCTCAGACCTGCAAGAAATCTTAAAGGTGTTCTGATTCTAGTGTTTCCCTAAATTATGTTAACCTAAATTGTTTTTATAATAACAAGACAAATATTAACTCATAAGACTAGGTATTACTCCTGATGGTTATAGATCTCATAAAGTACGGTGTCTGCACAATCAACATCATTGCAAATGAGATGTAAATAAAATGACAAAGTCAATAAAGATTGAAATCAGCCATGTTAATTTAATGTGAAAGATGTTTGCTGAAATGAAATCACCTAGTGTGAGGCTCAAAGGCCTAACATGCTTTTTTTGAGACCTTACACCTCCACTCTTTTTCTCTATTCAAATCATTCATAATCTTTCTGGCTCTGCTGGGTGCCTGGAGGTGACTTGCCTTCCCTGGTCTTTAGTGCACCACTTATGTATTAAGTCCTCTCCCTCTTGTCTCATTGGTCTGTGAAGAAGTAAGAAGACCTGGAGTTAAGATGATTAAACACGAATTTCATGGCTCCTTTACTACACGATCCAGAATATGCTTGTGCCAGAACTTGCGGTTCCCCAGACCATGCCCACAACCCAGTCTGACATTGATCTAATCTGATCATTCCATAACAATCCACTAAATTCTGTGAACTACTGTTACAAATCCTACTACTGACTCTGCCCTCTCTGAACTCTCCTATTCCTGATTCTGACCTTCTCCAATCTCAAAAGTTCATGAATCAGTGTCAATTCCACCCCACATGGCCGCTGGACTTTGGTTGCCTTCCAGGGTCTTCCTTTAAGACACACTTCCCAGAACTGAGCCCATATATGGTCTGAGCCACGGAAGCAGAGCTGAGAGTCAGCACCTTGCTCTGCAGGCTCCCAGGGACAGGGGTGGGGCTGGCTCCTGGGGAGCAACTTCTGGGCCAACCACTTTACCTACTCTATTTTTTCAAAATTACTCATTGAGACCTTAGAGCGTGCCAGGCAATGTTCAAGAAGCTGGCCTTGATGAAATTTACCTTTCAGGGGTTGGTCAACAAATGAACCTGTAGACATTTGGCATGATGCTGGGTGAGGGGGCAGAGAAGTGCAGGAGGACACCCTTCTGGATGAGTGATCAAGGATGGCCTCTTTGGAAGTAACATTTGGTTAGAATGAGTAACCCTTGTAATTTCGGAGGGAAGAATTTTCTAGGAAGAGGAAATGACAACCCCAAAGACCCTGAGGAATAATAAAGGACATCAGTGTGGAGCTGGGTTGGCAGTGAGCGGGAAGGGCAGATGTTACAGGGTCTTGAAGGACACTGGCTTTTACTATGTATGATGAGCCATTTGAGCAGAGTGACGTAAAGTAATAATTCATGTTTTAAAAATCCCTCTGACTGACGGACAAGTTCTGGAGATGGAAGGTGGTGATGGTACACAACAACGTGAATGTATTTAAAGCCACAAAGACATACACTCAAAAAAATATACATGACAATGTTGTCATGTGTATTTTACCACAAACACACACACACACAAAGAGCATTGTTCATTCATAGCACTCATTTTTGAGTAAAAAAAATGCCTCTCATAACTAGGTGGAAATCCTGTTGAGTTTATTGTCATTACCTTCATGTGGCAGATGAGAAAATTAAGACTCGGAGATGTCAAGTCAATTACCTAAGGTCACCCAGTAAGGAGCAGCGTTTGGCTCTAGACTCAGCCCTGCTGCCTCTCAAGTTAAAATCATACCACTGCACTCCTATTCATGCCATCTAGATTTGTCTGAACCTGCTTTTCTGGCCTTATGTTACATGTACCAATTTATACCGAGCCTTAAGTTAAACAAATCACTCAAATATGTTTGTTAAGCTGCTAAGCCACATCTTGCTGTGTCCTACTTGTGCCACAGTGTTTTTGATTCAGAGGCAATTTTTCTTACTCCTAGGTTTTGTATATTCTCTCTCTTGTTTTTCTTGCCTGATATCCCTCTATAAGATACACATTCTACTTTTTATCCATCTCTTGCTTTTTAAAAAGACACAGCTATAGCCTGCAAGAACAGATCTGAAAATTCCACTTGTTCTGATGTAGACACTCTTTTTTTCTTCCCTGGCACTTTGCATAACTGTAGTACTGTTTTCCAAGCCCATGGGATAAGATGATCCTTATGCTAACACAGGGCTTGGCACTAACCAAACACTCCTTTAACAAACATTTTAGTGCTTATTATACACCAGACACTGCTCTGGGCTTTGGGGATACAGTAAAGAACAGACAGCAATTCCTGCTGTCATGGACCTTATACTCATGGACATACAAAAATAAATTTTTTGTCAGTAGGTGGTAATGTTACTAAGAAAACTAGGGCCAGGAAGAGAAGGGATACTGGGGATCTTAGCATTCATTATACTTTTATTAAACAGGGTGGACTGGGAGGCTTCATTGAGAAGGTAAACTTTGAGTAAAATTATAGGAAGTGAGGGCATACACCATGTGGCTACTTGGGGATACAGCCTTCCGAGTAGAAGCAACAGGCAGTCCAAAGGCTGCCATGGTGGGAGACAGGACTATAGAGAGGCCCAGGGCACTGGCCTGGAACCACAGGGCGGCACACTAGAGAAGACAAAGTCAGTGAGGTGGTGAGGACAAGGCTGAAGAGGGTCTTGGGCTCTTCCTGTGAGCTGGAAGCCACTGGAGGGCTGCCAGGCCCAGTTACGGGAGTGACGGGGTTAACTAAGGAAGGGAACTAATGTTTACCCGAGTTCTGACTAGGTGCCTGTCCTTGTGTAAGTGCTTTAATATCACCACCACCTATATGACAAGCAGGCATATTATGCTAATACTCTAATCCTACCACAACTTCTTGCCTGGACTACTGTACCAACCTCTTATCCAGTTTCCTATATGCAATGGCTAGTCATCCTGTCAAAACATAAATCACATATGTCACACCTCCTTCCTCATCCTAAAGCCACCAATGGTTTTCCATACACTAAGAATAAAATCTGATGTCCACCATGGCCTGTAAGGATCTGGTGAGCCAGCCCCACTTCCTGCAGTGACTTATTTCCTACCTCACCCCTCCCAGACCATCCTTTCTAGTGCTGTCACTGCCACTATCCCCATTCCTGCCATGGCCACTCCTGTCTTGCTCAGGATCAGGTAAACCTGCTCGATTTCCTCTGAAGCACTTATTACCATCTGAAATTGTCTTGTTTTATAAGAATTGTTTACATATTTACTGTCTGTCTTACAAGAACAAAATCTCCAAGGAGCCTAGAATAGCTCCTGGCACATAGTAAGTACACTATAAACACTGGTTAAATAATTAATGAAAGAGAAGGTACCTCATGCAAAGTCATTCTCAGAGTAAGTGATCAAGTTAATCAGCAAACCAATTAAACCTAAAACCTTTTCTTTTAAAAAATTCAGTCAAACATATTGATTTGATTTTGAAATATTATTTGCCAGGGAGTGATCCAGGGATATGGTAACAAACAAGACAAATGTAAATGCATAGGAAATTTATGGACTAGAGCAGGGCTTAGTAGTTTTCTTCCATGCACTCCTTTGGCAGTCTGACAGCTATAGGCCCTCCTCAAAAATATTACTATAAGCATAAAATAGAAAGGGATTATAAAGGAAACCAGTAATACTGAAATATAGATAACCCAACTATTAAAAAACCATTTTGATATAGTAATATATGTGCTTCTTAGTTAATGTGTCAAATAACAAGATCTAGTGGAGAATAACTGCAGTATTCTTATAGTGGTGACAGTACTGTTTTGAGTTCTCTTCAATACTTTTAATGTAAGATTAAAAAACACTGGCACAATCTTACTACACTGGTGGACAATGACTTCAATGGGGTATGGGGGGGGACTTGATAATATGGGCGAATGTAGTAACCACAATGTTTTTTTCATGTGAACTCTTCATAAGAGTGTATATCAGTGATACCTTAACAAAAAAAACACTGGCACAAAATTGTCAGTACTGCTAATTCCACTGTGGTTTGTTGATTACACTTGTCATTAAAGAAATTCTGAATTTCATCTAGAGGTTAGTAAAATAAAGATGTAAGTTTTTTCCAATACAAGTTTGCCCTGAATTCTATCCACAGATCCCCTGGGCCTCTGGTTAAGACCCTTGAACTTATCCCAGAAAGTCTGGATGGCTCTCTCTGCCTCCAGAGCTGAGTCAGTGCAACATCTGATACCATTTTGAAATTTTAAAAACAAGTACTTTCACATACACTATACATCATGACTCATGTTTCAAGTTACTTCATTATTCAGACTTTCTGGGAAATCAAAACTCTTTTAGGAGCCTGAAACAAAGTAAGAAAAGCAACATCACCTTAATTATAAAAAAAATCTACCAGACAGGGGTAATGGAATCAAACATCTCATGAATTGATTTCACGTTTTATTCTTGCTTCCTATGAAAAAATAATACCAAACAAAAATTGCCCAATCACCATTTTAGGTGCTGAAATCTGATTTACAGCTGCCTATTTCTAAGTGTAAAAATAACCGGCTCATTTCACTTTTAGAGTACTACTGAATTTTGTACAAGGTAAAATATTGCAGAATAGTATGTAGGCATACTTGCCTCTAATTACTGGCCTGGATTTGCTGTATCTTCTCCAATACTAAAAGAAATGTTTGTTTAAATTTAGAAAACAAAACATCACTGGACTACTACGGGAGGTTCTACTCTAGAATTCTGGAAGAAGGAGGGGCATAAATTATTTCACAATAAAGTAGAAATTACAGGAAGTCTAAAGAGTACAATTGTTGTAGTAATGAATATGGGAAAGATAATAAGTCTGTTTCTTGGCTGTCATATAACAAACTTGGGTACTAACAGCTGGGGTAGGGCAGCCAGAGAAACAGGCAAGTGAAGGGGATGAAATGAAATGTGTCCTTTAATCCAGGGTTACTAACACCTTTTTCAAAATTCAGAAAATAAATTGTTAAAATTTACACTTAAGAATTATTTTTCTTCACTTTGTAACATTAAAAGAAAGAGACAATCTAGGAATACCATTGCTATAAAGATAGAACAGGAAGTACCACAATCAAACTTGATTATAAATAGGATACCAGATAATTTTGGCTTAAAAAGAGCCTCCAAGAAAAACAAGGTTTAACCAATTTGTCCTCAATACTTCTTCCTTTTCCCTTTACCATTCCTCAGAAAGGCCTAGTTCTTCCTTCTCAGTGTTAACACCCGATGAATCTTTTCTCCAACAGACAAAAGTTGGGGGTTATCTACGTTTCAGAAGCCAAGTTATACTTCTTGTCTGAGGACCCTGGGGCATGCCTATGAGAGGTTTGAGCAATAACTCAGGTGTTTTAATAAATGAGACACCCTATCACATTCCTCCAGATTCGTTCCTAAATGCCTTAGATGCATCTTAAAGATAGAAAAGACACTGCTATATTCTTAACGTCTAGAAGGGATTGGCTGACTTTTCCCAGCCATGTTCTGACTTCAAAAAAAGATAAAATAAAACTAACAAGTCCTACAATTTCTGATAGAATTCTATTTAAGCTCCAACGATGTAATCTGTCGTTGAACTTGGTTATGAAAACTACTTCAAATCAAATGGAGTTTTGGTAACAGGCTTGCCTAAAATGTGCCACTTTGGGCCTTTCTCCAGGGCACGTGCCGAGGTGAAGGGTAGCAGGGTCAGTGTGGCCAAAGGAGGTGGCACCCTTTGTCCTGTGCGGGGTCGGGGAGACAAATAGGGGAAACGGAGGCACGAAGGGCTAGACCGCTTTCATTTCTTCAAGTGAGTTCCGGCGACCTTAAGTTAGACTGTGAATCTCTGAAGTGCAGGGGATGACAGGACAATTTGGGGCCACAGCAGACTTTTACCCGTTGACCTGGCCTAAATTCAGAAGCGCTAGCCGCTGCCAGTGCGGCCACAAGTTCATGGTTCTGTGCCCTCGCTAGTGCGCGAGGCTAGTTTTCCTCGGGGCATTCGGCCCCCAGGGCCACCAGGCGGACGCGGGCAGAGCCCGGCGGCCGGCGCAGTCAACGCCGCGCCGGGGAACCCGCATGGGCCTGCTTGGCCCGGTCCCGCGCCCGCCTCTGCTGCCCCCTGCCGGCTGCCGAGCGGGGCGCCCCGTGCTCTCCGCGCCTTGGCAACCCGGGCTCACACCCGGGGTGCGGTTACCTCTTGGGGACATCAAAGGCCCGACAGGCGGCCGGGCGAGACGGCCCAGAACGCTTGGTTTTCCCATAGCGGATCAGGTCCTGGAAGAGTGTGGAGCTCGGGAGCAGGCCGGGAGGCACAAGCTGCAACAGCAGGGTGAGCAGGAAGACAGCGGCCAGCGAGAGCCACAGAGCTCGCAGCGGGGTCAGCGCCGAGAGCTCGGCCCCCTTCCAGGAACCCATGGCCCGCGCGCCCGACTTCCGCACTCTCGGAGCCCACTCAGCGAACCGGCGCAGGAGCAGCAACCGCGCGGCGCGCGCCCTGCTTGTCCAGGCGCGACGTCGGTGACGCGACGCGGGACGGTGCGGGGGCGGGGCGTGTTGGCCACGCCTCCTGCGAGGCCCCGCCCAGCCGCGGGAGATCCCGGGAGTGTTCCTTGAGCTGGTGCTGGCCGGTCGCGCTTTGTCCCTAATCTGCTCCTGGGATGTCTAGACGGAACCCATAGTGTGACTCAACAATATGATTAAAAGAAGTGAAACGAGCAAGACCGCGCGTGCCTGCAAGTCTGTCTTGCAGCTCTTTTTTCAATAGCAAAAATGGAAACAACCCTGAATGTTCCACTTACGGCATTTAACTAAATTATGGTACAATACCACATTGGAATATCATGCAGCTTTTAACATGAGAATTGTGAAGATTGTAGAAACACGGAAGGCTGTTTATGTTAGATGAAACAGTAGGTTAAGTGAAAAATAGCTGACTTTAAAGTACATAGCTATGACAGCAAACAACTATGTAAATATGAATGTGTGTCGGTATCGACAAAGAAGGCAGGACATGCACAAAAGTGAATAGTTGTATTACAATGTTGGGACCGTACATAATTAAGATATGTAAAGCAGAAAATCATCAAGGCAATTGCAAATAAAGTGAAAGTGTTAAAAATTGTATTTAAAAAAACCAGAAGTCCTTTCTTTTCCCTAGAAGAGTTCCACTCCCTAGAGGCAAAATTTTAAACTCTACCAGTGTTTCTTCTGATATTTACCTCCATGTAGTGACAATACTATTTTGTAACTCATCAATTTTAAACAATATTGATTTTCAGTTACAATAAATGAAAATTTAACTCTTTTAGGTATTTTTTTAAAAAGCCTTTAAATGTCAATTCCAAAATACAGTATGCCTTTTATATGACAAGCACCACTTTGGATAACTAGGACAATATTGCTACCTTTTGGAGCTTACATTCTTGAGATTGGGTGGCTGGTGAGTGGTAGGTGAGGGGACAGGTGGCTGGCTTATTACCCTTACCCCAATGAGGTACCCTACATTTGTACCCTAAACATCAGGAAACTGGGTGGATAGTTTAATGTGACTTCAACAATCCAAAGCATAAGGTTAACCCTAAAAAATGCAGCTGGCCTTTCCAGACAAGCTATTTGTAAGTGCATTGCAGAGACCGAGTGTTCTGGGTGGGAGGTTCGCTTGTAGTTATCTGACCTGGGGAAAGATGGCAAAACAGGATAGTAGGTGGGTGTGTGCTTGACTCTGGGTGTGTGTGTGTGAAAAATTTTCCATGTTTTTTGGTTTGGATTTTAATCAGAGTGCATAGCTCATTTTCAGACAAGCCTCCTATGGAGGGCAGTGGTTTAATAGCAAGCCACAAGTCAAACCTGACTGATATCATTTAATGTTTAAATCCTTCCTGGAGTGAGTTATTTCAAAAGTGGAAAACCAGGCAAAAAAATCTGCCAAGAGATCATTGCCAATAAGCACCCATCAGTTTTTGTCTTTCTTCATGTAATTACCAGCACTGTATAATGACCAACTCTGGGCTTGCTGTAGTAAATGACAGTGCCATTCTTCCAGTTGTTCAGGCCATAAATCTTGAACTCATCTTTGATTCCTATCTTTCTTTCACAGACTAAATACAATCCATCAGCAAATCCTGTTGACTTTACCTTCAAAATATAAATTCAAAATCAATCACCTTTGGGATCAGTGCTTTACTGAAGGTCTTAGCCAGCTCAATCATTAAGAAAGAAAAAGAAAAGAAAGGTCTAAGGATGCAACATAAGAAACAAACTCATTATTTGAAGATAATATGAAACTCCAATAGAGTCTACAGTTAAGATATTAAAATTAATAGGAGAGTTTGGTAAGGTTGCTGGATACAAAATCCAATTTATAAATATTGGTCATTTCTATTTCCCAGCAACAAATGGAAAATAAATGCTTCAAAGATATCATTTTTTTGTTGACATATTATTGACAGACAATCTTACATTGGTTTCAAATATACAACACAGTGATTCAACCATAATTCATATTATTAAGTCCTCACCCTCACTAGTGCAGTCACTATAAAGACATCATTTTCAATGACATAAAATATTATATGTTTAGGAATAAATCTAATAAAAGATGTAAAAGTCTTCTTCAAAGAAAATAAAATGTTACTGATATTAAAGAAGACATATTTTAAGAGAGAGATGCCAAGCTCACAGGTTGGAAGACTCTGTATGGTTAAGATGACAATTCTCTCCAGACTGATTTATGGAATAAATGTAATCCTAATCAAACTCCATCTTTTTGTGGAGCTTAATGAGCCTATTCTAACATTTATATGGAAGTAGGAAGGGTGAAGGATGACCAAGGTAGTCTTGAAGATGAAGAAAAAGATTGAAGGACTTCTTCTGTGAGATATCAAGACTGTAAGTAATAGTAATATGTAGTAGTAATATGCAATAGTAATTATGTCACTGTGGTGCAGAACAGGAATAGACAAACAGACATGGAGCATAATGGACACTCCAGAAACAGACTCCCATGTATATAAACAATTGATACATGATGGAGGTTGCATGATACATCAGTGGGGAAAAGGGTGAACTTCACAATAAATGGGGCTAGGACAAACGAGCAAACCCCAGAGACTGAGAAGGGTGGGGGAGGGAAAGGAAGAAAGAGAAGGAAATGGGACCCCTTTGTAAAGACCTAATGTGAAAAAGCAAAAATAAATCTTCTAAAAGGTAGTACAGGAGATTTTCTCCTATTACCTTCTTGAAGGTAACATAGGAGACTATCTGATCCCATGGTAGGGAAATTTTCTTTTTTTAAAATGTAAGAAGCAAGCAGAAGAAAATATCAATGCATTCTGCAACATTAAAATTAAAATGTTATTTTCATCAGAAGACACCATAGAGTGAAATACAAGGCACGAAATAGGGAAAGGTATTTGCTACACATATATACACATACTAATAAGGGATTAGTATCTTGCAAATTAGTGAATAAAAAGACAGACAACCCAATAGAAAAATGGGCAAAAGACTTGACCAGGCACTTCCCCAAAGAAATATGGAGATTACCAACAAATGTACAAAAAAGTAACCAACCATATTAATAATCCAGGAGTTGCAAATTAAGTTTGCATCAGAATGGCTAAATTTAAAGCAGCTGAAAAACCAAGTGCTAAAATTCTAAAGTAACTGGAACCATTGAACACTGTTGAGGCAGTATAAATGTGTACAACTTCTTTGGAGAAGAGGTTGGTGTTATCTAGTAAACTGAAGACTACATATTCTATGACCTTGCAATTCCACTCCTGGGTGTTCATTATGGAGAAATGTACATGTGCACCAGGAAATGGACAAGAATATTCAAATGACATTCATGATATATTCAAAATATGAAATAACCCAAATGTCTACTGACAATAAAATGGATGAATACAGTGAACTATGTTTAAACAGTCCAATATTCCAGATTAAAATGAACCCTACACAGCTCCATGCAAAATGGATGAATTTCACAAGCATAATGTTGGGAGCAAAAAGTCATGACAGAAAATTTCACACTGTATAATTCTACTTATACTAAGTTCTAAAACATGAAAGAAAAGCAAGGAAATGATTATTATAAAAAGCAAGTCACTTACAAGGGAGAGGAGTTCATTTGGTAAGGGATTATCTGTGAAACACTTCTGTGTGGTAGCTACCTGGGTGTATATTATTATTATGGTGTATATTTGTGTTTTCTGTATTTTTATACATGTTTATTGTATTTCACATTAAAACATGTTAGAGAAGTATATTCATAATCTGACCATTTCTTACCACTTTATTCCTACTATCCTGGTTCAGAACTTTTGTCTCTCTTCTGATTATGGTAATAGCCTCCTAACTAGCATCCTGCTTCCACTCCTTGTTCCCCTTACAATCTGTTCTCAAATGGTAGCCAGAGTAATTCTGTTAAATGTAAGTAAATTGTGTCACTCCTCTGCTCAAAACTCTCCATCGGGAGCCCATTTCATTTAGAGTAAAAGTCAGATCATTGCAGTGACCTCCAAGGCACTAGCTACATGTTCTGCCAAATCAAATAATGCCCCATCCCTGTCCACCTCTTTGAGTTCCTCTCCTCCCTCCTGCGCTCATCTCCCCTTTGCTACAGTGGCTGTATTGGACTGCTGGGGCTGCCATAACAAAATACCATATGCTGGGGGGCTTAAACTACTGAAATTAATTTTCTCGCCATTCTGGAGGCTCAAAGATCCAGATTAAGATCCAGTTGGATCAGTTTCTGACAAGACCTCTCTTCCTGACTTGTAGAAAGTTGCCTTCTCGCTCTGCCCTGTGCTTGCCCCAGGGAGAGAGCGTGAGAGCTGCTGAACTCTCAGGGGTGTCTTCTATAAGGACAGACACCAGTCCTTTCAGATTCAGGGCCCCACCTTTATGACCTCACTTAATCTTATGTATTTCCTTATTCCAACTGCAGCTGCGCTGGGGTTTAGGGCTTCAAACTGTGAATCGGGGTCAGAGGGGCTGATGGTGGTGGTGGTGAGGTGATGCCTGCATTCATGGTTTAGTGGCTATGCTGGCTCAGCCAGGCCAGTGCCTTCTGTATGCAATGTGCCCTCTGTCTGCAGTGTTCTCCCTCTAGGTAAGTGAATGGCTCGCCTCTTCACTGATGTGAGGATTTTCCTAATTTTTCATTTGTAATAGCACCCTCTTCCCACTTTCCACACTCCCTTTATATTTCTCCATAATCCCCACATGCCATGTCACAATCATTCATTTTTTTAATGTTATTGTTTTTATTAGCATGTAAATAGCATAAAGGCCAAAATTTTTGCCTTTTTGTTTACTAGTGCATCCTCAGCTCCTAGAACAGTGCCTTATACACAGAAGTGGTCAGTAAATATCTGTGGAATGACTGAATGAATGCATGAATGAGTGAACACATTTACTGAGCCTAAGGATTTATATGATAAGCTACAGGAAGGGTACCCAGGACTGAGGTCATAGGCTCTGTGGGCAGCATATCAGAGTGGAAAGCTGTGGGGACTTTGGAAGCTGACATATTTTTCAGACTGACTGCTCCATCACTTACAGTGAGCTGTGTGATGCTATTTGGGTTTATTTTCACTTCTAAAATAGAAGCCATCTCACAGGCCTGCTGAGTGTGTTGAGTGAAGTTATATTCTAAAAGCTCTGTGCACAGAACAGGTCCTTGACAAGCATGGACACCTCCTCATCTGTACAGTGAGCACAGTACAATCTTCCATAAGGAGATCCAACAAGAATCATCAAATGAAAGAACCTTATATATCCCCTATCATACAAGTGTTCAAAATGCTAATTTCAAGTATGTTTGAAAAACTAACCAGAATAAAGAGGAGAATAAGGGCTACCTGGAAGGTATAGAGGGGTCATTTCTCGCTGGCATGGTCATTGAAGACTTCCTGAGGAAGCTGGGTCTGGAAGTCTGCTGGGAATTCCAACAGGAGAAGAGCCGAAAGGAAAGAGTGCCCTGTGGACTAAGAGAATGGCCCCGACAAGGTCAGGCTTTGGTGCTGGGGCATCAAACCCTGCTCTGGTGGAAGTTACTTTCTTCCGCTTTTGTAAGCAGGTGGAGTGCTGACATCAGCTGCCAGCATCTGTAAATTGAATCTGCTGTGCTTTTTTCTACACAATTTGGCTTCTGAATGGAATACCTTGGTGTTCAGCACACTATGTCTGTCATATTTAGGGTGTGGGGCAGTTGGACGGTGACTGGATTTTAAGCAGGAGAGTAACATGACTAGACCTTTCAACTCATTCTGGCAGCAGGGTGGAGAATGGGTAGGAATGGGGAGCTAAGGGACTGAAATAATGCCAAGTACTCCAGCCTCAACCTTTCCTTTGAACTCTGCTCTAGTCTATGGAATTAAAAAAAATAAGTATTTTTTAAGCCATCTTAAATTACTCTCTGAAAGCAATCTCTGATCTTCCCTTCTGTTTCCTCCCCACCAAATCTACCCATGTTCTAGTTTCTCCAGGAACTGGTATCTCCATTGCTCAAAAAAGTTGAAGTCCTACTTTGTCTTCGCATATACTACGTCTAATGCACCTGAACATCCTGCTGATTTTACCTTCAAAACATGCTTGGAGTTTGGTACCATTTTATTCTTTCCACCCCTATCATCTTGGTCTGTGTCACTATCATTTCCTGTCTAGATTATTGTGAAAATCTTTTTATTCCTGCTTCTGACTTCATCCCTAAGGCCTCTTCTCAGCACAGCAGCTAGAGTGGTTCCTTCTAAAGTTAAGTCAGATCACGTCATGTCTTCTAAACCTTCTGGTGCCTTTCTTCATACTTTGTCCTTCACACCAAGTCCTTACAATGGTGTACATGATCTTGCCCGACCTGGCTCCTGCTACCTCTCTGATTTTCTCTTCTCCCACTGTCTCCTTCGTTCACTCCTCTCCTCTCACCCTGGCCCCCACACCACCCCTCAGCCTGCTAAGCATGCTCCTGCCTTATGGCCTTTGTACTTTTGTTCTTTTTAACCAGGCAGCCCTCCCCCAGATGTCTGCATGACCTCTTCCCTCGCTTCTTTTAGGGTCCCACTCAAAGTGAAGAGAGACATCCTGTATAAAACTATACCTCCTTTCTTTGCATCCCCCCCTAATTTTCTCCCTATCACTCATTACAGTCTGATGAGCCATCTATTTAATCATTTATGTGTTTATTGCTTCTCTCTTCCAGAGAGAAGAAATGCTCCAGGAGGGCTGTTATTTTTCCAGTGCCTGTGTTAATGTCTGGCATAGAGGTGCTCAATGTACATTGTTGAATCAATGAGTGAATGATTCCGTATCTATTTAAGACATTACTACAAGGACTGTAAGGCAGTGCATACTTCATTACTAGATTAATGATATGTAAATTAATATTTTGGCCTATTTTTATTATTATTACCATTCCAATAATTATATGCAACAGTCATCTGTTTGTTATTCTATATAACAAGCAAGATTGATTGTCCTATTATTTTATTTAGGTTAATAACAAAACCTGACGTGAGTAATGGATAAAATATGAGGAAATGGGACAATTGAAAGGAAGAGAGTGGGAGTTAAACTTTCCTTCCTATATGACTTACATCATTAAAAAAATCATTTCATTAATGTGCTTCCTATTTTACTTGGTCTATTTAATTCATATAACACAGAAAATCATTTCCTAAGTTAATCTACATTTTCTAGCTGGCATACAAAAAAGCAATCTTTTGTAAGAGAAAACATTTGGGTCATATGTACAGTATATGGGAAATTGAGTAAGCTCAACTAATCTTAGTAAAAATCTTTATAAAAATGAAAGAAAAAACAACATCTGCACCTTGAAATTACGTGTCCATATTATCTATATAACCTGGAACCTTTGCTTTCTATGAGATTGTATTTTCACCAGCAAAGTTAGTGTCTGAATTTTCTGTTAAAAATATGCTTAATTACAAAGGGATTTAGGCATAAAAGCACTACTAATTGTAAATATGGTTCCACTTAAATGTTTTCCTGAGTTTCTTTACATTGTTACCAGACAATCTAAAGAAAGGAACATTTCCTGAGATATAGAACCTAATCAACACAAAGTAATATATTCATTCAACACATATTTATTCAAAGCCTTCTGTGTGCTAAACATACTGTGTGGAGGTGGACATTCAAAGAATAAAGACCCTCTTGCAAGGAGCTACAAATTGAAACTTCTTTCACCTTCTTGCTTATCCTAAACAAATTAGTCTCCTTTATATTGTTTTTTGTGACTCCGTGATTAGAATGCATATTATTGGTTCCAAACTCTGACCCTTTCATGGTCAAAGAATGTTATTTGTAGGAATAGTTTAGAAAGCACAGTTTTCTGCATTCTTATGTAGTGACTTACAGTGACTTGCTTGCAGTGCTAAAGAATACCCTAGAATTCTGTTATAAATATCCCTGAGGACACATAAGGGATATTTTCTTATATATTTATAAAATCTGTTTTTTAAAAAAATTTTTTTGCTAGTGAAGCAGCAGTCTTATTTTTACTCTGAGATGGAAGGGTCTGCAAAATGATGCAGTGGGGTGTTTGGCAATTCCAAGTCCAATGGGGAATTAGGCTTTAGGGCGACCAGCTAGCAAGCTGTGATCAAGCCACATTACCACTCTGAATCTGTTTGTCCAATTGTTAGCAAGTCTCAAGACTTCACATACATGCCAATCACCCGGGAATTTTTGCTGAAGTGCATATTCCTATTCATCAAGATGGGGATGGGGCCTGAGATTCTACATTTCTAACAAGCTCTCAGGTAATGAACACCCATGCTTGTTCATGGTCCACATTCTGAGTGGCACGGACGAGATGAGCATTGTTCAGTAGAAAGATAATGTGAGCTACATATGTAATTTTCAATGTCTAGAAACCACATTAAAAAAGTAAAAACAAATAGGCCAAATTATTACAGTAACATGTTTTATTTAACCTCATATAGTCAAAATATTATTTTAACATGTGTTCAATATAAAATTAAGAATGAGATATTTTACATTCTTTTTTACACATTATGTCTTTGAAATCTGGTGTGTATTTCACACTTACAGGACATCTCAATCTGGACTAGCTACATTTCAAGTGCTCAGTAGCCACATGTGCGCTACCATTTAGAACCAGGCAGTCTTTGCCCCATGTTTCAGTGCTAATAAACATTCTCCCAGGATTACTGTCTACATTGCATGTCAAATACACTCCCGCCTTCAGGTGGCGCTAATGTTCTTTATTTCATCCTGAAACTGGCTTGCGTGAGAGCACTGCAAGGGCCACTTAACATTATTTATTTACTCAGTCCCTTTTCTTAATTCACTCATTCCATAATTTATGTTTACAGGATATAGTAATGGTAAGTATATTATATTCTCTCTAACTTTGTTCAATAAGTAAAGCCCCCAAATTATTCATTTTGCGAAAGTAAATTAGAGAAGGAATACTTTTAAAGTCATTGTCATCCATTCTTGGAGGTAGGAGCTCCGTAAGATTGATTATGATTATACAATTTTTTAAGACACAGAATAGTGACCAGCTACTTAACAGAGCAAATGTAGAAACAGGAAGATTGCTGACTTGTTTGTATCAGATTTAAACAATAATGTTGTGACATGGTTGTTTTATGAAGAGGAGGAAAATATTTCACCTTCAATTTTATCTAATACAGGACGATTGGTACTTTGTATTGGTGGTTGATGTCTTGAATTTTCTGAAAGGGGAAGAATGAATATAAAAACTAACTTCAATTTCAACTCTGTAATTTTGTCTATACTCCAGGCATACTATATCTGAGAGATAGTATTTTCTGGAAGGATCGTTCTAATACTCAGGCTTAGTTTTAAGAAGGTGTGCCTAATGTCCAAATTTGAAAAAGCTTTGTATCGTTTCTTCTGAGTGTGCCTAATAATGGTAACTAAAATGTATCAGATATTGTGAACAAGGGGCTTAAATGTATTAATTAACTCATCTTTCCAGTAGACCAATGAGGGAAGATACTTTCATTATCCCCATATTTCAAGTGGGGAAATGGATGGTCTTGATATTAAATAATTTGTCTTAGGCACCTGACCATTAAGAGGTAGAATGTGAATTCAAATCCAATCTGTTTGACCCTAAAGTTCATTCCCTTAACTCCTTCCCCTTCAGTTCATTGTCCTGCTACCCCATTGAGGCAGCACTCTTCATCTCTCTTAAGCTGAATTTTTTATTAGTCTCTGAAAGAGTTAACAAAAACTACGGTCTGCATTACCCACAATGTGTGTGGGGAATGTCTTTTATAATGATAAACCACAACATTTTAAGATAAGATCAGAGAGCCGAAAGCTGAGTACTTTTGGTCTCAGTTCTCATTTGAATAGTGACTCCCTAAGCCAAGTCACCTAAACTGTTTTCCACGTCTAGAAGACAAAGAACAAAATAGGAAATCTCTTTCACTGATGTACATAGGCTGAATTCATGACATGATTTCATGACAACTAATGTCACAAATATAAATTCGTCCCACATAACCACTGTAAAAATTGATTCATTTTATTGTATCCCACATGGATTTCTCCCTTATTGTATCCTACATGGATTTTCCAACAGATTGTATGTGCTCTCTTTTTGATGCATACAATACAAAATGATGCATGTATATGATAGGACTAAGTTAAAATCCTTTCTTTCCCACCTCCTGGCTCTGTTATCTTGGGCAGCTTAGTGAAGCTCTCTTAAAACATCAGTTTCTCAACTGAAAATCAGGATTGATATTTTTTTTCTGAGGATGTGTCATGAGAATTAAATGAGATGACATATGCAAAGTCTCTAGCATTAGTTAATACTCAAAACTGTTAATTTTGGAGGACAGTAAATAAAAGTATCAATAATCTACATCTATACCTGCGTACTTTATTTTTTAGAGGAACTTGATATGCAGAGACAAAGGGAGCAGAAAAGGGAGGCTACTCCCCAGGCAAAGAACATTTACTCCCAGCTCCCCAAATTCTCCATTTTTTGATGAAATTAGGCCAAGTTCATCTAATTTATGCAGTAAGCTTCTCAGTTCTTTACTTTGCTTTGGCAGCGAAAATCAGGCTCTTAGTAATCTTGTTGAAGGGCTTATTAAGACATTATGGTATTTGGCTCCCTATCTTATCCAAGTTGCTTGGATGAAAAATTTGTCTTTCTTTCCCATCTTTCAGACAAAGGATTTATAATACTTTAGCATATTATTGAAGCAAATACACACAATAGAAATGTGGCTCTGGGCTGACTTTTATAGGTCCTGATTTGGGTGCATTGCTTAAGGTCACAGGTGGAAAAAAAACACTGTTTAAAAATTGTCAACATTTCCTGATATAAAAGTGTTTCTTTTCTTTTTGTTTTGTTTTCTTCTTTTTTTCTCTCCTCTTCTTCTTCCCTCTTGGCTCTTTTCTTCTTCATTTGCGAATAACTGCATCTGAAAACACACAGATCTTGAAACTTTTCACCAGGTTCTTGAAAACCAGCCCAAATGATTTTTCATCAAATTCCCTTTTTTGTTGCTGGCAGGAACAAAGCCACCTAAGCCAAGTGGTCACAGTTCACCTCACACATAAGAGAAGGAAAATCTATTCTAATCCCTCAAAGATTAAGGGACCATCTGACTCTGACCCTAGAAGCCGATCTTGGAAAAAACGATGCAGGGATAGAACATGATCTCAGAACATCCTCCAAGGATTCAGAAGGTGTCCAAACAAACATGGAGTATAAAAATTTCCCCGTGTCTTTTGTTTGGAAAAGGAGGGGAGCTTTAGAGAAAGTAGGAAAACTTTATCAAGGACAAAGACAGACAATTGCCTGACGTGAATGACACCTTAAAGTGGATAAGGGAGATTCAAGCATGATGGTTTTGGATTATATACAAGGCTGAACTGGGAGAGAATTTTCCCACAGGGGAAGCTGGTACCTGTTGTCCTTTCTGTGGAGCAGCTACAGAATGGATACTGACGGGATGGGTGGGGATTAATTGGTAGTGGGAGACATTTCAGAAATAATTGTCCTTTAGCAACCTCACCCATACCCCCACACCTCCTGCCAATCCACCTGTATTCATTGTTCACGTAATTGGTTCACCAAGACAAGGGACAGAAGTGCAGTGTAAACACGTGAAACCCAGTTTGAGTCCCTGCTCTACTCTTAGTGACTCTGGAAAGTCACTTAGCTACTCTGAGCCTCAATTTCCAAACATTATCTGCCCTGGTAACCTGACCAAGTTATGAGAATCACATTAGGTAATGGAAAGGAAAGTGCTTTGTAAATTATGGAGTGCTCCAAATATAAAGTCTAAGGATAGCAGTGACCTACGGAATTGATGAATCTTATGTCTATGGATTTCTGCAGATCTAAGGTTCAGGTCTGCTGATGAAATCTCCTTCTCTTCTTTGTCAAATAACAGATAGGAGGACTTTGTCAGCCTCCATCAGATGAAATTAATCATATTACATCATGGAAGAGCCAGCCAGCCCCTTGTTCTCAGGCTTTCTGCTCCCTATAGCCCTGATCAGAGGCACTGTTTCCTTACTCCCTACTATGCATCACGTGTCAAGCTAGAGAACTTACCTAGGCTTTCTTGCTAACTCTCTTTGTGGAAGAAAAAAAATGGAGGGTCCAAAATGCAAATACTTGCTCAGGTTCACACAGCTGTTAAGCTGGAAGCCAGGATTCTAAGACAGGACCCCTTTTTCTCACAGGTCTGGGAGTGAGTACAGTTCTCCATAGTTTTCATCATCTTACCCTCCTCCTCTTCACGCTAGTCTCTCCTGCACCCTCTCTTCCTCTTCCCCACTTCTTCTCCTTTTTGAGGTATGAAGCCGTCTTTAGTAAATAACCAACGGACATTTAAAAGGGAATTAAAATACAGTTGAGCAAGAGTTGGAGTTCTTTGCTCACCAGGGCTTTTTCCAGACTCCTTGGGGGAAGCACCGAAGGGATACATGGTGTTTCCCAGGTGGGTACAGCCCACATGGGTTTCTGCCTGTCTGCCTAAGAGCTTCTTTCTTTTAAAAATATTGTTTATGTTAATTGCACAGAAATACACAAATATATTCTCTTTATAAATTCTAAAAATTGAACATTACAGATCAAGTTGAAGGTTCATTTGACCCTCCTTATCCCATTTCTTACCCCAGATATAACTACTGCTATCATTTTACTATATATTTTTCTAAGACTTTAAAAATTAATTTACATACATTTATCTAGATAAACATATATATATTTTACTTTTACATGAGTGGTATCAATGGTATTACATTTTACCCTCAGTAGTATCATTCTGTGGCTTTTTTTTATGCTTTCTTCTTTCTATTATTTTTTAAAAATTTTAAAATTTATTTTTATTTTTGCTATCATTAATCTACAATTACATGAAGAACACTATGTTTACCAGGCTCTCCCCCTCACCAAGTCCCCCCAACACACCCCACTACAGTCACTGTCCATCAGAGTAGCAAGATGCTGTATAATCACCACCTGTCTTCTCTGTGTTGTACAGCCCTCCCGTACCCTCCCCACAACACTATACATGCTAATCGTAATGCCCCCTTTCTTTTTCCCTGCCCTTATCCTTCCCTTCCCACCCATCATCCCCAGTGCCTTTCCCTTTGGTAACTGTTAGTCCATTCTTGGATTCTGTGATTCTGTTGCTCTTTTGTTCCTTCAGTTTTTCTTTGTTCTTGTACTCCACATATGAGTGAAGTCATCTGGCACTTGTCTTTCTCTGACTGGCTTATTTCACTGAGCATAATACCCTCTAGCTCCATCCATGTTGTTGCAAATGGTAGAATTTGTTTTCTTCTTCTGGCTGAATCTGTGGCTTGTTTTTAAAATTTTTATTCAGTAGGCATATCTGCTGTGTCTGGACATATACATCTGCTGTTTTCTTCTACTGCTTCATAGTGTGAAGCCAGGATAATTTAAGCACTTCCCTTCTGATGGACTTTGATGGACTTTTAGGTGCTTTCCATTCTATTACAGTGTTCCAAGGAGCAATCTTGAACTGATATGTGAGTATTTTTCTAGGGTAGATACTATAATATTGTGAATCTGGATTTAATGAAATTGGTTGATTGACTTCCATTCTCCACCTAACCCTTCTTCCCAAAGGGCAGGCAGTTCGAAATCTCCTACCATGATCATTTGGGATTCCCCATCTTGTCAACTTGCCAGTTTTGTATAATACAGTTTTCATGATCTTTATTTTTGTGCTTTAGTGATATTACAGACTGACTGACTAAAAAATATTGTTTGCATTACTTTTTGCAATAATCAACCCTGTACTTGATGTGACTGAGTTGTGTGTGTGTTTGTATGTATGTGTAGAGTTAATAGATTAATAGTATAATTCAAATTGCCCTCTCAAATAGTTATACCAACTTATATTCCTGCCATCACTGTACAAGAAAACCCAATTCCTTTAAACCCTCATCAACACCTGATATTTTCAAACATTAGACATCTTGCCAGTCGGATGGGATGGGTGAAAATGACATTTCATGGCTATTTTAATTTGCATCTCCACCTAATTTTCTTGTTATGGCATAAATGTCCACCTTAGAGAGTTTTTAAGTCCTCATTAAACAGTGGAGGGTCCCTTCCCCAGACCAGTTCCATCCCAGCACCTCTAAATATGGGCTGGAGAGAATGCCTGGAGCAGTGGTGGGGTGCAGAGCTCCATACACAGCCACACCTCCCAGGGCTCTGGGTCTTATACTAAAATTCTCATAGGATCCAAGTCCATGATCCAGCTCTGAAATATTCAACTATGTTTAAAAGTTCTTCAGAAAGGCTGTAAAAGGGTCACATGTTCACTTTCCCTTTGTGTTTGTTTTCCTAGTTTAGGTGTTGTATTTTATGTCCAATACATCAATTGTTTTTAAATATGGGGACCTGCAATGTGGCATTTTAACAATATGTATATACATTTTGATTATGAAAATACTACATGTGCATTATTTAAAACCTGAAAAAGTTTTAAAAAAGTATAAAGAAGTAGAAAAACCCCTTAGAGGCAACCATTGTTAAGATGAAAATATGTTTTGAAGAAAATAAATTTTCAGATACAAGCATATCTATCTTCCACACAGATTTTACAAATGCCTGCTATACTCATTTTTGTTCATTCAGAGAGGTAATTTTCCCTTTATTTCCTGGGTTTTATTTATTTTTTGCATGTTTATGAGTGTGTTCCTGAACTGCTTATTTGGATATATCTTTATACTTATTTTTTAAACCCAGCAGGAGACAGTGCTCCTCTCACATGTCTGCTAAAAGCTTCTTAATCTAGGAGCCTCTTTGGCTGAGTGGGACTCCAGACCCTGAGGTGCTGTGTGTCCTTGGTACAGAGAGGCCTCTTAAACTACACCTGGAGTGATAGGATAATTCATAATTGTCTGACAGCTTGCTCAGGGACATCCCCTAATTTGTACAAGGCCCAAGAACCCCAACTGGCAAGAATACAAACCCTCTCCACAACTGGTGTTGGAAAACACAGACCTCAGGAGAAGTCTAAGTTGCCTGGGAAGAAGTATAGCTGTGCAGGCCAGACTGGGTGTAAGGGAGCAGTGGATCCAATTTCATGGATGCCTGCCCAGTGTCCCAGTTCTTGTACCAAGCACAGAGATTGTGCCAGCTGGGGAGACAAAGATACCCACTCCCTGGGACAGCCAAAGGGAGAGTCAAGTGGTTGTTAACTTTGCACACCAAATTCTTGGAGAGAGTTCTTCTTTCATAACATGAAAGAATATTCTTTATTATGGCTAAGGAAAATGCATGAGGCTACATAGTTTTTCACAATTGGTAGGAGGAAGGTTGAATTGAATGCTCTGATTCATTTCAGTTCTATTGTGAAAATTATTTGTTGGCTGCTACTTATTTCCTCTCTTGATTCACAGTTTATTTAATTGACTCTGAATATTAAGCGATGATTGAAATGTTTTGCTTCAGAACAGATGGTTTCCATGTTACTATATAAGAAATGCTTTCTGAGATCTCTTGCTTTATGAGCTGGGCCTGTGATCTCTGGTAGCAATTATTTGAACAATAAAGACTTATTTCCCAATACTGGTTGTTGTTTAAAAGTGCTATTATGTCTTTGGATTGATTGGCCAAAAATAGTGGTCTGGGCTGGACCTAATCAGTGTATCAGGATTGGAGGCTGGTTGTACAGAGCAGGGCCTAGCTTTTAGGAGAGTTGGTGAAGATTCTTACTTGCCTGTAATTTTGGCAGCATTCTCAAGGGAAGACTCAGTGTTCAAGACTAAGATGTTTATGTTGGTATTAGTGTCCTCAGAAGAAAGCTCTAAATTCTAGAATGGGTGTGGTAGGATAAGGGTCTACTAGCCAACTGTGTGTCATGCCTAGCTGAGGCCTTGGAAGGGCCATCCTACAGCAGGTGTGGGTGTAGGGGGAGAAACAATGAGAGAGAATAAAAGGGAAAAATCTGAAAGGGAAGAGGAAGAGAAGGAAAGGTGCTCAGGGTGGAGAAGTTCAATGTCAACAGCTGCCTAGTACTTGCAAAGTCCTTTCTCTGCCTGGGAGCTAGTAGGCCCTGAGGTCATCCTGTTTTCACTCCCAACTAACCAAGATACAGGGCAACTCAAGGTCCTGGGAGGTTCCCTAATTCTTGGGAAAGTGCAATTTAGGCTAGTGCATCCTTGGAGGGATGAGCAATGAAGGCCCCTTGGCTTCATTGCTGAGCTCCTTATTGGAACCAAAAAGATTTGTTATAAGGAATTGACTCACATGGTTATGGAGACTGAGAAATCTAGACCCTGGGAGAGCCAGTGGTATAGGTCCAGTCCTAATCTAAAGACGTCTGAAGTAGGAGAGCTGACAGTATAAGTTTTCCAGTCTGAGTCTGTGTCTCACAGCAGGAGAAAACTGATGTCCGAGCTCAAAGACAGTGAGTCAGAGAGAGAGAGAATTCTTCCTTACTCAGGCTTTATTCTATTCAGGGCTTGAATGGATTGGATGAGGCTCACTCCCACTGGGGAGAGCAATCTGCTTTACTCAGCCTTCCAAATCAAGTGTTAATCTCATCTAGAAACACCCTGCTAGACACACCACAAATAATATTTAACAAAATATCTTGGCACCCCATGGCCCAGTCAAAACACATAAAATTAAGCAACATATATTGCATTTAGAATTCCACTCTATAGAAGAAGAAAATCATATGTGAGGAAAAGAATATAACTATGCAAACTTATTATAAGGATTAACATAGATGTCAGACTAGGACTTGAACTTTGTGAGCCGTCTGGCAGCCAATGCACAAAGGGAAATACCATCAGGGACACATACCTCATTAACAAAATGGTGAAAGCATACTAGTTCTTTAAGGGGGTTGGAGGGAGAGCTTTCCAGCATTCACTTATATAATAAATGCTTCAAATGAGATTTACATAGGGAATATTCCAATGGGTAGTATATTATGATCTTGACAATATTTTTTTCAGTAAAAGCAGTAATAGATATTTCTTCATACAAGTCAAGGACATGACCTTAAAGCACAATACAGTGAAGTAATTAAGAATGGCTGGGGTGATGTGGCCTAAATAAGAAATACTCTATGGGTTTGGCTTTATTCAAGCCTAGAATTTAGGGGATCTCACAAAATAGATGGACTAGACCTCTACAAATGGTCCTCTGTACTTCGCTCTTTAGGCTGGCATTTTGCTAAGAGTTGGAGACTAGCAGTTTAAGATAATAGATCTGGTGGTAATGCTGGTGTCTGTACCACTGTTGGAGGGTGGACCCATATGTGTGGTTATTACTATGCTCACTGAGTATGAACAGAACATATCTTGCAGAGCATGATGTACGAATATGGTGTATGGAGTCAGAAGAACTGGGTTTGAGTCACATCACAAAATCTTGGATTTTATACTTGTGATGCTTGTCATGGATGTACTTGGGAAACTACCTTGAGAAAATCATTTAATCTCTATAAAAAGTTTCCTCACCTGTATGTAATGGGATGTGGAAAAATTTTATCATCTTTATGGCTGTCATGGGAATTCATTTTTAAGGATGGAACAGCTGCATGATTTAAAAGTCTTTTTGCTGCAAGTGACACAAAAAGCCCAACTCAAAATGGCCTAAGGAAAAAGGGGAGTTTATCAGCTCAGTAAATGAAAAGTCCAGAGATAAGGCAGGCGTATTAGTTTCCAAATTGCTACAGCCTTGGAGGCTTAAAACAGCAGAAATTTGTGTCACAGTTCTGGAGGCCAGAAGTCCAAAATCAAAGTGCTTGCAGGGCTGCACTCTGGGAGCTCCATGGGCCCCACGGGCCTTGCCTTGTCCAGCTTCTCGTGGCTGCCTGGCATCCTTGGTGTTTCTTCAAACTGGAACCAAAGTTGGAATGATTATGGCCACATCGCTCTGATCTCTGCCTACGTCTTCATATCAGCTTCTCCTTTGTGTGCCTGTACTTTCTCTTCTGTCTGCACCCAATCTCCCTCTCTTAGAGGGATGCTTGTGATTGTATTTAGGGCCTGGATAATCCAGGATAAGCTTGCCTGCACATTTTTTTTTACCATATAAGATAATATTCCCTTTTTGCCATATAAGGTAACATTTACATGGTCTAGGAACTAGGATGTAGATGTATCTTGTGGTCACCATTCAGCCCTCCACAGTTGGCTTCAGACATTGCTGGCATCAGGCCCAAATTACATCATCAGGACCTGGTTTTCGTACCATCTCTCAGCTATCTTTTGTGTGTGGCTTTGGTCTCAGGGTCCATTTATAACAAGATGGCGACAGTTCTAGATTTTATATCTTGTCAGATTCACATCTGACAGAATCCAATCCTCCCTCCCAGAAGCCTCAGTGTGCATGTCATGGAGCTTCCTTGTGCCTGAGAAGCCACTCGTCTGTTCCAATCACTGTGACAAGTAGGAGGCAAAGCTCTGCTTGGCTGGTTGAGTCGTACAGTCATGGTAGCAGTTCTTCTGGGACCACATGGACCGGGAATGAGGGAGGAATGGCTCCTCAAAGGAAAATAAGGACTATTGTCACAAGAAAAGGAAGTGGGTACTGGGTGGCAAGATAAAGAAACAAAACAAAACACAAACCCCACAAATGCCTGATACAGTAGCTTTGTTGATAAGATGCTTTAATAAGCCCTTATTCATATAAAAGCAGGAAGCTGCTCTGTGTAATACGGGACGGAAAGGGGGATTGCCAGGGGTGGGTGGGGAGGATGGTGGGGTTGAGGGGAGGTCTAACTGGGATTTTGTAGAGCTGTGTCCTGTGTGAGATGACCCTTGCAGGGGCCCCATGAACCTTCAATAATTCTAGAAAAATTAACAATACACTTAATTAAGTTAATTGGATTTCTTATTGGGATGGTAAAAGGTTTGCATCAAGCAGTTGGCCAAAATATAGTTAGCTCTTCTAGATGATGTTGAGAGTGGAGAGCTGGGTTATATATAAAACAGGACTAATGGCTCTTCTTAGGGCTGTGGGGAGTCAGCTGAGATCTAGGGCATGAAAATGCTTTTGAACTGTGAAGGGATGCACTCCTGGGAGTTACTCTTGTGCTGTCTTCATGACTTCCCCCATGAGTTCATATCCATGTAGCCTGCTAGTTCTCCTCTGTGTCATCCCCAGACACTTCTCAGGGCATCAGTGAAGAATGTAGATAAATCTACTGAAATCCATCCTCACACCAACAAAGACCCGAGAGTACATGCCTGCTAGTGGTGAGGTGTCCTGGAAAGCAGTACTGCATCTATGGTTTCATGTGTAGATGGCAATGCCAGAGAAGGAGCTAAGCTTTCATACATGGAACAAAGTGGACTTCTTACATCACCTTGTATCAGTGGCTCTGTACCTGGGACCTGTCCATAGGTGTGGTTGCATCTGTCAACCTTCTGAAATTGTGTGCAAAATATGTGTGTGTGTGTGTGTGTGTGTGTGTGTGTGTGTGTGTGTATGTGTGTGCGTGGATGCACTCACTTGCTTCTTGCATTGTCCTGGGAAGGGGTCCATGGTTTTCGGCAGATTCTTAGAGGAGTCGATCCACTAGCAGTTAAGTACTGCTGCCTCACAGCATTTCTAGCAATGGGACTTTGCTGAGAGGAGAATGAAGAAACCTGAGAATTCTAACCCCACTCTGCTGTCAGCTCACTCACCCTGGCTTTTCTCTGAGGTTCTGCTGTGCTACTCTAACATCCATTTTAGGAATAAGCAAAACATGCTGTTTGTGTGTGAGTGTGGGCACTCATTCCTTCTTTAAAAAAATAAAGTTTACTTTGCATGATTTTAATTAGAAGATAATACTACTTTCAGATAATTTAGAAACTAAAGAAAATCAGAAATATATGTAAAAAGATCATTTAACCCTTTGTGAAAAAATTGTTGGCTGTGTGCGTGATGAGCACAGGCTGTGGTGTCAGATACACCTGAGAGTGTGTTCTGTGGAATTTTGGGCAAGTTGCTTCATTTCATCAAGTCTGTCTTCTCATTTATAAAATTGAAAAAGTAATTATACTTACATCATAGAATTCTTGGGGATTAAAGTGCATGTAAAATGCTTAGCACAGGGCCTGGCATGCAGTAAGCACTTAATACATGATAGGATTTTGTCATGACTGTTGTTTTCTTTCCAATCTTTTTACAACTCGTTTACTATTTTGTATTCTGTTTTTTTCCTTCTCTTTTCATTGTAGCAATTCCCCATATCATTACATGCTCCCTATAAATGTTAGTTTAATGGCTATATTATATTAAACTCTCAAATTTACTTGTTGGATATTGGGGGTGTTTTGGTTTTAAACTCCTATAAATAAATGTTGTAATGAACAACTTGGTAATTGCTCATTTCTTAGTATCCAAATCAGATGGTTGCATCAATGTACTTTTGGCAAATACGCTTTTGAAACCAGTTATGTTCACGTGGTGCAATGGGGATTTTTGTAGTGGATAGATGTAATTGCCTGAAGATAGTTGAAAGACCAGAAGGTGGAGAACCATTATGAATTTTACTTGTGACTGCTTCTTTTGGCTCTGGAAGCTCCCAATTCTAATAGTTTCAATTTAAAGCAAAAGGAAGAGAGAGGCAAGGGTGGCGGGGGGAGGCGGGGGGGGTGTCTTAGTTATATAAGGATATGAGTTTGTCAGTTGAAAGAGAGACCCACCCAAATCACAGTGGTTACATAAGTTAAAAGTTTGTTTTTTCTCTCATGTAACAGTTTTAGTGTGATAATCCAGGGCTGGTATAGCAACTTCAGGAACCCAGCCTCCTTATGGTTCTTATCCTCGTAGTCCAAATGGCTCACTCATCCAGCTTGTGGGAAGGATAAAATGAGGAAGAAAGTAGGCATCTACTCTTAGGAAGTTGCATGCACCACTTCAGCTCACATTCCATTGGCCAGAAAATAATCACATGGCCATATCTAGCTGCAAGGGAGACTGGGAAATGTAGTTGTAATTCTGGGTAACCTTGTATCCAGCAACATATTAGGGGTTCTATTTCTATAGGAGAAGAGGAGAACAGATATTGAGGGCCAGCTAGCTATCTCTGCTATGGGGGTTTTTAATACAAAAAACAAACCTGAAATGATCCAAGTGGTGGGTGACAGCAGGGAAAGAAAACAGTAAGGACTGCTACTACAGCAAGAGTGTAAATCACTTTTTCCTTGCATTATCTTCCTCCTCCATCTTATTTAGATTCAGTTTCTGTTCTAAACTTGATGCTTGGCAACAGTTTCTCCTATTTTTTCTTTTCCATTTCTTGGTATCATGTTTCCACCCACAAAATCCAGTGCTAATAATGTCTTTTCCATTCAACAAGCATTCCAAAAGGTCTGAGGAGTCCAATCTATGACACCTCCCACTGAGGGACTTACAGTCTAGTGGCTAAGACAGACACAGACGATGTAGCATGATTAGTATAAATGAGAAAGCGTGTACTCTGGAAGTAAGGACATGTTGGGACCTTTTGCCTCTTTTAGGCCTGTGACGGCCGCTGACTGGAACTTCCATCCTCCCTCGTTACTTCCGTGTTCATGGCCTAACTAGCTTCCCTCGCGCGCGCTCTTGGCCCTAACTCTGCCTCCCCGCCTAACCCGAAACCTGCCTAAGACCCTAGTGACAGATGAGATAATCAATTCCCATTGGCTTTTGCTACTTCCTTATCTTCCCCTATATAACTGGGCTTCTGATGCAATAAAGCTGAGTTTTGCTGCACCTCCAAGGCTGACACATCTCCCGGCTTGGTGTGGTTTGTGTTCCCCCTGCCTCAGAAGGAGGGGGAGGATCAAGTCGTCCACACTTGCCTTCTCGCTCAGCCCCAGGGAGAAACAGGCTGGTCCGGTTCATCTCCTTAGCGCCATTGTTGCAGAGAGCAACAAGGACGGCATTGTCAGGGATCCAGGAAGACAGGGACCTTTTCTAATTAGAGGGAAGGTGCAGACTGGTCTGGAAAGTTTTACAGCGCTGATTCCAGAACTGGATCTTGAGGAGTGAGTGGTTGTTTATCAGACCAATAGGGTGTGCTGAGAAAAAGAAACAGAATGAAGCAAGAAAAGCATCCTCCTTCTGTGAATCATGGCTGTAAGATAACAGAAGACCAATTCAAATGGGTGTAAACATAAAGAACAAATTTTTTGGTTCACGTAATTGAAAAGTCTAAGGGGTGTAAAATGCAGACCAGCTTCAGAGTCAGCTGGATCCAGGTGTTCAGTGGATGCCATTAAGGTTCTTCCCTTCCCCAGGCTCTGCTTGCTTTTCTGTTCACTTCATATAGGCAGGATCTTCCCATGAATTGGCAGAGATGACAAACAGACAGGTTTCAATCTTGTCTCTGTGATGCCCCAGTGAAAAGGTAACCTGTTTTCCCTAACAGTTCCAGTTAAAATTTCTAGGTTACCTCTGATTGGATCACAAGCCCAACATGGAATATGAGTGTGGTGGGGCAACCCCAAACGAGCCACTGAAACTGAGTATGGCTTAGGTGCATCCTGAAGGAAAATGGGTGACTTTAGAAGAAGGAAAGTGGATGTTGGGTAGCAAAAACAACAGATGAGCATGAGATTTTTAGGGAAGTCCTAGTAATTTAGGCTGGGTAGAGCACAGACCACAGATGGAGGGCTTTGGATGCCATTGTGCAGAGTGTGGACTTTATTTGGGGTGCCCCCAACAGGGGTTAATCAGGAGTAACATCATCCTTTGATACATTTATTAGTAACTGGAATCCCTAGTTTACATTAAGCTCATTCTTTGTGGTCTACATTCTCTGGGTTTTGACAAATGTGTAATGATGTGTCCATGTTTACAGTGTCATATGGAGTAATTTCACTGTGCTAAAAATCCCCTCTGCTCCACTTATTAATCCTTCCCTCCCTCCAAACCCCTGGCAACCACTGATCTTTTTTACTGTTTCCTAGTTTTGCCTTTTCCAGAATGTCAGGTAGTTGGAATCATAGAGTATGTAACCTTTTTAGATTGGCTTCTTGCTCTTAGTGATATGCAGTTAAGGCTCCTCTGTGCCTTTACATGGTTTGGTAGTGCATTCCTTTTTATTGCTGAGTAATATTCTACTGTGCAAATGTATCACTCATCACGTATTGAAGAACATCTTATTGCTTTCATATATTGGCAAATTCATAATTGCAAATTTGTGTGTGGGCTTTTGTGTGGAGTTTAAAGTGCTCAACTCATTTGGTAAATACCAAGGTGTGTGATAGCCGGGCCTGATGTGGCCCTTTCAGTAACCATCTTCTATTTGCAAAGCACTCTCACTTTCTTTAATTTACTTGATTTTCACAGGAGCTTTTTGAGATAAGTGAATCCTTTATTATTATTCTCACTTTTTATGAGAAACTGAGGCTCCAAGTGTTTAAGTAATACATGAAAGTCCACATAGTTGGTGAATGTGTAACCCTGGCATTTAATCTATTCGCTGAACAGGGCCTGAAGTTTACAATAAGGCAATTAGCTGTAGCCTGAATAATTCTCATGATCTCAGCCCAAATCACTCAAACAATGAGACCAGGCCAGTCCCAGCGAAGTGGGGAGGCAGTGAGGTTCTTTTTAGTGTCTTCCTGGGCCCACACCCAGAGTCTGTCTCTCAGACAGACGTCCTCTGGCCTTCTCTCCAGGATCAAAAGGCATCTTTACTATTACCCTGGAAACTGCCCAGTAATGGCCGGATAGCCAGATGAAGTCATCCAAGTAATTGTTATTATTAATGACTCAGTGTGTTACCCCTCCCAGATAAAATGTGCATTTCTATCGGAGCTTTTAATGCCTTTAGTCAAAAAAAGTAAGAAGTGTGGGAGTTTTCAGGACCAAGCAGGGCTTGTGGGGGATGGTGGTGGAAAGAAACCAAGTGAGATCACCCAGCACTCCTCAAATCACACCTCACACTTGGTTCAGACCGAATGTCATGGCCGCAGGTAATGACATATATTCTTTCCCTGCCCTCCTGGCTGCAGGGATTACCCCCAGAGAATGGGAAGAAGGCGTGCAGGACAAAACCCTGTAGGCATTGTCACATTTCCTTCCAGTAGCGTGGCCTTCATTTCCCACCAGGGATGCTGATCAGCCTCGCAGGTTCATTACCCCGGTGAGTGTGCCACACTCAATGGGCTGTGGCGGCGCAACAAAGGGTGGCTTAGAAGTGTTTCAGTCCGCTCTCCCCGATCTCCAAGCTATCACAGACAATCTTACCATATGATTAAAAACAGGGCGCCAGTTACCCAAATGCAGCTTCAGGACAGTCTCTTCCAAGAAGGTTCCTGGCCTGAGGCTCTCCTTTGTAGAAATTCTAGCTGCCACCAAGAAAGGCTTCCTGTTGGATTTTAGGAAATAAAATTAACATTTCTAGTCTGAATTTTGACGTTATCCTTCAAACATAGAAAGAGCAGCATCTTGATTTTTACAATAGGTGGCTGGCTTCCATTCAGCACACTCTATTTTTGCCACTGAAATGACTCAAATTCCTTCCTCTTGCCTCTTGCAACCCCCCTGGTCTTAGACATCTCTGCTCTTATGATAATGTTTGGATAATCTTGGGAATCTTACAGCCAGTAGAAGCATTGCTTGCCTGCATATTATTCCTGTTTTTTAAGAAAGAGGGTTCCCGGATTTCAGTCTATCTGAATTAAGTTTTACCACTTTCTGAGACTGCAGGGAAGCCATTATCTAGCTCTGTATCACCAGTGGGTGAAGATAATATAACTTACAGCCACCTCCAGAAGGAATAAGCCTCGGGTGGTGATTTTTGCACAGGGAGGCTTTAATTTAGTTCATTTTAGGTGCCAGAATCTGGATGAGGTATTTGGGGTTCACCTTGTGTGAGCATTTGTAATAATACCAGTAGAGCACTGAACTTGATAACATCGGCCAGTGTTCTCAGAATAAAGTCCCAAGTCCTTAACAAGGCTTCAAGGCCTCTCATGATCTACCCTTCTAGGTACTTCCACAGCCCTGGGGACTCAGTACGGACATAGAACTTGAGCCTGCAGTATATAGATGTTTGCCATTCTATCTCTCCTACTAAGCGGTCATCTCTGGACTCCTATTCCTGAGCACAGGGTATAGAATTCTGTAACAATCCATAAATATTTGCTGAATGAACAAAGAAAAACAATTCACTGATGAACCTAAACTATGGAATGAGCTATGGACACTTTACCAAACAGTTAACTTTAGCAAATGTTGTAATGAAACAAAAGCACAATATTAAGTGTGTGAAGTGCGAGTCTGGTGTTAACTTGTCTCTCCTCACTGTGAACTCAGTACCCCCTTCAGTGGGAGAGGCCGGCAGAGCCACTCTGCTCTGGCCCTGTGTGCTTTGGCTCATTCTCCTTGGCCCTGGCTTTGCACTGTCCCAGAGAGCCTCCCCTCCACCAGCATCCTTTGCACCCATTGGAATAGACCCTCCCCTCTATCAGGGTTTTAGTAGGAAGTGCTAGGACTTCTCAGTCTATCTGAATGAAGTTGCTTAAAGTTCACAGTCTAAGGATTTTATAACCTGGGCTCTTGTTGTTTCTTGTTTGCTATTGTAAGGCCTCTGCATGGCCTGACCTTGAAGAAGCTTGGTGCTATATTGAATGTTTGTGTGTTCCTAAATTCATATGTTGCAATCCTAACTCCCAATGTGAAGAAGGTATTAGGAGTTGGGGCCTTTGGCAGGTGTTAGTGCCCGTATGAAGAGCTTCCAGGAGCTCCCTCCTTGCCCTTCCACCATGTGAGCACACAGTAAGATGATTGCCACATATGAACCAGGAAGCAGGCTCTTACCAGGCACTGACTCAGCTGGTACCTTAACCTTGGACTTTCAGCATCCAGAATTGTGAGAAATAAATGTTTGTTGTTTGAGCCACTCAGTTTATGATATTTTCCTTATAGTAGCATAAACAAACTTAAGACACCTGGTTTCCTTCAATGTGCCCTCTGCAGAAAGCAGGATCTTGCTACCTCTTCCTAGGGCACTCCTTTCTCTGCTGTGTTTTGTCTCTTAGTTTTATGCGGGAGCAGTGAGAGGTGTACTCAAAACCAGCACTGTCATCACCGTTGTCACTACCACCACTTTTATGGATTTCTAAAATTGGAATATGGTTGATATAAAATATTATTTTGGTTTCAAGTATACAACATAGTGACTCAAGAGTTATATATATTATCACCACCACCACCACCATCACCATTAATCACCATCAACACTCATGTCATTCCCTTGCACCAACTTCATTGCCAAGTACCCCACCCACATTTGTCCACTGAATCCTCACAGCAGTTTTATGGGGTTGGTGCCATGACTATAATCTTCCTTTTGTGGATGAGGAAACTGAAGTACAGAAGGACTTTAATTTGTTAAAGGTTGTATAGTTATCAAACGATGCTTATGGCTCTAGGGCCAGTGCACTATCCTCACATGGGTTCTTCTTGGAACAACTTCCCTTCTGTACTGTATGTTACATTAGCAAATATCAGGCATCCTCCATTACCCTAGCTGTAGTAGCCAGAGGTTTTTATGTTATATTCACCTTTATGTGGACCTTATGGGCAGAGCCATGAGAGCAAAATGTTCTCCTTTCATGCCGTCTTCATTGCTTTGGTCTGCCTTTCTCTTTCTGACAGTCAGCAATTGACCTTGTGTTGAGTGATCCTTGGGTATTGGGCACTTTTTCCATTAATAAGAGAATCCTCTGGAGGGTGGTTGATGGGACAGTAGGAAGCAGTGGAGGTTGAGTTTATGGTGGAGCACGTTGGGGGAAATAGACGGAAAGAAGATCTGAGACCCGTTGGTATAATACTGCAGAGCAATATAGGCTTTATACCTCCCATTTATATCACTGTTTAGAATGATCAGAACCAGAAACTCATCTTCCTTTACGACAGCTTTGAGCTAGGAAGAGTAGAAATTACTGTTTCTTTTTGTCAAAGAGAGAACAGCAGCTCAGAAAGTTAAAGGATTTGCTGAAGTTCTCCTAGCTACTAAGCAGTGAACTAAGTCTAGTGCTTCTGTCTCTGTTCTCTTTTTACTAAAACACTCTTTTTCTCTCTCACAGTATGAGCAGCCAATAAGAATGGGCATCCTCAATCTTTATAATTAAAATTTTTCTTTTGTTGCTTCCCCAGAAACTATGAATGGAGAATGAACTTGGAGTCCCTGTTGAATGGCTTGGCTACTACCTTCCCTCTCACAGACAAAGTCCAGCAGGTTATGCTTGAGAATTCGGGAGAGTGACTACAGATGGGCCAATGCTTTATTTGCTAAACCAGTGGTATTCGAATCCTTTTGTGTGGATAATCAGTCTGACTTTTATACTAGTCTGGACTTTTTGAAGTCAAATGGCTTGTGTGATGGTGAGAAAGCCACATTATCACTTTATTTCTACTTCCTTCTCTGTCCCAGGTGACAGGAAAATCATTACACTTGAAGTGTAGAGAAGTAGAAGGGCAAAGCTTTTTTGATAGCTTCCAGATGTTATAATTCTATCTGGTTCCACTATTGAGTGTTCTACCCTGTGCTGTGTGGTGTTCACTTTTACTTTCCCCTTTCCATCTTTCACCAGTTTATTTTTTCATCATGAAAATGTGTTATCATTGTAGTAACAAAGAACTACTATAAGAGGACTAGCAACAAATTAGCTTTATTTACTTCATTTCTATTTTAAGCCTCCAAAGTGAAATGAAGAGTGTGTAAAATTCATGTTGTAATATAAAGGGGGAACCCACTTAAGTATAAGTTCCTTTACTTTTCTTCCTTTATGCATTTGTACACTCTGGCTATTTTATTTAAGTCAAAGTTCTTCATATTCATTTTAATTCAGCAAAAATTTGTTCCATGCTTACTTTTGGGTAGTTACTGATTTGATTCTGCAAACAGTAAGACAGAGTGGCTGCCCTTATATAAATGACAAGTTGGTGGATGAGCAATGAAAGTAATGCTGGTTTCCCTAAGACATTCTCTTGAGGCAGAAAGAGGGTCCTCACACACATAGAATATACTGGGCTTCCTGGCACATCCCTCCCCATGCTGTGCGCCAGCCTCCCACCCTGGGGCCCCCTGCTGTTTCCCTGCTTCTGCCACAGAGGTGGGTTGCCCATCGTCCCTGGAGCTTGGATGCTGTGGATGATGATGCTGTCTCCTGTCTCTTCTCTGTTTGTCCAGCTTGATGCTCACGCAGTTGAGCTTTCTTGCCTGAACCTCCCCTACCTTTCATATCAAGAGGGAAAAGCAGCCTTTCTCCCTCAACCTGTCACATGCTCACATATAGACCACAATTGCGTCCTGTTCACACAGTTTTACAGGGGTTCAAATTTCAAATGTAAGAATTAAAATGATAAAAATTGTAAAAAGCAATAAACAAGGACAACAAACAAAAACCACCCATTTTTTAGATGCAGCTCCCTTTATTAGAACTCCCACTAAACTTTAAGCCAGGCTTCTCAAGGTCAGGGAATGGATCTTTATTGCTCCCTTTTGTAGCCTGCGTGCCCTGTACAGAGCCTGACCAAAAGCAGGCACTCACCAAATGTTTGTTGAGTGCGAATGGATGATTACACAACTCAGACATGCAACCCTGTGGTCTTGGCCAAGGACTAGCTGAGTGGCAGACACCAGGCCGTACTTCCTCGGACATTGGTTGACTGTCCTTGGAGCAGGTCTGTGAAACTTGGCCTTCTCTTCCCTCAGGATGAGTTCATTTCCCAGGAGGCTGCTCAGACCCTCACGCACTAGAACCTTGGCTGACCCACCCCAGGGGCCCTCCAGACTTGCCCCGCTCCAGTCTGGATCCTGGAGTGAAGATGGCCTGGGCTCAAGCCAGGTCTCAGCTACATAAACAACAACAGCTGGAATGTCAAATGCAAGAACTGTGGGAGGGAAGAATGGTTACTTCTGACTGGGAGGTCACAGAAGGCGTTGGGCAGGTGATCAGAGTGAGGGACCAGCTGCACCTCGGAACACAGTGCTCTGGGGCAGTGGTCAGGAGCCCACTGTGGAAAATAATATTGGGAGATGGTGAAATAAAGGTTGTTTGTGGACAGTTGTAGACTTTATTTAGAGGCCAAGAGAAGCAAACTAGTCTGAGTTTTGTGAAGTGTCATGATGAAGGATGGATTGAAGGACAAAGATTAGGAAACTGCTTAGAAAGCTCCATCTATAACCCAAGGGAGAGGCTGGAGAATGATGGGTTGAGAAAGGCAGGGACAGTGGGGATGCAAAGTCCCCTCCACTGTGCTGTACTTAGGCTTTCTTTATTTAGTTTGTATTTACAACACTTCCAAACCCACCTTCAGACCCAGAAATAGCGGTTAGGAAATGTCTGTGGAATGAATGGGTAGATAAAGCACAGATAGGAAGGACACTGGGGATGTAGAATCGATTGGCTCTGAGGGTGAAGGGCGGGTTGTGAGGGAAAGGGAGAAGGTGGAGATGAGAGGCAGTGTTCAGAGAATGTGTCTGTGTGGCTGGGAGTGAGAGGGAAAGCAGAAGCAGGCAGCAGAGGAGAGTGCTACGGCAGCATCTAGTGGGCTGTTGTTCAGTGCCACCTGTGCAGCAGTTATTTTTTGACAGGTGAGGACAAGGAGGCACAGGACTGGTAACATCCTGAAGTTGCATAGCTAATAAGTGGCAGATCAGAATTTGAACGCTTGCCTCTTGGTTTGGGATCTGCTGAATTTGAGATACCTGTGGCTACATCTTGCCACTGTTAGATGACAGCACACATGCCACTTTGCAAATGCTCTTCATGCTCTTCTAGTGTCCTTGTCAGTTCTGTGACTCTAACTAGGGTTCTCCACAGAAACACAACCATAAGGATGTCTGTCTGTCTGTCTGTTATCTATCATCTATCTATCTATCTATATCTATCTATCTATTATCTATCTATCTATCTATCTATCATCTCTATGTATCTATGTATCTATCTATCTATATCTAACTGTTTATCTATCATCTATCTATCTATTATCTATCTATCATCTATCTATCTATCTATCTATCTATCTATCTATCTATCTATCTATCTATCTATCTATCTATCTATCTATCTATCTACCTACTTTTCCACCTACCTAGATTTATTTTAAGGAACTAACTCAAGTGATTGTGGAGGCCTGGCAAGTCCCAGAGCTGCAGGGCACTCTGGCAGGCTGGAGAGCCAGGGGAGAGTTTCAGTTTGAATCTGAAGGTAGTTTGCTGGCAGATGCCCTCCTCTTCCAGGAGGTCAGTCTTTTTCTATTAAGGCCATGAATGTACACTGATTGGACGAGGCTAACCCACATTATAGAGGGTAATTTGCTTTATTCAAAGTCTACTGATTAAAATGTTAATCTCATCTAAAAGATGTCTTCACAGAGACATCTGGAATAATGTTTGATCAAATATCAGGGTGTCATGGCCTAAGTTGACACATTAAATTAACTATCACGGTGGGCTCAGAAAATAAGGAGTGTGGCAACTACTTAGCATACACTGCAGGTGGCCTTTGCTAAAGCAAGGATGATGTGTGTCCAGCACTTGGTGAATCTGGAAGTTTTAGGCTTGGATCATCAACACTTCATGATCTTTAGAACAATATATCTAGTAATCGTTTGACATGCCTCATTTTGGTGAGTAAGATGTGGATTAAATATAGTTTCTAGGTATATTCAATATTTCTAGGAATATAGAATGACATGACTATGGTTGTGATATTCATAATAATGCAACAACTCTCCATTTATCATGGTAGCAAATAGAAGGCTGTTTCAGACACATGGAGTGCATTTCCATCCTACCAGGAGCTTATGAGTTTTCTGTCTGGCCCTGACTTCTCTGGCAATGGTGGTCAGTGTCACAGGCAGCCCGGGGAACCCTGAGCTAAAGTCCCATCATGGCTCAATCTTAGCATCAACTCACTTTCTTTCTTTTGAAGAAGCACACTTAGATTCCCACATGTTTTCTATGTGAGTCTTTTTGATGAATATTTATTGGCTTGGGTTGTATTACCTCTCCCCCAAATATATTTTTATTCTGGGGCTAGCATTTTTAAATTCACAGAAACTACCACAAGTATTGACATTTATTTTCTAAGCTCCAAGAAAACATCATCTATGCTCTTTGGAAAGACACTGTTTGATATTTGGTTAGTTAAGAAAGGGAGACTTTGAAACCTTATCTTAATTTGGGGTCCTAGAATGCCTTTTTGAGAGTATAAAATTTATCTGTATATGAGAATATTTTAAAAATAAAAGTGTATTTTGGCTTTGCATAGTACTTTATAAACATGAGTTCATTCTTTCTATGTTCTTATCATGCTATACAAAGTACAGTTATATTTTGAGTGGAGTTAGTAAAACCCTTCATAGGGTAAATTGTCCTAAATTATCTGATGGCCATGAATTAAACCCTTGTCTCCAGATTTCCTGACCAGGGCACCAAGAGGTATGGGTGACATTCTGGGAGGTCTGGTGAAAAGAGTATAGCCTCTGGAGTCATGGGTTCAAATCTCTGTTTTCTCCCTTACCAGCTGTATGAACTTGGACAAGCTATTTGACATCCCTGAGCCTCATCTACTTCATTGGTCAAACATATGTCCATCAAGGGTTTGTTGTGATCATTAATGAATTAATTCTAAGTGTCTGGCACACAGCGCACATGGAATGTATGTGCCCTTTCCTCCTGCCTCTGGTTAGTAATCACGTGTGTGCTTCTTTCACAGAGGATGAATCTTTCTCATTCTGGGTACTCAGAAAGTCTGCTCAAAAGTTAAGGAAAATGTCCACTATTTTTTGTTGCATGCTATCATGGACTCAGCAATACATCCTGTGTATTATTTTTGAAATATCTATATAACATGTACTAGATCAGTATTTCCCACTCAACAGCAATGCATGTTTTTAATAACTTTTTGCCTTTTTCAATCCCCCATTCCCATCCTTGATAATGAAGTTATGGCACAGATTATTTTTTGTTCCCTCCTTCCTTTTCTTCCTCACACCTGGAGCCCATAGGAGTACACAGAAGAGAATTTCTTTGGTTTTCTTTTTGGTTAATTGGTAAAATTGGGATGGGAAATACTGAGAAACAGAATATTAATTTGGTGATTATTCTAAAAGCAGAGTAGATTGTGAAGACATCTAGAGAGGAGGCATTTTCTGGTGGATCTGAATGAATCTGTATATTCCCTATTACTTAAATATATCTAATGAGGAAGACTATCAAAATAAAATATTCATAATAAATATTTATTTAATAACAATAGAATTCACCATTCATTAGCTATCTACTTAATACAGGTACCGTGATAAGCCTTTCACATGATTTAACTTATTTCAAGCAGGACTATTATTATTTCTGAGTTACAGATGAGGCAAATAAGACTTGCCCAAGTCTGCACAGCTTGTAGTAGGTGGTGGAGGTAGGATAAGAATCAACAGCTTTATCATCTGTCTTCTAGAAAGAGTAACTACCATTTGCAGAGAGCTTATAATGTGCCAGGCATCATGCTAAATGCCATTCACACATTATTATTGCATCCCCATGAAGTTGGCATTATGTATCCATTTTGGAGATGAAGAAACTGAGGCAACCTAATTATCAGCATAACTTACTAATTTGTACTTCAACCATTTATCAGTGCACTAAAAAATAAATTCATAATTTAAGGCACTGTTAAATCTTGATGGTATTTAAAAATAAAAAAATGTCATCAAATCAATGTTGCACATGCTAAAAAAAATAGAAAAAGGGGCTTATAATAAAAAATCATAGTTCCCAGCTCCACCTTTCTCTTCTCCATAATCACTCTCCAGAAGCAGTCACTTTCAATAGTTTATGTTTTGGGTTCTTTTGGGGTCTGTCTATAAACCTAGAAAATGTACCTTTAGAAATAATTATTCAAAAATGGTTCTGAAACCAATGAACAATTCTGCACCCAATTTTGATGGGTGTGTGGAGTGGGGGTTTCCCATACCACCAAGCCATGTTCTGATAGCTGGGTGTCCTATAATTCAACTCAATGCTATCTATCCAGAGAGAGCATCAGATCTCACAGATTAAGGATGTAGTCTTATAAGATTTACCCCCTCCACCCCCCATCTCTTCTTCAGATGTTTGTGGCAAACCTAGGTTATCAGCTGTGCTTCTGACTGACAGGCTATCTATTGGAGGTTCCAATGACCCTCTTTAGGCTCAACTGATTTGCTAGAGAAGCTCACAGAACTTGGAGAAACATTTCAGCTATTAGATTACCAGTGTGTCATAAAAGAATATAACTCAGGCATAGCCTGATGAAAGATATGCATAGTACAAGGTATGAGGAAACGGTGTGGAGCTTTCATGCCCTCTCCAAGCTAGCCACTTTCTCCGAATCTTCAAGTGTTCAACAACATGGAAGGTCTCTGAACACTGTCCTTGTGGGTTTTTATGGAAGCTTCATCACATAGGATGATTGATTAAATCATTAACCATTGGTTTGCTTGAACTCAATCTCCAGCCCCTCTCCCTTCCGCAGAGGTCACAGAGGTGGGTCTGAGAGCCCCAACCTTCTAATCACATGTCTGGTTCTCCTAGTAACTAGCTCCATCCATAGGTACTTTCCAAAAGCCACTTTGTTCACCTAACAAAGGACGCTTTATGACTCTCCCCACTTAGGAAATACCAAGGGTTTTAGATGTTATGTGTCAGGACAGTAGAAGAAGTCCAAATATATGTTTCTCATTGTAAATTACAACACCACATCTTAATTTATCCAATTTAACATTTTCTACTGATGATAATTTAGCTTACATGTACCATCTACCTCATATATGCTTTTTTCAGCTCAATATAGTTTTAGCTTGGTATTCAATTTCAGAAACAAATTTAAACCTCCATTTCTTCTTTATTACCTTTTCTGGCAGTATTATATCCTGAAGTAACTTTTAAAGAAAAGGTGCTATTTTCTTAGATGTATCTTTGGATGACTGAATGTGGATTTTCTTCTTTTTATTGATTATTTGGCTGGGTATAAAATTCTAGGTTGAAAATAATAATCCTCCCTCAGAAATTGGGAGGCTTTGCTCTGTTTTCTAGCATCCAGTGTTATTGGTGAGAAATTTGATGCTATTTTCTCATCCTTAGAGATGACCTACTTTTTCTCTCTGAAATTTTAACATATATATATGTATTTATCTATCATTAGTGTTTTGAAATTTTATGTGAATATGTCTAGTTGCAAGACCTTTTTATTTATCCTTAGAACACAGTATTCCTTTGAGTCTGAATATCTGTGCCTTTCTTGATTTATTAAAGGTTCTCTTCTGTAATTTCTTTAATAACTATATCCTTTTTGTATTTTTTGCTCTGTTTTTCTGAAACTTGTGTTAGTTGGATAGTAGACATTCTAGTTAGTTTTTCATGTCTCATATTTTCTTTCATATATATTTATACTTCATATAAATATGTGAATACTTCACTTCAAAATACTTCAAATAAATGTGTGTGTGTTTGTATTTCTCTACCTTCTGAGGGTGTTTTTCAACTTTCCACCAACTCTTCCTCAACTCCTTATATTAGCATTATAGTTTTAGCTCTGGCCTCTCCTTATTCTCTGATTATATTGTTTTTTATAGATCCTGTTCTTGTTATAAAGATACAGTATCTTTAAAAAATCTCAAAATATGTCAACACTTAAAAAATGGACTAAAAAAAGCAAAAGTAAAAAAACAAAATGGTCTCCTCTATTTGCTATGTGTTTTTTGTTCTCTCTTTTTCTGTCTTAATATTTCTCTTATCTTGCAGGCTTTTCTCAAGTATGTGGTCAGAAAGACTATCTGGGAGCTCTTTTTATATTAGTATGGCTTCTTGACTGCCATGCTTTGTTTTATTTGTTTATTTATTTATTATTGAAGTATAACTGATATAACATTGTATTAGTTTCATGTGTACAATATTATGATTCAATATTTGTATATACTGGAAAATGATTACCACAATAAGTCTGGTTAATATCTACCACCATACATTGCTACAAAAATCTTTTTTCCTTGTGAAGAGCACACTTAACATCTTTTTTTTTAGCAGCTTTCAAAGATGCAGTGAGGTATTATTAACTATTGTCACCATGCTGTACATTGCACCTCTGTGAGTTATTTATTTTATAACTGGCTTATATCTCTTTACTCACTTCACCCATTTTTCTCAACCCTCATTCCCCTACCTCTGGCAAACACTGATTTATTCTTTGTATCTGTGGGCTTATTATTTTTTTTAGACTTCACATATAAGTGATAAAATATGTCATTTATATTTCTCTGACTTTACTTAGCATACCCTTAAGGTCCATCCATGTTGTTGTAAATGGCAATATCTGATTCTTTTTTATGGCTGAATAATATTCCATTGCATATACATACCACCTTTTCTTTATCCAGTCATCCTCAATGGACACATGCTATTTCCATATCTTGACTATTGTAAATAATGCTGTAATAAACATGAAGATGTACATATATTTTCAAGTTAGTATTGTTGTTTTAGATGTATAAATGTGCAGAGATGAAATTGCTGGGTCATATGACATTTCTATTTTTAAATTTTTGAGAAGCATCCATACTGTTTTCCATAGTGACTGCATCAGTTAACATTGCTATCAGTAGTGCACATAGGTTCTCTTTCCTCCACATCTTTGTCAACATTTATTGTTTCTTGTCTTTTTTATATAGTTATTCTAATTATCTAGACTGAGGTGATGTCTCTTTGTGGTTTTGATTTGCATTTCTCTGATGATTAGTGATGTTGAGTGTCTGTTCATGTGCTTGTTGGCCATCTGTATGTCTTCTTTGGAAAAATATCTATTCAGATCTTCTGCCCATTTTAAAATCCAGTTGTTGTTTTTTTTGTTATTGAGTTTTATGAGTGTCATGCTTTCCTTTAGTGTGAGTCTCTAGAGAGCTAGTCCGTACAGGGGTGGAGAGTAAAGGCTGGATTTGGCAGGTCATTGATCTGGAGAACTAATACTTGCACCAATCAACTTAATGCTCCCAACAGTTCAATTTTCTTGAAAAAGAATGTGAATTTTGCCTGGGTTTAAGAATAGGTCATACTTTGTGAAGGGGCAGAAGATGTGTTAAGTGTTTTACATATATGTCTTTAGTTATACCCATTTTTGGTGGCACTTTCACTTCCATATTTGATACCTGCCGTCATTGAATCCAGACTATTCTTGGAATTCTGCCAGGTAGGTTGCTCCCATTCCAGCTGCAGCAAAATCCAAACTGGCTTCTTTTCACTCCTTCATCACTCACCAGATTTTCATATATTTTCCATCTTCCAGAAATTTGCTGAACTCTCTTGAGTGCTTACGATCTCTGCAGTGCTCTTTGGTTACTGGAAGTTTTTATCATTTTTATACCTTCTTTATATCATTTTAATAGAGTCCAGGAGGGAGAGGAAATAAATGTTCTTAGTCTAGTATCTTGAACTGAAATCCCCCTCACAATCTTCTGGAGTTTATTAATTCACTAACACTTATTGAACATCTACCATGTACCAAGTGCTGGGTTAGGTGCTAGAGATACAAAATTGAATCAGACGTTGTTTTTCATGATTTAAAAGGAGACAGATGTTTAACAAATAGTTGTGTTGCAATGTTAGAAATGAGTAATGAAAGCACATATGAGATGCTGAAGATCACAGAAGGAAAAAAAACTAATTTTATTGGCATATCTTCTACTGGGCTGGAGAATAACCAAGTGTCCCAGGTAACATTGAAGAAGTTTCTGTATTTCTCAGGTCACATTAGTCAGAAGATAAAATATTGTCATATTAACAGGAACAAAAAAAAGTCACCATTTCTCCAGCTGATGTGAAGCCCTGATGCAAAGGACTTTCCAGCGGCAGAGTCTTAAACACAGACCAGGGTCAGGTAGTTTAAGGGAGATAATCCTAGGAGTGGGGAAGTAGGGAGGACAAGACAGGGAGGGCAGAAAATCCCAGGAAGATATTTTATTGACCTGGTTGCTGTGGTGGGCATTGGGGCTCTGCAGTGGTTTATAGAAGGCACCTCAGAATAATTCTTCCAATAGGCTGGAAGCAAGGCACTTACCTACTGACTCTTGCACACCAAGAAGGTTGATTCTAGGGGTGCTAATTTCTTTCTCCCCTGGACTATGGATACATGTAGGTTCAGTAGTCTTTCTGGCTTTTAGAGAAAAGTCCCTGAAGAGAAAAGCTGGTGATACCTGAGTAGGAGCTTGAGTTGGAATCTGGTGTTGCATGCAAGGCTGTCCATCAAAGCTGGGCCGAAATCAGGTGGGTTGAAGAGAGTGGCGAGGACCACAAACACCATTTGCTGCAGGCCTCCACTTCCCCTTTCTGCTAACATGCAGAGGGGGCCTCCTATGTGATTGCACATCTGCAGCTGGAGCTCTGTGTGGCAGTGTCTGGTGTGAAAGCTCCTGGTCCCTCTGAGCCCAGCAAATAGCCTTACTACTGTGATGGCCACTGGACTAGTGGTGGTCCTCAGCCTCCCTCATCCCTGCCATCTCCCACTGAGGCATATCGCAGCCACACTGTGTCAATATCAAACTACTGAGATGGGGAGAATCTCCTTTCCTTGACTTTGTACCCTAGACTCTGACTTTGATCCCCAAAGCACTGAGAATCTGGGAAACTTCTGTGCAGCTGCAAACGTCCCCTGGAAGAGGAACACCTCAGTCCACTATGACTTCTTTCTGCTGTGTCTAGGATCGGTTCATGTGCTTTGCACCAAAGGGCACAAGGTTGAGGAAATATGAAAGCAGATGGTAGGTTTTGTTGTGGCAACTGGGAGTCCAGACATCTCTGCAAGGAATTGGGTGCTTTCTTTTCCCTTTTGAGGTATAGGCAGAAAAGGCAAGGAGTCAGGAGAAAGGAACTAGTTTGTTGAGGGGTTTCCATGTGTCAGGCATTTTATAATTTTATATCTCACTTAATCTTTCAGTGCTTCACATTACTATGAAATCAAGGTTATTATTTCCAAGGCAATCAAAAGAACAGAAGTTCAGAGAGAATAAATAATTTTCCCAAGGTCACAGAATTAGGAAAAAAATAGAGAGATTTGAACCTTGGTCTATGTAGTTCTAAATTCTGGTCAATCATATAGCAGCTGAATGGAGGAAAGAAGGGAGACAAATCAGTAGTTCAGTTAATGAAGTTGGAAGAGAGCACTTGAAGGGCAGGCTGAGCTACAGGTCTTGATTTCAGTTTGCATGCAGAACCATCCACCCAGGTCCCACAGCGAATCCCACAGGCATAAACCACAGCTCCTGAGCTGGTCACAGGTTCAGTGAGCCATCAGGCTGCTGCCGCTGCTGAGATGGGGAAGTGTCCTCAGCATGCAGAAAGAATTAGGGGGAGTGCATAGGAGGCCACAGATCCACTGTGCTTTGTTCTGTTTAGAATTTACCCGAGGTCCATTTTTTGGTCACCACACTTAAAGAGGGCGCTAGGAGACTCTCAAATCAGTGTTGGCTGAAAGAACCAATTAGAAGTTGGGTAGTTTAGAACATCGGATGTACAAGGTGTGCTGGCAGGAGACAACAGACTGGATGAAGGGAACACTCAGACAGACATGGTGGTTGTTTCAGATATTTATTGACCATATGGGAATACAGCCATGGAATGACACACACACGCAGGATAAATGCAAAGAAGAGTTGCCTGGTCAGAGAGTAAGCACATTAAAAATAGGATGGGTATTGCTAAACTGTCCTCCAAAAGTCTATACCAATTAGTATTTTTTATTAGGCAGGGTACTTCTTGATGCGGTATTAATAGGAGTATTTTCCAATTATTTGTTTCTCTAAATATGGATGAGGGTTCTGAAAGGAAGGTAGGGAGAATCCTAAGGAAGGATGGGATTTAGTTATATGTTTGTTGTCAGCCAAGACAGCTCTGAGCTGAGTGGAGGGATGGAAGCTCAGAGCAAATTCTGATACGCATCAGAGGCACACGCTCACCAGGCCTCCTTGGCCAGGCCTGCTCACCGCTCCAGGCGCTTTCCTTCTTGGGTCCTTGGGGGTGATACTTTGTGAAGGGGTAGAAGATGTGTTAAGTGTTTTACATATAAAGACCTGTTCCCTTTAGTTATACCCATTTTTGGTGGCACTTTCACTTCCATATTTGATACCTGCCATCATTGAATCCAGACTATTCTTGGAATTCTGCCAGGTAGATGGCTCCGACATCAGGCAGCCACCACCGCATTGTTACCACCCCCCGACCCTGTCACCCTGCAGGAGCAGGGCGGCCTCTGGGTCCATGGGCTGACACCCGTGCTAGGCTCCCGATGAGCTTTCCATCTAACTGCCACAGCCCTAGATGGCGGCCTCTGGGCTCCACCCGGGACCCTGGGCGGAAACAGGATGTAATGTTTCCAGCGGGTGAGCAGCAGCTGCTTATCTGCAGTGGTCAGTAAGGCGGACAGAAACATTCTTCTGTGACCTTCCTTCCGTGACGTGTTTGAAAACTATGACCTTACTCCCCTTTATGGAAGAGGTTACTGAGAAGTTCAAACTAAGTGGGGAATAAATTTGAGATGTTCGCATTTTTCCCAATCATTGATTTCTCTGGTGTTCAGTTGAACTCCCTCTTCTCACTCTGTAACATCTGTGGCAGGTTCCATACTTTCTGCTCCCTTTCAGTTATGGAAATTTCAGTCCATCTGGTTAAAGAAGGAAAAAATCTGACTCACTTTACATCTAATCTTCGGCCTCTTCCAAACCACAGGTTTGACTTGAGGCCTGGGAGATCCAGGCAGGAGTGAATAAACTGCTTTTTCACTTGCCTCAAATTTAGCATCTTGGAATAGAGAGGGAGGTGATAGGCAAGGGAAGGGGGCATAGAGGGAACTAGTTTACCCTGAGACACACACGTCCATCCCGCCTGGGCCCACCAGCCTGTTTCCCCTTGGGGTACACGGCTGCCACCTCGGGTGGGACGGGTCTCACAGTGGAGCTGTTCTGTGCATTTCAGAATACTCAATTTCTCCCCCACCATCCTCAACACAAACTCCTAGAACACCCTTCAGTCTTTACGATAACCCACTTTTCCGAACGCCTCCTAGAGGGCGTCATTCTGTTCTGGATGAGAACCACTGGAACCTTCCTGGGTTGGGGCCAGGGAGAAGGAATGAGGAGCAAGATGCCCTGTGATTTATGGACCTTAGGCAGTGGTGGGAAGGGGTCCCTGGTTGTCCTGTTTCTGGGTCTGGTTTGGTCTGGCTCTTTCTGCTGCTGGGTGGTAGTCTCTGCACTGATGATGTGGGTGGATTTCCTTGGATGTCATTGATCCTCCTCTGGATCTCTCTAGGGCTGAAGACTATCTTAGAGAGGGGATGCATGTCCTTTTGTGCCCCTACTAGTAATCCATGCCTCCAACACTCTCTTTGGGGAAGGGATAGGCCCAAGGTAAAAGGGAGATTCACTCCTCTTTGCCTGAAAACCCTGTGGGAAGCCCCTAAATTCTGCTCCTCTCTCTAACTCCATGGACCTCAAAGTCCGTGTCCCATGTAGTACCCATGGGAACTACTGGAGTCCTCTTGGGAATCCTCTGACAGATTGTTGCCTCCGTCTTCTTCCTAAGGCTGCTCAACACGGATCTGCCTTCATAAATCTCTGGAAGAGCAGCAGACACCAAGCTCTGCATTCCTGGATGTCCCTAAACTCTAGGAGAAGCATGTCAAGCTCTTCTGGGAGGCATCTTACTACATTCCATTTGGACGGCAACCCCAGTTGTACAACCCCAATTGTACAACTGAATTGTACAATTCAGTGAGCATCCATCTGAGGGTGAGGTTCCAGTTACATTTTTTTCAGATACCCTAGTCTCTAAAAGTGGTTATCCTGCAAACCTGCCCATCTCTGGGTTTTGTGAAAAATGAGGAAACACACCTCTCCAGTCTTGTTTAAAAATATCTCTTATCAAGAAAGAGAACTGATGTGCACTGCTTGCTGGTGGGATTGCAAATTTGTACAGCCACCTATGGAAAGCAGTATGGAGGTTTCTCAAAAAACCAAAAATGGAAATACCATAAGACCCAGCAACTCTACTCTGTGAATCTACCTTTATAAAGGAAATGAAATCATTAATTTGAAAAGATTCATTCACCCCTATGTTTATTGCTGCATTATTTACAATAGCCAAGATACAATAGCAACCAAAATGTCCATCAACAGATGAATGGATAAAGAACATGTGGTACATATATACAATGGAATATCATTCAGCCATAAAAAAGAAAGAAATCTTGCCCTTTGCACAACATGGATGCACCTAGAGGGTATCATGCTCAGTAAAATAGGCCAATCATAGAAAGATGAATACCATATGGCCTCACTTATATGTGGAATCTGAAACACAAAAAAAATGAACAAACAAAACAGAAATAGACTCATAAACACAGAATGTGTGGTTGGTTACCATAGTCAGTAGGGTTGGGTGGAACAGGTGCATGGGATAAAGAGGTACAAACTTCATATTATAAAATTATTTAGTCCCAGAGATAGAAGTATAGCATAGAGAATATGGCTTATAATATTGTAATATCTTTGTATGATGACAGGCAGTAACTACATTTATCATGGTGAGCATTTAATAATGTATACAATCGATGATTCATTCATAAAATTGTTCATCTGAAACCAGTATATTGTATACAAACTATATTTCAAGAAAAGATGATTATGAAAAAAAGAACTATCTCTCATCAAGGACCATGAGGTTGGTAGCTCTTGTTGACAACTTTCTATCCCCCCTCTCTCCTTGTTAGGTCACAGTGAGGAAGGTTTGGTGTGTGTGTGAGGGGTAACTGGGGGTGGTGATGGTAGTAGGGCTGTTCTGCCAATTTTCAAAAGTGCTTTGGGTGGCTCACTTTACAGTGTGGTATGTTTAGACCCCCTGTCCTCAGCCAGTAGCCCCAGTCCCTCTTCCAGGGACACAGGAAAGTCCTACTCAACCTCCTCAATGCCCTCAGACCCAGGAGCAGCATGCTGGAGGAAAACTCCCCGAGTCTGGACACTAGCCCTGACGCTAGATGCAGGCACTGGAGGATAGGACTGTACTCTCCGAGTTAAACAAAGAGGAAAGGGAAGCTCCCCCTTCATAGACGAAGAGTCCACAATTACCCCCTTGGCTGTTGATCTCTCCTTCTAAATATTCTAAGACAGGTAGAGGAGGAAGGAGGAAAAAATGCATTGAGACAACAAACCAAGGTAGAAAGAACATTTTCAGGGAAAGGAGAGAGGGAATTCTGTTCTACCTCTGTTTAAGGCATGTGGAATGTTCGGGACTTCCTGAGGTGGAGGTGAGTGCCCATCTCCTGATGCTGGCACAAGGAAAAAGTTTCTACTAAAACTCATCCATCTCTCTGTCAGTTTGTCCCTCCACCCACCCACCTACCCACCCAAACTGCCTCGCTCTGTCCTGCCACAGGTTTACTCACCCACTCAATAAATATTACTCTGGTAATATTTACTACTCAATATATCTACTCTGGTGTGGCACTGCACAGTGAGCATCATCTTTGTGCTAGGCCTATTCTCTCCTTCCTATTCCTGTCTTGCATGGTCTTCCTGCCTATGTTTAGAATTATTAGGATCATATATTCTTAGATACAGGACATGGCCAGGCAAGGCCCCATTACAGGGCAAAGTGGACCAGGGAAGACCCTCAGGGGCTAGAGTTTTGAGCCTGCTGATCTACTGAAGTTCTCCTTCCTGGTGTCCTTCCTTATGAAATGAGATATGAAGGTGACTTTTTTTCCCTATTAGGTATTTTAAGCTTTAGAGAAAACTGAATATATGTTTTCAATTTGAATATTGAATTGGATATATAATGACCACATATGTCAATGACAGAGAGACATGGATACACTCAGCTGGAGATGAGGTGTTATTAGGCCCATTATTCAGATGAGGAAACAGAATGTCAGAAAGGTTAAGTCTTACCAAAGGAGTCAGAGCACCAGTAGAGCCTGCATTTGAATTCGGGCCTGTTTGCTTCCAAAGCCCACGGCCATCTTTCTACCTATGCCATAATGTCTCTGAGTCAGTAGGATTATAAAGGGAGAATAAGTAAAAAAGAAAACATGTATCTGCCAAATATGAGGTCTTAAGATGACTACCTTTAGGGCAATGCTTTGGGGGAGATGCTGAGGAATTCATTATTTGTGTGCAATCAGTGCTTATTTCTACACAGAGAAGATGGGAGGATTAGATTTAAATTTATGTCTAAAACTGGCATTTGTTTTTCTTGTCATTGTTTTCAGATCCACATCTTAGTAATGTATTTGGCTTAACATCTTTGTAAGAATTTCTCCATTCCCAGAGCTTTGTGGGGGCTAAACTCCTTTCTCTGGCTTTTTCCCAAAGGGAAGCATAAAGACTTGTACTTTCAGATATATATGACTATGGGAATGAGTTTCCAAAGATCAGCCCAACAGCTCTTGGAATTCGTGACCTTTATAGTTTCCCCCTCTTGAATGCCTGGGACTCACTGTTGTGCCCTTGCAATAGCACCTGTGGCAGTGATATTATAGACGTCTGAGAGCATGTCGGAAGAGACCTCATAACCTCTGCTTGAGTCTCTCGGAATGCTTGCCCTCTTCTCACAACACTTGGTTTTGGGAACCTGCTGCTGCGCTGTGAGTCACCCAAGTCACATGGGTGGCCACGGGTTGTGCCCTGGTCAACAGCTCCACCTGGGCTGGCAGCTGACAGCCAGCATCTCTGGGCAGCCAAGGCAGTACCCGTCCCGGACACCCAGCCCAGTGCAGTCACATTCTCAGATAACTTTTGGCTGGCCATCATAGGCCTGTGACCACACGAGCCCCTGAGCATGAACTGCCTCACTGAGCTCATTTAACCTGCAGGACCCTGAAAGAGGAGAGCCAGTTAGAGTTTTAAGCCACTAAGTTTTGGGGTGGTTTGTTATACAGAAATAGATAACAGGAACAATTCCTCTGGGAAGAGGTTGGACCCCTAGGCTAGAGCTGGCCACCAGGGCTTTGGAATCAGAAAGTGGAATTTAGCTTTGTGAGCTGTGTGTGTTCTTTCACTTCTGTGTATCTCAACATGCACATCTGTAAGATTTTCATGAGAATTAAATATGATCATCTGTATAATGGACTTCATATGGTACCTGGCATTTTCTAAGCACTGACTGTTAGCTGTGGAAATAATTATTGAAATGAGTGGTTTTATGGAATTGAACAAAATTTTTTTGTGAAAACACAATCATTTATTAACATTTTTCTTTATTTTTGTTTTGGTCTCTTTTTTACCACTGCTAACCTACCAGGTCCCCTGTAAGCCAAGCTATGCGAGCTTTGTGGCAGAACTGCCTTGCTCTGTCCTGCCACAGATTTGAACCGACGGGCAGATTTTTCTGAGTGACCTGATTATTTTGGAAGTTGGGAGTATATGAACCCTCAATTCACCCATTTTTATCTCTTATGCAAATGCCCTATCAATTTTGCTTTTCCTTCAGTCTCTTCCAGGGAATTGCTTTTCCTTACTTGAAGGGCAGAGGGAACTGAGCTGACAACTGATGCCTTAACACAGATGATGAGAATGAGGGTTGTTGGGATGAAGATGAAAACTGACACTTAAGTTGTCCTCTGTGGTCTCTTAATGACTTGTTGTGGCTGACTATGCTGTTTCCATAAAAGGAAACCAAACACATACTGGGGTCTGTTGAAATGCCATGATGAGTTGAAATGCCATGATGAGTGAAGCTTTTCAAAACAGCAAACATTTTCCTATGGGTTTACAGCTCCTATAATTATGCTAATGCTGGGGAGAGTGAACAGGGCCCTGGGGTTCACCATGTCCACCAGGAATCCCCTCTCTTCCCAGACTCATATTTTAGATTCCAAGCTTCAGTAACAAAACTGTGATAAAACCAGAACTCTCTGAGCAGTGTCCCATATACCTAACCCATTTCTTAGTATATTTGGTCTCTTTTCAGTCAAGACATATGTTAGAAGACAGAGTCAAGCGACATGTTGGGAATTTTATGCATATTAGGAATTTGCATGTTGGAGTGAAGTGAATAGGTAGGGATATTGCTGTATTTCATTTAGCTTTGTTTTTTTGACTTAATACAAAAAAATCTGGTTTAGGTCTGCAATTTAAATCTGCAAGCAATCTAAACCACAGAAACCTTAAAGTAAAATTTATTATCTGAGATACATGAGGGGAAATGACCTCTTTTCTGAGTCACTTTACAGCAGAAAGAATCCCTGTTTCATAGAGAGGGATCAGGTATAAGGAATCAGACTTGTAATTGGTACCATGCTGATTGCTCATGTGATGGGTGTTTGGGTTGGTTAAGCCTGTTCAGCTCCACATGAGCCTGGCACATAGTAGGCACACAATAAATGCCTGATAATGGAATGAAAGAAGAATACACACCCACCAATTGTTCAAACCATCTGTGGTTTCTTCTGTTCATCATGTTGAGTTTTATTAGGATGTTTATTTATTTGGATTTAAAAAATTGCATCAACACTTACAGTTCTAGTTGCTTCTCTCTTTTTTCCTTCTCACTTCTGGGTGACTTATTTAGTGAGTTGCTTTCATATTCTGAAGAGAGGTCCAGCTCAGCTGAATTTCAGGGATTGTGGCCTGGAGTGAAAGCTAAGTCCTGACTCTTAGTTCAGGAAAACTTGTTTATGCTTGGTAATTATATAATTCTGCAGCATCTTTGGCAAGGACGGTAAGCATTTTTTGAATTCTTGGTGATCTGTGATGGTGCAAAATTATGCATTTTTTTTTTAGAGGGCTTCTCTCATATTTATTGATCAAATGGTTGTTAACAACAATAAAATTCTGTATAGGGGACTCAATGCACAATCGTTAATCAACCCCAAGCCTAATTCTCAACAGTCTCCAATCTTCTGAAGCATAACGAACAGGTTCTTACATGGTGAACAAGTTCTTACATAGTGAATAAGTTCTTACGTGGTGAACAGTGCAAGGGCAGTCATATCACAGAAACTTTGGTTTTGATCACACATCATGAACTATAAACAATCAGGTCAAATATGATTATTCATTTGATTTTTATACTTGATTTATATGTGAATCCCACATTTCTCCCTTATTATTATTATTATTATTATTATTATTATTATTATTATTTTAAATAAAATGCTGAAGTGGTAGGCAGATGCAAGATAAAGGTAGAAAACATAATTTAGTGCTATAAGAGGACAAATGTAGATGATCAGGTGTGTGCCTATAGACTAAGTGAAAATTATGCATTTTGAATAAAAACTTTGAGAATCTAGATTTTGAGTAGTGGATTATTGAATCAATGACTAATTTAATAAAAGATACATTTGAGTTGCTGTAATTAAGCTCTGTTGATTAGTGTGGAAAAATCATTAGTGACTGAAAAGTGACTGCTTAGTGGCTCTGGGAGAAAAGAGCTTATGGTCTCAGTGAACTTCTAATCAAATTGATTTCCTTATCAGGAACAAGCATGTCTGAGTGACAATTTTACCCATGAGTTTAAAGACTCAACATAATGAGATTGCCTTTGTTTAGTTTTTCAAATTTGAAGGAAAGGCTTCACACCCAGAGTCTAGAGTCTCTTCTAGTCTGGCCTACCAGCCTTGTGAAATCGGGAGCTGTCAATCTGTGAAATGTAAAACTTGGCTTATCTGTGACCATCTTTCATTTCCCAATACTCAGTGGTCAAAGTGAGAGCTTGTAGTTTTGCCTTTGGAAGCTTCCACTGTCATCTCCTATTTTATTCCCATCCTACTTTCAAGTGACCACAGAATACATATTTCTGTGGTCTTTCCTTATTCTAAGCCATTTTTGTTTTTTTTCTCCTAATGTACTTCTGTCCTTAACTTTCTGAAGTGTCAAGTGGCATACTGTCAGGGGCAAAATTGGCAGATGAACAGAAGGAAAAATAAATCCAATTTACATTTTAAAATGCCCAGCTGAAGCTTCAAAACTAAGGATAAATAAATACCTAAAAGAAATGGATCATTGTTGCTATTATTTTTAATGGTGAAACTAATAATCCGTGGCTAGCGGATGCCAAAATCTATGTGGAAAATTTCAAGCATGTCTTTCTCTCAAAGGAGCAAATCTGATGAAAACTGATGATCAATGCAGTAAAGCTGCTTGTTATCCCGCCCTAGGTATTATTGTATGGTACTGGGTCATCTTAGGCGAATAGTGGTATTTGTGTGCATTTACTTCAAAAGAAATGTCAAGTTGGGGAAAAATAACTATTAAGATATTATTAGTTCCTATGAGACTAAAATTATCATGTAATATATAATAAATCTAATGTCACCGAACTTCAAGATTAAAACAAACGAATGTGCTTTTAGCAAAAATCCTAATTGATAAATTTACTGAAGACTTATTGTGTGTTAGGTAATGGGATAAATGCTGGCTGTCTGATTTCATATAATTTGTTTAATAACTCAGTGCCATATGGAATAATATTGCTCTATTTTATCAATGAGGAGATGGGCTTTTAAGAGAAATTGTCCAGGTAAAATGAGGTAATGTTACAAGCTAGATGCAATAGTATCTGTTAGGGTTGTTTTCCACAAAAAGAACACTTAGTGAGCATGTTTTATATGCCAGGGATTTATACCTATGTTGTTGTATTTATCTTTAAAATAATCCTCTGAGATAAGCCATGGATATTCCCTCTTTACAAATGAGGAAACTGAGGTTAAGCAAAGTCAAGGCAATGTAGATAGACAGTGATGAATCTAGGATTTGAGTCCAAATCTTCTGACTCCAAATCAAAAATAGGTCTCAAAATTACTGAGGTGGTGATACACCTGGAAATCACAGTCTTTGTTGTAGACTGCAGTGAGGAACATTATGGTCTTTCTGGAACACGTGGAAGAAATGGATATTTAATTCCAATATAGGAAATAAGAACAACTTTAGCAGCCAAAAATAAATCTATGTGTATGAAATAAAAAATCAATGTGTGACAGCAACCCAAGTATGTCATTCAGATCTTCTGTCAGAGAGAACCGTCTGGGAGGAGAGCAGGGAGCTGTCAGCTGTTGCGCCTTTGGGGTCCGCCCCCACGTTCACACCAAGGCCAAGCTCTCCCCAGATGGCTCCCAGTCAATGGCTGGGCATGACGGGGGTACTAGAGCTGGGCCACTTCTATTCTATGTGGAATTTCTCGACAGGACATCTTTGCGCTGAGGCTCCCTATAAGTCTGGCTGAGACTTTTGCAGAGGTCACTGCAGCCTGAGGCTCTTGCTACTATGTCCTTCTTCCTTACTGTCTCCTTTCACGAGTGTCAGATCAGAAACGTGGTCTGAAGTCTCTCTTGGCTTGCTCCTGTTTCCGCTCCTTTTTGTCTTTCATAGACATTCCCCCCAGTACATCTATTATATTTCTAATTCTGCTTCCTGGAGGTCTCCAAATCATGCAGAATCCAAAACACCATTGTCTGTGATAAAATAACAATGAACTATTGAGAAGAAATCAAAATTGATGAGACACAGACAAATCACTCTCCCTCTTTCCATTTCCAGCTAAAATTTTTATTATTTTTTTCTTCCTTGTAAAAGCAGTATGTGTTATTGCAGGAAACTGAAAAAATACAAGCCAACAGCAAAGTAAAATAAGACAACAACAAAATTATAGTTCCACTATTCAGAGATTATTCCTGCTAACATTTTGGTGTATATTTTTTCCATTATTATTTATAAGCACACATAAAAATATTTTAAATACAGCATACCACACATCTTCTCTTATATTTTGCCTCTACTTAGCAATATAACTTGAACATTTTTCCATTGCATTAAATATTGTTGTGCTACACAGTTTCCTAACTTTTTTTCCATTATAACATGTATCACTTGTATCAGTTAGGGTCACTCGCCTTAGAAAACTGGACATACATACAAAAGTTGCACACAAATTTTAGGAATTTCACTGCCTGAGAATTGTTCATTTATTTCCTGGCCTTGTGTATATACCATTATAGACAGTCATATAGTATTTATTCAGTTTAAGTTAATATTGTATTTTGCTTAATCAGATTCCAGTATTATCAACAATGTGATTGAGATCTTTTATACTTGTTATAATTTTCCTCCACATCCCAGTTCCCAATACTACAAATCCATAATTACAACTTGGCTCAAAGGTTTACCTATAAATGACTACTGCATACAAATCTAAAGACCAAGGACAAATTTTGGAAGATTTTTACCTTTGGGGGTGTTATCCTAAAACCAGTGATATTGATACTTGGAGCAGTTTTGAAATACCACCTATGCAATGTTTTCTAGTGACACACACTTCTAAAGATTCACAAAGTGGGTAAACTCAACTTTGAAAGTGAATTTGATTGTTAAAATATCCCCAAAATCTTTGGAGCAAAGTTATTTTAATGAACTGATTAAGTAAACCAAATAATTGTATTTTGGCCACTTTTAAAGGTTACTATAATCCAAGGTACTCATTTACTTTTTGCTTTGAGACTGGTTCTATAGCTGGTACAAAAAAAAAAGACTTTCCAAAAGGAATAAAGAAAACATCAGTGGAATAAGTGCATAGGTTCCCAAGGTGACTATGGGATAAGAAAATAACTTATTTTCTTTATCTTTACTGTGTATCATTACTGTGATGGTTAATTTTATATGTCAGTTTAGGTAGGCTATGGTACCAATTGTTTGGTCAAATACCAGTCTAAATGTTGCTGTGAAGATATTTTCTTGGAAAGATTAAGATTAAAATGTTAACTTGTTAACATTTAAATGAGATTATTCTCATTTAGATGAGAATAACATTTTATACGAGTAGACTTTGGGAAAGCAGATTACTCTCCATAATGTAGGTGGGCTTCCTCCAATCAGTTGAAGGCTTTAAAAGTCCTGATGAGGAAGGAGTTCTGTGGCCAGACTGCAACATAGAAACCTAGCCTGAGTTCCTAGCCTTTGAACTCAAGAGTATACCATCAACTCCAGAGAGTATTTCCAGCCTGCAGCCTGCCAGACAGATTTTGGATATTCCAGCCCCCACAATCATGTGAGCCAATTCCTTAAAATAAATCTGTCTCTACATATATATTATTGCTTCAGTTTCTCTGGTGAATTCTGACTAATTGAATTGTTCCTAAAGTCTTTAACTAATTCCTTTGGTTGTGTATTACTCTTATTATTATCAACTGTGAGGAGAGATGCTTGCTGACTTTGCCTTAAATTTTAGATTCATTTTTGTTTAAAGACATCAATTTTCTAAAATTGCATTGGGCCATTCACTTATTCTTACTTATTCTTATTTAATTTTATTCTTTTTAATTGTGATAAAATACATGTAACATAAAACCTGTTGTCTTACCCATATTTAAGTGTATAGTTCAGTCATGTTAAATATATTCACATTATTGTGAAACAGATTCCCAGAACTCTTCATCTTATAAAACTGAAACTCTATACTCATTAAACAAAACTCCCCATTTCCTTCTTCCTCTAGCTACTGGAAAACACCGTACTGTTTTTATCTGTCAAAGTTTGACCATTCTAGATGTCTCATATATGTAGAATTATGCAGTATTTGTCTTTTGTGACAGGCTTATTTGGTACAATGTCCTCAAAGTTCATCCATGTTACAGCATGTGTCAGGATTTCCTTACTTTTTAAGGCTAAATAATATTCCACTGTATGTATTACCACATTTTGTTTATCCATTTATCTGACAATGGACATTTGGGTTGCTTCTGCCTTTTGGCTACTGTGAATAATGAGGCTGTAGACATGAGCACACAAATATCTCTTTGGGCCCTACTTTTGATTCTTTTGGCTTTATAGCCAGAAGTGAAATTGCTTGATCACATGATAGTTCTAGTTATAAATTTTTTAGAAATCACCACACTACTTTCCATAGTGAATATACCACAAAAGTTCCAGTTTCTCCACATCCTTGTCAACACTTGTTATTTTCTGTTTATTTGATAGTAGCCTCCCCCAACAGGTATGAAGTGATTTTGATTTGTATTTCCCTAGTGATTAGCAATGCTGAGTATCTTTCGCTGTGGTTGTTGACCAATGTGTATGTCTTCTTTGGGGAAATATCTACTCAAGTCCTTTCCCATTTCTTAATCAGGTTGTTTGTTTTTTCTTGATGTTGTCATTGAATTGTAAGATTTTTTTATATACTCTGGATATTAACCTCTTATTAGATACATGATTCACAAGTATTTTCGTCTAGTATCATGGCGTGCTTTTTCACAATTTGTTGATGTGTCCTTGGCACAGATATTTTTAATTTTGATGTAGTCCAGTTTATCTATTTCTTCTTTTGTTGTCTGTACTTTTGGTGTCATACAGATCATTTACATTTTTTTCTAAAATTACACTGTATTTACAAATACTACACCATAGGAATAGACCATATATGTCTCTCATAATACATGTATTTTTGCCTTTAGGAACACTCAACACTTTCCCCATCAATACTCTCATAGGAATCCTAACAATAATGTCTTAGGAAAGGGATTTGGGCTGTTTTTCTATGACCATGGCCAACACTCGGTCATCAGATCCACCATGACTCTGAAATGAGTGAGGAGGACATTTGGAAGCAATTTTCTGTCTCAACAGCTAGCACCAAGTAGATATCTAGGTCATATTTGTTGAATGATGGAATGATTGTCTTGTTCTTTGGCATCTGAAAATATTTTCAGAATTTCATGTTTCTTTTGGTCCTGCCACAGTCATTCCCTCAGACTGAGTATTGCAATTTATACAACTAGAAAATCAGTTGAACAGTTTGTTTTTGTGACAGAATGCCTGGAAATTGTTGTCTTGAACAATGTATGTCATCTCTCTAAGGCAAGCTGATGTGATAGTAAAAAGTTGGGGTTCACAGAGTTTAAAGGCTAACTTCAGGGTACATATTGAGCAGAAAACAAGAGAGCCAGATGTGGAAGCTGAAAATTCAAAATCTTTTGCCATATCACTGCACAGTGAATGAATGGCCTTTTCCTATATAAACAAAGATTGCCAGAGAAAATCATGTCAAGTGAATCAGCCCTAAAGTACAACTACTAGATTAAGAGCTCCTTGAGGGCAAGGGCCATATTTGTAAATTCTTGTATTCCCAGCAAACACACAGGCATGGGCATACACACACATGTGTGTACACACATGAATGCTCACAATGAATGAGTACACATTTCAAAAAGAAATAAACTTTTGTGCTAGTTCCTTTACTCCAGTTCCAAAGGATCTATCTATGCCTGTAAAATTAGATTATGTACACACATAAATATGTCTAAATATAGCCTAATGTGAACGTGCAAGTATATAAATATTTTATCAGGTTAGGAGAATTCTGGCAAATCAACAAACATGATTCAAAGATGTAGAACACATTATGGTTTTGGTTGCAAGCTCTGAGCCTTTGGGGAAAGAAATACAGTATTTTCTAACTTTTCCTGGACTAAAATGAGAAACTAACTGGGTTTCTTAAAAATAATTATTGTTTGTATCTTTCTCTTTGGAGACCCTGAGTTGCCGCCATTTGTTTATCCATATCACCACACCAGTTTCCCTAGAGAACACTAACGTTGACAGAGAAAGACCAAAGGCACCTTTGTGACTTCACACAAATGTCATAACAAAAGTAAGTCTTAGCATGCTTCTGAGGGATTGACTTTTAAGCAGGAACTGGCTTGTTTTGGAAACTTAGCTAATGACACTGTTATTATTTCTTATGAGTGATTAGGTTGATAGATCAATCCCACTTGCATTTAGTGTAATCCCTACAGGCCTGAGTGGTGACCCAACAGTACAGAAGCTGTGTGGCCCTGAGGATTGGCCAAAGCTCTCATTTCTGCAAGAAGCATGTAGCATCTGTCTCTGCAGTTTTTACCTTTGGCTGTGAACCACCAAAATAACATTTTCTTAATAAGTATGCCTGAAGATTTTGAGACATCTCTCTTCCTAGAGATATTTATAGATTTTGAAAATTTTAAGAGATAAATTTGCAAAGCACAATTGATGTTTGTAAAAATCCAGGCAAGATACGAATGTTTTAGGTATTAGGATTCATTTGACTTGTACTTTTTAAATTATGCCCTGCACATGGTAGGAGTGCAATAAGTATTTGCTGAATGTTGAATGAATGAAGTGAATTTGGAAATAAGTAGAGAGCCCTTAAAACATTGTAAATCATTACAAAAGTATGTTTGTACAGATATCACTGGGACAAAATCCTATCTTCTTGACCTTCTTATGCCTTTATTGATGTGTTTTGACTACTACTAAGAAGATGCTAGTTTGAAAGGAGATGCCTATAATATAAAAACATGATTTTTACCATCTCCTAACACTTCACAAAGGTTAAGAGGGTAGATAAACAACTTCCTACAGCTGCTGTTACATCTGGCACACGCCTGCAGCAGAAAGTGTGTGCTGAAAAGATAAACATGTCAGGTTGTATCTGCTTGCACGCCTGTGCTTTTTGCGTCTGAACTTGACCCTTAACAATTAATATTAAAACCAGGCTTGATGTTAATGAATAAAAATTCAAAAGAAGTAATGCTGAACTGAAATTACCAGCATTCCCAAGAGGATATATTTCTCTGATGGTTTTGAGGTTAACTTTGATTTTGTAATCCTGGCTTAACGTCTTATCTTTGTTGTTTCCTTCTGGGAACCATCTCATCTTGATTTCTGCACAGTTTCAGGTCTCTTATGATTCCCTGCTTGATTAATACTGAACATTAATTGTTCTTTCTAGGTTGATTTACTTACATATGGATATTTGCCAAATTTTACTTCATTTTGTGACTTCTTGAGGATACTTCTAGCTCAGAGATCCTGTGACACTCTGGGTATATCTAAAATTAGCAGGTGATTCTTATTAAAATTCATCACACAGAATTCTGTACTAGCTTTCAAGTGAAGTAATCTGTTCGTTGACTAACTTGTAAAGTTCTTATAAATACCACTGATGACTCAGAGCTTTAAAAACCCACTGGACCTGGATCCTTTCATGGAAGACTTTACAAAGTAAACTGTAGGGAAGAGGTAGGACTTTATAACGTTCACTCATTGTATTTGTGGTGAAGCTGGGAAGGCCCTCTATAAACACTTATGCTGTCAAACAAAGACCTCTCAATTCCAAGTTGATTTTTCTATCCATGAAAACACAGTGACTTTCTAAAAAGATGATCAGACAAAGTATTTTTGATTCTCTTGTTTGCTATCTAAGCACCCAGATGCCATTATTCACATTTTTCAAAATGTTTATATTCCTATAGTCAATATTTTTTGTAGAACCAGGTTATGTTTTCAGATACTACTAGCCTTAGGTCTGTGAGCTTTATAATTTCAATCCCTCCTCTTTTTAATGGCCACAAATAATCATTGGTGTAAGTGCATGGGCTTTATTATTATTATTTTAAATACATCTGAAATTTCTAGAAGAATGTTTGACTATTCCATTTCTCCTTGTGGCGGCAGACATAGCCTCTGTGGTGGCATTTCTGCATTGATCCTTGACCAGCAAATGCAGGTATCCAGGCTTGATGTTTACACTCTGTTTTTATCAAATTGCTGGGTGAGCACTTTACAAGATCACAGAGTGTTCTCTATCTCGTGATTAGCATTTAGAGGACCTTGGCAACTGGGATGGAGCCATAGGAGGGAAACAGGCTGCTATTTAAATGGAGGAAAGTCGCTCCATGGCTGATAAGCAGGAGGAGTGATAAGTAGTAGCAAATGGCCCCTCAGCCTGAGGAATTCACAGTGCGGGTCTATTGTGAACTCGGTCAGCATCTGATGAACTTTTACTTTCAGAGCATCATCTGAGGGCAGTGATAGGGGCAAAGAAATGTCCACACATGGTCTGCACTGGATGCCTGTCAGTTGGTTTACAGATAGTTTACAGACCATGGAGTATTTTGCTGATGTACTTAAGAACAGAAACACAGCAGCAGGAAATGTTAAGTTCAGAAGGCTTGTAGGAATAGGAGCCACCAGTCTACAGCATAGTTCTGCTTTAAGAAAGGCCAAGCTATTGTTGCTAAACACTAGGTTTAAGACTTGTGCCAAGCCCTATAAATGAATTTTTTTTTAAACTTAGTAACACCACACCTATTGACATGAGAAAATACTAATAAAACTCCAGGGATGAACTGTGAAGTCCCTTCACATGCAAGGGGAGGCATGGTTTGGGGAAAAAAGAAGGTTGTTGGTCCAGTTCAGTTTCTAGTTATGCTCCATTGGTACATTAGTGACTTACACATTGCCCATGTGAGGACCTTCAGGGCTGTGATGGTGGTATAAAGCATCTCCAAATCTAGCACAGTGCCTGGCACATCATAGCTATTAAATAAATATTTGTGGATGAATGAAAGGCTAGAAATACACGTTATTGAGTCACATGCCTGGCTAGTCTCATTGATGTCTGCTTTGGGTTAGTTGCTGTGGTTGATCAACAAGTACCTAGCATAGCTATAAAGCCGTAATATGGATGGACATATATGGCTTGTGGAATTAGGCTCCACTTATATGCATTCCTGATGGCTACTATGTGTTAAGAGCTGGGCAGAGGATGATGGATAATAAGAATGATGCATGATCTCAATTTTCAAAGGTATTTTAATCTAGCTTGAGAGACAAGACCAAAAGGCTTTCAACAATAGCATATTCACAGGAGTCTAGATGATACAGTGCAAAATAGTCTACCCTAGGTTGTGATGGCTGGGGGCTGTTACTCTAATTTTGTGTTATTCTGCTTCAGGCAGTAGTGCATGAAATCAGAGAGAACCATAGAATGTCGGGGTGAAATTGGGTGCTCAGAAATCTTTGATGCCTCTTTGTGCAACTACTCTTTTTTTTAAAGATGAGAACACCAAGAGGTTAAATGCTTTGTTCGAGGTCACATGATCACACAATAAGTGGCAACGTTTACCTTTTCCCTAGGATTTTGGTTTTCCAATATGCTAGAGCCTTAGGCTCTTGTTAGGAGTTTGCTTTGTATCTGAATGAGGTATTCGTTTTGTGATAATAACCCCTATTATGTGAAGTCTAAGAGGGAACTTATACTGAATTCTACTCCTCAGCAAATACAGTAAAGTTAATTTTCACTGTGTCTGTATTTCTCCCCAACCTTCCCCCCTTTTTTAAAGCAGTCCCTTAGGATTATGCTGATAATCTGTACAGTGTAAGAAATGTTGGAATCCACTGTCATCTGATACATGACAGTTAACATTTATTGAGCCCAATGGCATAGTTCTCTGCCCTTTCCATGTGCTCAATTGTTCTAACATCCCTGTGAGGCAGACATGGAGGCTTAGAGAGTTCAAGGGACTTGTTTGAGAGTTTGGAGCTAGAATATGCTGGGGTCACCCTGTGAACCTGGCATGCTGGGTCCCAGAGGCTACTCCCTACAATTAACCACAGCTCCATAGTATTTGTGTATTTTAAATGCCAGACTGCTAAGGGTTGACATGGGGGACACCCACTATGCTTCCAAGCTATTGAAACTTTGCACTATCCATCCAAAATCTTGGCTTCATCCTTCAGCTAGACTGTGTCCACCTGCTCCTTCTTCCAACATCATCCTCTCAAGAAGGGATTTCCCGAAGCCAGGCCTCTCACAGGGGACCATTGAGCCACTGGGAATTTAAACACAGGAGTCACAACATTTCAGCTCTTATATTTGCAGTGACTATTCCTTCATTCTCTTTCTCCTTCTTCTTCTAGTAGACAGATTTAGTGAAACATCTGAAAAAATTGAATTGATTTGAAAATGTTATAACAGTTACAGAGTTTTCGTAGCTGATAGAACTGGTGATTGGGTGAAATGTTATTTTAAGTGTTTCCCCTTTTTCTCAGCCTACTTTTATGACTTAAAAAAAATTTTTTTTTTTCAGTAAAATAAGACTGGGGAAAATGGAAGAATTTCCACTGTCTCAGTGCACCTCACTCACTCCTGACCTTTCTAGAGAAGCCTCCTGCCCTGTGGAGCGGTGGAGTCTGGGATGCCTAACCCACCCAGAGGGGGCTTCAGATTTGATTAGTCCTTGGAATTCAGTTTAGAAAATGAGCTGTTAAAAAGTTGAGGCAAAATAAAGAGTGGACCCCTGACTCTAGGGTGGGATGGTGGCCTCTCTAAGCAGGAAGTGTTCTGATGTGCTGACAATGAGGAAACAGGCAGTGTTTTTGTTTATTTTCTCATAAAGTGCTGATGAACAAACGAGGGAGTTGCATTAAGGGGCTCCAAAGGCAAGCTGTGAGAGGAGATTGGGGTTTATCAGCCTTTTAGCCTGGTTTCCTTTGGAAAGAATGCTTATGACAAGGCCCGGCTCTGTGGGTCTGCGCGCCCAGCCCCCATCCCCGTGCCCCTCCTCCCCTCGCAGTGCTGGATAACTTGGAATGCCTGAAGTCCTTTTTGGCAGATGGGGAGGTGGGCCTCATGTATTCCTTAATAATAGAAGTAAATACAAGAAGATAAAGGCAGTTTCTACACACTAAATTATCCCCCTTTTTTTGTGTTCTTGTGTTTATGCGAGATAGTTCTAAATTTAATTTCTGGATTCTTTTAAAGAGATTCCCTCGGAAATTGGTAGGGAGTGGGGAGGGGTTCTGTTGGGAGAAACAGTCACTTTTTTTGGGTCTAAGATTTTTCGTGACACAAGATTGGAGGGAAGTCAGAAATACGAGAAAAGCATTGCCTACAGCTATGAATAAATCTGTCACTTGGAAGATAAAAACTCTTAAGCAGCATACCTTACAAAATTGCATGAGCTTCAAATCCTTGGTGGAGCAAGGCATGGAATAAAGAAAGAAATGATCAAATAAACTTTAAAAAATGAAATAAGCCAGAAGCTTGCTTTGCTGCTGAACTCTGTGTCTTTACAAGTTTCATGAAAAGTGATTGCAGAACAGTCAGTAACACGGCTCCTCAGCCAGTTCCATCAGCTTCAAAGGTCATTCCACCTTCCTCTGGGGGAGGAATGAAGGCCTTTCCCCTGAGTTAGAGTTGACATCGTAGGAGTACGGTTATGTCTGGTAAGATCACTCACTAAAAATCATTGACCAATGTGCTTCTGAGTCTAGGGATTCAAAATGTTTCACAGATGATAACAATTTTAACCAATGTGACCTAGAGTAATTCCAAGGAATAAAAAAATAGCGACAAATGTTTCAGAATGGACTTGGCAGATGGGGAGGTTTTGTTCAGGTTTTTTCAGGTTTTGTCTTTGTTTTTTAATGTCTTACAATGCATGAATATACATTGAAAATAATAATGGGGTTTTGGAAGTCACTGGATTATATGTTGGAAAGAGATGAGATATTTGATGTGAAACTCAGTCAGCTCAGAAATAAAGCCAAACACAAACTTTGCTCTTTCTTGTTGTATGTTTTAATAAGGTATGAGGATCAAGTATCTGACAGCTGAAGTGATTAATATTAGATGCAAAAGAGTAGTGTGGTCTAGTGGTGTCTTCAACTTGGTACTCAGTACAGAGGAAGCACAGAGCATGTTAGTGGAGCCAGTCAGTGATATGGGCAGAGAGAGTTGTACATTTCCTCCTGGGGTGGGCATGCTGTTGGGTGTCACCTTGGACAGTGAGTGTGTGCAAATGTTCAAGTTACCAGACTTCAATGACTTTCTCATAAGAGGGTAGAGGTGCCCACTGCGCCCTGGGGCCAGGTTGCTGCTGCTGTGTCCCAGCTTTGTGAGTAACCAGTGGTCAGCCTTTGAACCAGGTCACTCCCTTCTCTGTGCCTTTGTTTTCTCTTCTGTAAAATGGGGGTGTCACTCCTTCTTCATAGGGCTGTGAGCCTTAAATTGGTTAACTCTTGTAAGGCACTTCGTGTGATGCTTGGAATAGGGTAGACACCTAATAAATGCTTGCTACTATTACTAATAAACATCACAAATATGTGGATTCTTCTTTAAAATTGGCCTTGATTTGGTTTTTTTACTTATAAAATACACAGGGTGATGAAACACCACCTAACAAAAGGTTCAGCACTTCCTGAAGTAAAGTACAATTGAAGCAAAAGGCTAAGTTTATTATGAAATGTAGCTGAGTTACCTTGAAGAGCTCCTGTAATATCAGTGGCCTACACATCCTAGTACTTTAATGTGACCTACCAAAAGAAAAAAATAATATGCATGGCTTATAACAAGAAACCATACAGGAAAGCCTCAGATCAAAGATACTATTTAAATATGAAGCAATATTATTTTTATTTTGCTATTACTCAGATTTTCCTACATAAAAAGAAAAAAAAGACAATTTTAGTGAAAAATGCCCCAGCTTTTGTTTTGATATGAGCTAACTACAGAAATAAAGGAGTAGGATCAGTGTCATAAAAAACAAAATTACAATACTGTGTTGTAAATATTAAGAATTTGGGAAAATTCAACTTCAGCATCTTTAATCTTTTTTCCAACTTGCTTTGCTAGAAAAGACTAAAGTTAATGCTACTGTGTATCATAAAACTTTGATTTAAAAATTCTGATTTTGATTAACAGCTGAAAATGCTGTTGGAGATGACCTCGTTCACTTTTCTTGCTTCACAGGTAGAGACACTGAGGCCCAGAGAAAAACCGTGTCACTTAGTTGGGTGACGGTGGAGCCCAGAGAGAGCTCAGGCAAGCCTCTGGGTGCCTCATTCTGGCTCTTCGTCATGTCATCCTGCCTTTCAGAGAGCTGAGTATTTATTACAACACCCCTGCCTCCCTCATTCCCTTCCTAAACACTGCCTTTATCTACAGCTTAATTTGGAATCAGCCTAGAACCCCCAGTTAGAAGCTTCTCTGAGCCTCAACCTCCTTATCTATACAAAAAGTTGATCATAGTCTGGTTTGCTGAAATAACATTTGGGAAGCGCCTGGCATATGATGACCTCTCGATAAATATTGTCATTGAGACTATGATGGTCCTTAAACTCCGGGATGACAGTTGTTGAGGGTTGAATAGTGTTCCCCCAAAATTCACATCCACTCAGAACTTCAGAATGTGACCTTATTTAGAAATAGGGTCTTTGCAGGTATAATTAGTTAAGACGAGCTCACAGTGGATCAAGGTGGGCCCTGAATCCACCGACTGGTGTCTTTCTTTATAAGAGAAACGAGAGGGAGATTCAGACACACAGACACACATGCAGAGGAGGATGTGAAGATGGAGCCTGGGACTGGAAAAGTAAAAAAAGAAAACTGGCACAGCTTAAGCTGACTTTATGGGTCCTCTTTCACGTCCAAAGCAAATTTTATATTAAAAAATAAATGTTTTCGGGATATATATTTATATCTTGGGACAGGCAAGAAGTTGTTTAAAAATACAGTTTTTGTGTTCTGGACTCTGTGTACATAGCCAGGGCATCTATCATTCATAATCAGGGAACGTTTAGTGCTTTTGGTTTACGGGCTGGTGCTGCTCCGGGGCCGCTGCACATAGGGAGGAAGGGCAAGAGACTCCAGAGAGCGCGTGGACACAACCCTCCGGGGACCAGAGGCGTGTCTGAGTGATGGTAACACAGCGATGATGATAACAGCTCCCTTGTTGGGGGCTTAATTATGGGGCGGGCACTTGTTCAGCTCTGCACAGATGTTTCCCCTCTCAACTCTCACAGCCACCTTACCAAGTAAGTCCCCATTTTATCTATGAAGAGCTGAGGCTTAGAGTTTAGAAACTTGCACAAGGTAAATGACAGAGTGAAGAGCCAGCCCTGACTTTCTGATTACCCAAAGCCCCAACTTTTAACCCCTGTACAATTCAAGCCTCTATTCCCAAATCGTTGGTGGCCAAATTCATCAAATAACCACTCCATTTTCGATTTTGCTGGTGTAGATCCAGGTGATTCCCGCAGACGGGTGCCTTCCCTCTCCGTCCTGGTGCCAGGGCAAAGTCACCTATAGCTGTTGGGTTAGTTTCCCGGCACTGCGGGAACAAATCACCACAAACAATAGAAATTTATTCTCTTCAAGTTCTGGAGGCTAGAAGTCTGTAATTAAGGTGTTGGTGGGGTCACACTCCCTCTGAAGTCTCTAGGGAAGAATCCGTCCCTGCCTCTTCCTAGCTTCTGGGGTCAGCGGCAATCCGGGGGTTGTTGCCACACTGCTCCAGTCCCAGCCTCCATCTTCGTCTTCCCTGCGTGTGTGTCTGTGTGTCTGGATCGCCCTCTCCTTTCTCTTACATAGAAAGACACCAGTCAGTGGATTCAGGGCCCACCTTGATCCACTGTGACCTCATCTTATCTAATTATATCTGCAAAGACTCTATTTCTAAATAAGGTTGCATTCTAAAGTTCTGAGTGGATGTGAATTTTGAGGGAACACTATTCAACCCTCAGCAACTGTCATCCTGGAAAGAATATTATCTGGGTGAGAATCCACTCCCACAAAGGATGACTTTTTGCCTTTTCCAGGGCACTGTGATTAGACACAGGCAAATGTAAGGTATTTCCCACTTAAAATCCCTATTATTTTTATGATCAGATATTTTCTGTTTTAAATTACAATGGCACCTACTTAGTCTGGAATCTATTCCATAAACCTTTTGAAAATTTAATGAGCTGCAAAGCAAAATCTAATTTTTCAGAAGAAATGATGTAGTGGTTCTTTCTGAAGCTGGTTCAGAGAGCTGGTGGCCATGAACCCTTCAAGGAACTCACCCTGAGAAGTGCTCCAAGGCTCACGTCTCCTTCCTTCAGATCTCCAGGCCCTGGAACTGGGGGCCATTTGTCAGGAAGCCATTTATCTGCCTTCATTGTGGGTGGGAGTGAAAAGTGACAAAACAATGTTATCAGAGGCCATGTTCACAGTTGTGATAGGCGTCAAGGAGACCCCACTGATCCTACGTTTGTTTATCAGAACTGCCAATGAGATTTGTGCCCACACAAATACGTACAAGTACATATCATAATTTTTATGTCTCAGTTCTGGTTGAATTGTGGAGAAAATTGGCACAGCTTGAGCTGGCTTTGCATCCTTTCATGTCCAAAGCAAATCACTTCTTTGCTGATCATGGCTTTGTCTCTGGGTTCCAGCCCCACTGGTCTTTTTTCCATCCCTGGAGGATGCCAGGCTTATTTCTATCTCAGGATCTTTATATCCATTGCTACCTCTATTTCTTTCTTTTTTATTTTTTATTAAGGTATCACTGATATACACTCTTATGAAGGTTTCACAAGAAAAACAATGTGGTTATTACATTAACCCCTGTTATCGTGTCCCCCACCCCATATCCCATTGCAGTCACTGCCCATCAGTGCAGTAGGATGCCACAGTCATTATTTGTCTTCTCTGAACCACACTGTCTTCCCCATGACCCCCTGCACACCATGTGGGCCAACCATGATACCCCTCAATCCCCTTCTCCCTCCATCCCCACCCGCCCTCTCCCAGCCCTCCCCTTTGGTAACCACTAGTCCCATCTTGGAGTCTGTGAGTCTGCTGCTGTTTTGTTCTTTCAGTTTTGCTTTGTTGTTAAACTCCACAGATGATGCTCCCTCTATTTCTAAACTCTCTTCCTCCAAGTCTTCCCAAGGCCAACTCCTCTGTCACTAATATCTCCCCTCAAGATATTTTCCCTGATCACACTAGAATCTGTCTATGACCACTCTCTTTTATTTTCGCTATAGCACAATCTTAACTGGACTTGTAATTATTGTTTTATCTAATTGTTTATATATTTGTCCTTCCCACTCTCTATTACAAACTCCATGAAACCAGAGATTTTGCTTTAGTCCCTGCACCTACAATAGTACTTGGCACATAATAGGTACTCAATTAATGCTTGTCACTGAGTTCCCATCCTAGATTCAATCCTCATCTTAGACTAAAGGGACTCCAGGAACTCCATCCAAGAGAACTCAGTCTCTCTTCTCAGACAAGCTGCTGCTGGACACAGGCTGCTCCCAGGCCAGTCGGAACGTCATGGCCAGGCCCAGGCAAGGGGTGGAACGTCTGGTCCAGGCCTGCAGAGCTCATCTTCAAAGGTCTAAGATGAGGCGAGGCAAGCCAGGCAACCAGGATCAACCCAAAGGGAATAGGAAAAGCGGGAAAACCCAGATTCAAGGAAACAGGAAGGAACCAGGGAAACTAGACCAAAACAATAGGGTTCAAAGTAAAGAATGGGAGGTGGAACCTGGAGGAAGTCCCCAAGCCATGGAATCGTGGACGCAGCTGCTTATAGGGTCTTTGACCAAATGCGCAGGTGGAAAGGAAGCTATTAAGGGCAGTGACTTAGACTTATTCATTCAGCATCAAATTGGACTTTCTACTCAACCAGTTCTGATCTTACACCCTAATCCTAAATACAAGTACTTGATCTTATTCCCCAAATCCAGCACCCTCCATGTACTCAAATCCTGAAACTGAACATTAGTCTTGGATATATGTTGCTAACCAGCTAGTTATTCCTATGGATAGACACTGTTTAATCTTCAGCTAGAGCAAAAGTGAGGTGTTTATGAGTTGATCTATTAAAATTAAGTGTGCTTCATTCACAGTGAAATGTTAAAAGTCTGTAAAGTTGTTAGCTGGAATTATATGAGGTAGAGAGTCCTCAGGGTGCAGCAGAAATGCTTAAAGAAAGAGATTGGTCAGAGTTCTTGTCCTGGCCTTATGGTTAAGGCAAGATTTGGATTCCCCCCTTCATATCATTAGCCAGACGAACAGAGTTCTAGCGTGGATGATTCTTTCTCACTTGTAATATGTATGAGATCAGAATTCATATGGCAAAATACAGATCTAAGTAACTATGTTTTCAAAATCTATCTATAATTTGATGTAAGTCTGAAAGTAACTGTGCCTGGTAACATTCACATCACCTGCTTGCATTAAGTATAGTGATTTCACATCTTTGTGGGATCTAAATACAAAACAAAACAGAGTGAGCAACAAAACAGCAAGACTCAGAGACTCTGAGAAGCGACTGGTGGTTACCGTGGTGGGGGGGGGCTGGGATGGGGGAGGGGATAGAGAAAATCTCAATCAAAATGAAAGTTGGTCACGGGGATGGAAGTGCAGCATGGAGAATACAGCCGATGATTCTGTAACATCTTCCTATGCTGACAGTAACTGCACTAGTCGGATTTAATAATATGGGTAACTGTTGAAACACTGTGTCATATACTTGAAAGTAATATAATAATGTATATCAACTATACTTCAATAAAAAAAAATAAACTTGAAAAAAAGTAGAATGTCAAATGTAGCTTGGTTTTTGGATTAAGTTTCATTCTTTGAAGTAAGGACTCCAACTCGCTCATCTTGCCTCTGTGCTTCAGCCATGAGGCCGCAGTGGACACCTTAGCTGTTTTGCAATCTCAGCATCCATTCCTTGTTTGTTTGGTAACAGCATTATGATTCTTCTGGGGGGAAACCTATCCTCTGCTCTCAGTCCAAGTCCAGGAAGGCCATAGGTGCTGGGATTGACTGGTCAGAAAGCACTGTGTTCCTCAGGATGTGGGAGTGGTGCAGGGAGGGCACATGACACTGTCAGACCCAACAGGACTTAATTATTTTCTTTTTCTTTAATCTGTTTTAAAGACCATATCTGTATTTCTGCCTCAGGTTGTCAAGGACATAGGAAATAAGTCTGGAGGAGCCATTTTGATGCTATCAGGAAAGCCTGACTCCTGATGGAGCAATCACAAAGAAAAGGAGGCTGCAATTTTGTGAGATGCCAAGTCCTGCAGACTCCAAGCCCTCTAGCCATGTGTGAAGCCAGTCACTCACGGACTTCAGTTTTGTGAACTCCTAAATTTTCTTTTTGCTGAAGGCAATTTGATTGTTATATTGCCCTTGAAGGATCCTGCTGGAAAGGCACTATCTTCCCCAGTTTAACTGATGGAGCAATACAAATAATATCTTCTAAATTGCAAGTCCCAGGAGAGCAGGGATATTGCTTGCTTTCCCATCACCTAGATCTACTGGTCAATAGGAGGTGCTCCACAAATGCTTACAATAATTATAGTGATGCTACAATGATTACAGTGAGGCCTACTAACCAGTTCTGTTTTAAAATTACCCCATTTTCTTATTATGGCAGTAAATGTTTGCTATAGAGACTTTATGAAAAAAGATATATAAAAAGGAGTAATTATCACCCATAACCTACCTGACCCTCCAGAGATAAGCATGGTTAACTTTAGTACATGGTATAGTTTTTCAATCATATACCATATATTTTTCAGAAATGATATTATATTTCGTATACTGTTTTGTTCATATATTTTTTCTAGTTAATATATAATGAACTAATTTCCAAGTCACCACATAATTATTGTAGCATACTTTTATGGCTATGTAGTAGTTCATTATATGGATAAGGCAAAAGTTATTTAAGAAATCCCCAATTATGGACTTAGGGTTACTTCTAATTTTCAGTAATATAAACAAACTCAATATTTACAAATACAAAAGATTAATCCCTTAAAAATGGAATTATTGAGCCAAAGAGTATGAACAAGTTTAAGATTGTATTACATATTGCCAAATGGCTATGTTCTTCACTAACCTGAATATTAAAAAGATCTTTAAATCTTTAGAAAATTGATAGGTAAGAAATGTTGTCTTTTTGTTTGTTTTTCTTTGTTGTCAGTGAGGTTTCAATTTTTAAAAAGTATTGTAGATCATTGATATTTCTCCTTTTGTGTGAATTCTACAACAGGTTTTTATTTGATCATCTGTTTCTTACTACATTTATTTTATCTAATATTTGAAGATGCTGTTTGAAGTCTGTGGCTACAGGAATGACTATTTTCCTGGCAGGGACTGGGGTGCTTGGTTCTTCCATTAATAGCTATGTCAGCCTTTCAGAAGCCAGTCACTGTGGACTTTGCCTTTTAGTCCAGTGAACTGCAAAAACATTTGGAGTCCCATATCCAGACCTATTTAAGATGCTCATACTGACAGTGCTGCTTGAATTAATCAATTTAAAGATTTCTTTGCTTACTTCAGACTATCAGTGTCAGTAGTAGCATCACCAGATGTTTCTATTTTGCTAGTTCAAACCATCATTCCCTTTCACCAGATTATTGCAGTAGTGTTCCGAACAATCTTTCTAATCTCCTTCCTGGTTAAATTATTCTCTGCCTTCTCGCCTGGAAAAAGAACAATCAATGAATCAAAAAAAAAATCATAGCTTGGATCACATTACTGCCCATAAACCTTCAGTGACTTCACGTTGTTTACTGTTTGAGACTGAGCAGCTGGCACTCCAGGCTCACCGTGCTCAAGGCCTTGTGATTTGGTCCTGCCTCATCCTTCCATTTCAGTTTCGTATTGTTATTGTAACTCATGAATTCACCCATCAACGGAGTGGAATTGTCTCTAAGCTTCTATTCACATTGCTCTCTTCTCCTAGAATGCCCTTCACACTCATGTTTGCTTGCCAAAATCCTTGCAGACATCGTTCCATTTGTACCTCCCCCTTACCCAATGCAGTCATCTCCACTCCCCCAGCCAGGAAAGCAGGGAAGTCTCCCCCTTTTCTGTTCATCAAACACATATTATATATAAATCTTAGAGAACGTAGCTCCCTGTGTTGCCTCCTATGGTTATTTTTATAGATGACATGTCTTCCTTAATGAGAAGGAAGACATCATCTAAATATATAACTATATCTCTGAAAGGTTTCAGGGGAAAATCAGTCAAAATATTTAAGAGGCTTATGTTTTCCCCCCTTACATTGTGGATCTTGATTCTGGCATTTCCTACAGTTGTATGTCAGCATCCATTTTATAGAAACTTGCTGGTTTCTATAGCTCTGATTGTCCCTGATTTTAATCCTGAGATTTGCAGTTTTCTGAAATGCACTTCAGGATTCCACATTGTTTTTCTTCTGTGTTTAGGAGGAAGAAAGGCAAGGAGTTGATAAACACTGCCTGGAGAGCTTCCCCAAACAGGTAGTCCGATACTGTGATCATTAGTTCTGTGAAGTGTCTTCCTTTCTGCTGCCACATGAGGATCTATTTTCCAGGCCTGTGTTGAGGAAGAGGAGATGGCTACTCCCCCATAATCAGAGAGCCAAGGGGCTGTTTAAAAGGGTGTTCATTCCTTGTGAATTTAATTACTTACAGCCAAAATTCTACGGTCTCAACAGGAATTACCCTTTTCCTTTTACACTCAAATTAGGTTATCTGGTAGAGGGGATAAGCTTCTTATCCATGGTGCCATATGGTTAAGAATCCCCTGCCCATACAGATCTTAATATGATCATGATATCACTTGGATTGTCCTGTGGGAAATCCTCTCTTAAAATCCCACACTGATTTTAAGATGTCTAAAATGAATCCTACTAAAAGCATCATAGTATGTTGACACAGTAAGGGAGATAAAGGCATTCCATATCTCCAACTCCCTTTCCGCTCCCCAAAGCTCACACATATCACCAAAGTATGGTGGATGGTTGAAAACAAACAATTTCCCTCATGGCTCTCAATACATTTGGTTCTAGCAAAGGATGGATGGTGTAGCTTAAGCTGGGATTCAAGTCCTTGGCTTGAGAAGAGTCACCAGAGGTCTGAGGGAGTGTGCTCAGGCCAGCAGAGAAGTCAGCCTTCGGGTGCAAGGCTCTCAGCCCATTAACATTACAGAGGCATCCATCTCCATTAGCCTCTACTGTCTGCTGCCTGCCTGTCTTGGTCTCTTCCATTCTCTCCACCACCTTCCTGATCCCTTCATTCCTGTCCAGCATTTCTCCTGAGCATGTTTCGACTGTGCTGGGGTCTGGCACTGGGATCCTGACCTGCTGTGGAAAACCCTGAGTCCTAGACTTGGAGCCTTTTGGTCTGTGAGTCCTTGCAGATGGGGCAACCACAGTACAAGGTAGAGGTAAAAGGAGGGCAATGAAGCCTACTTTCATTAAATACTTGAGGCCCAGCCATGAAGATGAGCCATCATCTTCACCAGGAAATGCTTTTCCCTTATTTTAAGCAAGATGTATATTTTTAGTTAAGCTCATGGGAACCCAGAAAAGGGATAATTGATCTTACTTGTGGATATTGTAGGTGGATTTATGCTGAGGTAGGACAATATAGATTTTTCCAGATGAAGAATGGGTGGAAGAGCAATCTAGGTTGAAGAAATGCAATGAACATGATACTGAGGCTAGAAAATGCATGGCATATTCAGCTGATGGTTTGAGCTTGGAATGTGGGGTGCATGGATAGATTTAAAGTGTTGAGGTAGGAAAGGTAGGCTGGTGTTGGACTTTGGAAGATCTTGAATACTATAGCCAGGACGTTGGAACTTTATTCCACAGGCAAGAGAGGGGAGGGACTCTGTTTTCTAAGCTGACCTGAGCAAAGTTGTGATTTACAAGTATCGTTCTGGCATCAGTGTGAAGGATGATTTGAAGAGAAAAAGTTGTGGGCAGAGAAACCAGGTAATAAGCTTATCTAAACAAAAGATAAGGGGAATCTAAACTAGAACAAAAAAGGGACACAGGACTATGTTTTCAATCTAATCTATGGATTCTTTACTTTAAAAAAGGTTAATTTCCAGAAACACTTGAAGAATGAGGGTGATAATTCAATTTTTAAAAGCAGACATACAGAGGGCATTTCTAAACTCAGTGAAGCATTATTTGAACCCCTGGAGTTCATAAAGCCTGCCTGGGGGGTACATGAAAGGAACAGGACAGTTCATTTTGAAGAACCAGACGTAGTATCATTGGAAAATAAGCAAAGACACCAAGCAATATGTATGATAAGGGGTTTAGGTAATAAAATGCTCCGGGAGGGTTGTTTTCTTCCATCCATTATTTTGCAAGAAGAATTCTGTTAGCTTTATGAATCCTGATGGCATCAATAATTCATGACAGGAAACCAAATGCAGGAGAGGAGGTAGGATATTTTCAGAGGTAGTTAACTGAAAGGTGAGAGTTTGCTTATCCAAGGCCTTAAGCCTTCATTGTTATAAAAAAATTTGTATGAGTGTTCTATAGTAATATACAATCTATTTAGTTAAATTCAACTAGCTTTTGTGATGTATCTGTTGTGTTCAAGTTGCTGTTCTAGAATACAAAGAATGAACAAAACATAATCTTTCTCTACCTACAAATGGGAGAGCTGAGGTTTCTATTCCTGTGACTATACTTGACTAGAAACCTCGTGGATACACTGCTGATGAGATAAGACCATGGATGAGGGTCAAATGAAATAATGGTAGTGAGTTCTTTCTTTGTCTTCTTTTTTCTCATGTTATCAGAGACATGAATTTTTGTTCAAACCACTCTGTAAAGGTAACTTCATCACTGTTTATTTCCCTCATGTGAAATACAGGAATCATAATTAGATGGGAAAGTGTTTCGTTCAGGGTTCCTGGCACCCGATAAATTAATTTTCTTTCCTGTTCCTGTTGGATCTGATTCCTCAGCATCAGAACTTCACCTCTTCTTCCCATGAATTTATCATCTCCTCTACAGTCCCTTCCTTTCCCCCTTTCCCTTGTTTGATCCTTCTTTCTCCTCCATCAAATGGTTCTCGTCTCCTCTGACTCCTTCCTTAGCTGACCTGCTCCTCTCCTTTCCTCTGCTTCCTGACATTAAATGTCTGTGACTAGGCACTAACAGGGAGTCAGGTTTCCATTTTAAGACTCTGCTGTGTTTATTCCATAAACTCTTATGTTCCTGATTCTAAACTTACAAACAGGTGAATGTAATGTTTCATATTTATTTCAAGAAACAAGGAGCTACCCTTACTTTATCTAGCCTGCCATCTCCCATTTCCCAAAGAGAAGTGACCTAGGGTAGAAGGTGTGTTAAAGGTAAGAATTGCCCTAGTAAACTTTATAAATGGATTATGCTGTGTCTAAATTATTGTCTCAGGCAAAAGCCAAGGTCCTTACTGCTCATTTTCCACTGTGCCCAAACCCAGGTCTGATAGGTGGCCAGATTTCAGATCAGCAATTCTGAGAAGAGCTGAGCTCTAGAATAAAGTTTGGAAAGCAATTCTAAGCAAGTTGTTTTGCCTTTGCCTTCAGAGAGCACACATTCTCTGGTATGGAGAGGTGAACTGATCTCTGTGGATTTAAAGTGAATCTCTGGAAATCTATGTCTATTTCACTTGCTTTATATATCGAGGAGAGAAGCATACATTTATCCACCTATAACGTGTTTACATGCTCTGGTTTAGGTGCTTTAAGTTGAATCCCGTCTAATAATGTAACTATTTTACAGATGAGGTAACTGAGGCTCTGAGAAAGGGAAATGATGTTACCATGGCCAATTTTCTGGATTCAGATCCAGATCTGAGTGACTTCGATGCCTCCTCTTATTTTTTGAATGGTTGCTATGTGCTAACCTCTATGCTGGGTGCTTTTGTGCTTAATTTATATGACAACAAGTAGAAATAAAGATTATTGACCCATTTTATATGTAAGGACCCTGGAATAATGACTTGAACTTAAGTTCTAAAGAGAGTGCTTTTGAGAAGGAGTGGAAGGTAAGATTAGAAGGCAGGTCAGGGGTCAGGTTATAGAAGGACTTGAATACTAAGTGAAAGAGGTAATAGTTCATCTGTGGAGTATTTGTGAACCCTGCAATTTTTCATTTTTATTTTTCAACTTTATTTCCATAAGATAAATCAATTCCCCAGGCTTTTAAAGCTTAAAAGTTATTATAAAAATAAGTGAATATGTGAAAATGCTTCTTCCATTTTTCACAGAAAGGAAATTTCCTAAATTAAAAGCATCACTATATTTCACTTTTATAAAACTTGAAATACATTATTTTCATAGGATATATAAATGCAATAAATGAGAGACTGGCTATATGGATGGGCAAAAATTAAAGTCACCTCAAAAAGTAAGATATTAGGAAAAGAATCGAAAGAAATACTGACTCGATATAAGAGGAAAATAAATCTGCTCCAAAGAAGGGCCTCATTTAGGGAGATTTTACTAGAACCATGGTGAAGGATACCTATAAAGTCAGAGTTGAGAAAGGACAGAGAAGCCTTCTGATTAGGAGTACATTATAATCTGAAAACATTTTCATTGATCAGACACCATGGATTCCAAATTCATGGAAGTTTACTTTTGATTATCTATGAAGAAAAATAATTTAATAGTCTAAACAAGATGTCATGCAGATACTGAAAGTGCTTGAAGGCACTAATCATAATTAAATACATTCAAGTGTTTCAGAAAAAAATTTTATATTCAATTTACATACTACCTACAAATTATTTTTAATATCAGCTAAAATGGTTTCCTAAGGACATCATCTTAGCCTTCATCATTTTATTAGCTTAGTTTTAGTACCTATTTGAAGGCAAATATACATATATAAAAGCTAAAAAAATATTTTTAATGCAAAGTGGAAGGTTTTTTTAAAATTAAGATATCATTGATATATAGTCTTATGAAGGTTTCATTTGAGCAGCATTGCAGTTACTACATTCACCCATATTATCAAGTTCCCGCCACCTCATTGTAGTTACTATTAACGTAGTAAGATGCTATAGAGTCACTACTTGTCTTCTCTGTGCTGAAGTAGGTTTTCATTCTTCAAAAATAGATGTGTACTTTTAGCATATTATACCAAATAAATGAGGTAAGTTTCAAAAATGCATATGAGTTGTATGAGGCAAACCCATTTATTTGAATAAACTGGCAGAACCATTACTTAATTTTAGACTTGCAAACGGTTTAGTATATTAACAATTAGTACCCGCTGATTAGAACTAAAAACTTCCTTTTACTAAAGGTGTTCAGAATATTTTGGAAAATGAAAGGTCATAATCTTATTTCATTAAATTCACTGTGCACAATCACATATAACATATAAAAATAGTTATTTTTTAATTTGCCATAGAATTAGGGGATTCTGTGATCCAGGCTGAAAACATCATAAGGAAATAGTGTAGGAAATACTGCTGACTTTAATCTTCATTTTTTTTCTTTGAAAACCTTTATCTAGGGTAGAAAGGGGATCTGAAGCTATTTTCCTAAATAAAAAAAGCCTCCCCCCATTATGTATTATCTTCAATTAACTTTGTATTTCAGGTAAAAGTTTTTATTTTTTGCCTAAAATTTCCAGATATTTATGTCAATTCTCAATGTATATGTCATGCACACTATAGCCTTTTCATTTTGAAGTCGTTCTCAGACTAGCTCTGGTATTCTTAATAATAAAGAACATGTGTTTTACATATTTTGCATTTCCCCAAGTGCCTGGCACAGTGTTTTGTGCTCACTGAAAGCTTCATAAAGGTTTTTAATAGTGGTGGTACTGGGGTTGACGGTGATGGGTACGGTGACAATGAGGATGGTGAGGATGGTGATGATGGAGATGGCGCTATATTGGGCACAAAGCAATCTCAAAATACCAAAGACAGAAAAGATCCCATTGCAATATGGAGCCAGTCAGTGGAGTATTTTAAAATCGTTACAGCATAAATGTTTTTAGAAAGCATACTCTCTCTATATTTTTTTTAAGTATAGGATATAGGATAAGAGTGTAGATTCTGGAGCTGGACTGCCTGAGTTAAAACCCTTGCTATGCTATTTACTAGGTTTGTAACTTTTTGTGAAAGTACCTTAATTGCTCTGTGTCTCAGTTCCCTCATCTGTAAAATGGGGATTGTAAGAGTGTCTACTTTTTAGGATTGGGATAAGGACTAAATGTATAAAGTTGAGTATTAAATGAAGGGCTTAGAAGAGTTCCAGATGTAGAATAAACTCTTGAAAAGTGGTACTGTTGTTATTATTAAATAAAGTTTTAAAATAAAAAGATGCATGTCCATTATAGAAAATTTAGGAAGTATAGAAACAGGAAGAAGAAAATTCACCCAATATCCCATCTCCTCAAATAAGTACTTATTAATATTTTGATATATTTACTTTTATTGTATATTAAGTTGGGCAACTTAGGAGTGTAGTCAGAACTGATGAGATGTCTAGCTGACACTAGTGATGACAAAACTAGGTAAAAACATTGGGAAGTCATTGTAAAAATGGAATGTTAAAACTATGTGGAATAATGGGAAAATGTTTGGTATAATGTGAGGTGGAAAAGATGAACATAAAATGAATGTGCCCATGCAGTACATTCAATTATGTAAAATTAAATATGCAAAATCAAATTAGTATTAGTGGGGTAGGATTATGTGGGCTTTATTCTAACTATCATCATTAGACTTATTATTAGTATTGTTATTATTTTTTAACTTTTCTGTGTTATTTTTTAACCTTTAACCTTCCTGTGTCAAATTTATTTTTTAAAACATGGTGCCCGGTTGAACTGTCATTGTTCCGTGAGGGAGTCATTGGATGACAGTGTGAGCTCTACTATCCCCTTGTACCATGGGCCTAGAAGGGACATGTAAAGAATAGTAAAGTGGTACTTGCATGATAGTCACAAGAGACCAATGTGTTAGGTTGGTTTGAGCAATTATATATCCTAAGATTGTTCAGGCATAGATTCTGAGGTTGTTCAGATCAACATCAACTAGATGTGGTATCATGGTGATGTGCAGGTAAGCATCCCAGAGCAACAGGAATGTGTGTGTGTGTGTGTGTGTGTGTGCTGGGAGAAAGGAGGCAGAGGAAAAGATAGAGGTAGGTACAAAAGGTAGAGGTAAGGGGAAGCGAAATCTAAGATAGAGATTAAAGAGGGGCATATTTCTTGGGCTAGGAGTTGTAGGAAACATTCAACTATGAATTACATGTTTTATTTTAAATGATAATTAATGCATCCCCCTACAAATATCTATATTTCCTTTGCCACCGTTTTTTGGTATTTAAATAAAATGGTGTATTGCGTTGGAGACTACATGCCTTCTTTGTTGGGAAGCAGTGAGTGGCAGAGTGACTTGGCAGGCAGGACTGGGTGGCGCATTTGTAAATCCTCTGAAAATGTCACAGGACAAAAAGGTTTATTTAAAATGCCTGAGCTCTTTCTAAAGCAGCAGCCAGATTATTACACTGTGCATCCTGCACTGCCAATGGTAACTTGACCCCTGGCCCTGGGTGAAATGCCAAATTTCACTGAATTCTAATAGCAGTCATTTTACTAACCGGGGGTGGGTGTAGGGTGGGGGCGGGGAGGTGCAGGCTGACGAAAAGCCTTAAGGTGTTCGGAAATAATTATTTGTTGGACACATTTTAGAAGCATCTCTTAAGAGGGAAGAATGCAGTGCCTCTATTTCACAGAATGGCTGCCTGCTGCCAGATCAGAATTTTCCCCATAAAACCTCTCCTATTGAACAGGGCAGCAACAGCAAGTAACAGACACAAGAGATTCTCTCGATTGGAAGAAAAGTCCTTACTAAAAATCAGAAGGATGTTTTAATTTTACGTCTTGGGGTAAAAGAAAATAATAGGAATATGTGTTGTCCATTTTGCATAGTTTTAGAAAACTTTATCTCTAGGACTTTTATTTTACTTCTGGCTCAGGGAGGGCTATGGTTTCAGGGTTGCAGAGCGCTTCTTTTGGATGTGGTGTTGAAATGGTCTGGAGCCAGTGTTTTATTAAAAATGACATCAAAAGGCAGAAAACAGTCCCTGCAAAAAGGGGTGGAAAGTGGTTTGTGCCATGACACTCATCAAAATATAACAGCAGTGAAAAATCTAAGACTCAGAAGCAAAAACAGGAAGGACAAGAAATTCACTTTCAGGGAGAGCTGGAGGACTTTGGAGGACTTCCTTCGTAATCCTATCTTCTCTCGATGTGTTTGTGTAACTAATACCCTCCATCTGCACAAACAGATCAAGGGACATGCATCTTTTGGGGTGTTTCTCTGGGAGGTATTTTCTATCTCTGGGGTGAGGTGGAGGACTTCAACATTAATTGATTCCACCTTACAAGTCAGGATGGATAGTTAATGAACACAGTTTCCGTAGCAACATTTCTGAATGAATCTGCACAAAGTTACAAGGAAAAAGAGTTGAACTTTAGAGGTTTTCTAGTCTATTAAATATTCTAGCAATTTAACCATGGACCAAATACATAACAGCAAGTTTAAAACCCAATAATACCAGTCAGACATAGATGCACCGAGGCTCTTGGCAATTCAGTTGGGCATGGGTACTGTTGGGAACTGGTGGAATATTCAAATTCACCTCTCTTTGGGTAAGTGAGGTGATAGGGCTAGGGTAGGCATGAGTCACTGTGGGCTGGGTGCGGAAGAGAGCTAAACATTAGATTCCACCCCTACCCCAACCGCGATGCTCTATGACTGCATGTAGTCTTTTACTTGTTGTAATATAAATATTTAATTGCAATAATAATCGATGTATTGTGCATATGGGGTAAGGCAACATAGGGACCTGTGTTTAAGTTGTTCAAGTATGGTTGGGGAATGGACACACAAAAAACTAAAGATAAAATAGCATAACTACCATATACAACAAACCCACAGCCAACATTATACTTAACAGCGAGAAGCTGAAAGCTTTTCCCCTAAGATTGGGAACAGCACAAGGATGACCACTCTACCCACTTTTATTCAACATACTTCTGGAGGTCCTAGCCACGGCAATCAGACAACACAAAGACATAAAAAGCATCCAGATTGGTAAGGAAGAAGCCAAACTGTCACTGTTTGTAGATGAACCCTAAAGAATCCACTCCAAAACTACTAGAACTTATATCTGAATCAAGCAAAGTTGCAGGATACAAAGTTAATACACAGGAACATGTTGCATTCCTATACAGTAACAATGAACTAGCAGAAAGAGAAATCAGGAAAACAATTCCATTCACAATTGCATCAAAAAAAGAATAAATTACCTAGGAATAAACCTAACCAAGGAGGTGAAAGACCTATACCCTGAAAACTACAAGACACTCATAAGAGAAATTAAAGAGGACACTAATAAATGGAAATTTGTCCCATGCTCTTGGGTAAGAAGAATTAATATTGTCAAAATGACCATCCTGCCTAAAGCAATCTACAGATTCAATGCCATCCCTATCAAAATCTCAACAACATTCTTCAACAAACTGAAACAAATAGTTCTAAAATTCATATTGAACCACAAAAGACCCCGAATAGCCAAAGCAATCCTGAGAAGGAAGAATAAATCAGGGGGGATCTTGCTCCTCAACTTCAAGCTCTACTACAAAGCCACAGTAATCAAGACAATTTGGTACCAGCATAAGAACAGACCCATAGACCAGTGAACAGCATAGAGAGTCCAGATATCAACCCAAGCAGATATGGTCAATTAATATATGATAAAGGAGCCACGGACATACAATGGGGAAATGACAGCCTCTTCAACAGTTGGTGTTGGCAAAACTGGACAGCTACATGTAAGAGAATGAAACTAGAAATGGATCGAAGACCTAAATGTAAGTCATGAAACCATAAAACTCTTAGAAGAAAACATAGACAAAACTCTCTTGAATATAAACACGACAACTTCTTCATGAATATATCTCCACAGGCAAGGGAAACAAAAGTAAAAATGAACAAGTGGGACTGCATCAAGCTAAAAAGCTTCTGTACAGCAAAGGACACCATCAGTAGAACAAAAAGGCAGCCTACAGTATGGGAGAATATATTCATAAATGACATATCCAAAAGGAGTTGACCTTTAAAATATATAAAGAGCTCACACACCTCATCAACCAAAAAGGAAATAACCCAATTAAAAAATGGGCAGAGGATCTGAGCAGACAGTTCTCAAAAGAAGAAATTCAGATGGCCAACAGGCACATGAAAAGATGCCCCATATCACTGATCATCAGAAAAATGCAAATTAAAACCACAATGAGATACCACCTCACACCAGTTAGGATGGCCAACATTGGAAAGACAAACAACAACAAATGTTGGCAAGGATGCAGGGAAAGGGGAACCCTCCTAAACTGCTGGTGGGAATGTAAACTAGTTCAACCATTGTGGAAAGCAGTATGGAGGTTCCTCAAAAAACTGAAAATAGAAATACAATTTGACCCAGGAATTCCACTCCTAGGAATTTACCCTAAGAATGCAGGAGCCCAGTTAGAAAAAGACATATGCACCCCTATGTTTATCACAACACTATTTATAATAGCCAAGAAATGGAAGCAACCTAAGTGTCCATCAGTAGATGAATGGATAAAGAAGATGTATGTGGTATATATACACAATGGAATATTACTCAGCCATAAGAAGAAAACAAATCCTACCATTTGCAACAACATGAATGGAGCTAGAAGGTATTATGTTCAGTGAAATAAGTCAGACAAAGACAAATATCAAATGATTTCAGTCCTCTGTGGAGTTGAAGAACAAAGAAAAAACTGAAGGAACAAAACAGCAGCAGACTCACAGAACCCAAAAGTGGACTAACAGTTAACAAACGGAAAGGGACTGGGAAAGATGGGTGGGAAGGGAGGGATAAGGGGGAAAAAGGGCATCACGATTAGCACACGTAATGTAGTGGGGGGGGAGGCATATGGGGAAGGCAGTATAACACAGAGAAGACAAGTAGTGACTCTATAGCATCTTACTGTGCTGATGGATAGTGACTCTAATGAGCAATGTGGTGGGGACTTGATAATGGGGGGAATCTAGTAACCATAATGTTGCTCATGTAACTGTATATTAATGATACCAAAAAAAATGTGTATGTCAAGCAAAAGAAGCAAAAAAAAAAAAATAGCATAACTAGTGGAGCAATGGAGAGATACAGAAAGTGGCAAGTACAACCTCTTTGTAAAACTGTTAATTGGTCCATGTTCAAGTAAAACATACACACACACATATATGTAAATGTTGAAGTAAATACTCAAAACACACACACATGCACACATATATATATACATGCATATACCTTATGATCTAGAAATTACATACCCAACAGAAATGAGTGCATATGCCCACAAAAAATATGGGAACAAGATTGTTTATGGCAGCTTTATTCATCGTAGCCTCCAAACTGAAGAAACCCAAATGTCTGTTCACAGAAGAATAGACAAATGAATTGTGGAATGTTCCTGAAACAGAATACCACACAAAAGGGTATATACTGTGTGAGTCATTTATATAAAGTTTAAGGACAGGGAGATTAATCTATAGGATAGGAGTTAGCATAGTGGTTACCTTTGGGTGGCAAACTGTTGAGTGGGAGGGTACAAGAGAGTTTGCTGAGCTTCTGGAATATTGATATCTTGATCTAGGTGGTGGTTAGAAGTTTACACACATGTGAAAGTTAATCAAGCTTCACAGGTAAGATTTATACCCTTCACTGTATGTAAAATATATCTCAATAAAATAATTTTATACAATGAGTACATTAAAAAGAAAAGAAATGATTTGATAATGTTGATCAATGGCCATCGATTTTTCCTGGGAAATGAGATACACACGAGGGACACCTGGCCTACTGTCTTGAAGGAGTTGGCCCTCTGGTCCTTATGCCAAGGATCTGGGCATAAGTCTGGGGGCAGTGTTAGTGATCGAGAGAGTTGATCAGGGTCAAAAAATAGGGCTGTGGGAATGGAGGGAGGAATGAGTAACGGTCTCAAGTGACTGAAATAGTGTGTGTGAGGAGGGCACTGGGCTGCTGGCTATATATATATATATATAAGCTAATAGACTAGCATCTCTTAGTATTGCTATATTAGCTAGGGGCTGCTGTTACGCTCATTTAGAGTTCTTGTAGTTGAGTGCTATGGTGTGGGGTGGCTTAGGGTATTGTTTACTCAGTGGAGTTTTGTACACCCAACAAAAGACTTTTGAAGATGGATGGTAGCTTATCTTCTCCTTATTTACCGTTGCTTGATAAAACTGTTATCTTCCCTTTTGTTTAAAGCCTAATTAATGCATATTGAGTACATTCTTTTTCATTTCCGCTGTAGTAACACTGAACGGATACTATCTGGCTGTCAGGGAGAGTTGCAGAAGCTGTCTGCACTCTACCTTCCAGCCCAGGTATGCAGACTGAATAAGCCATCTTATTTCCTGGGCTGGGTCAAAGGAACTGATATGGCTCCTCCTCCTGCTTTTCCTGCTCTAGGGGCAGGGTAGGAATGGCTGACAGAGAGTTTTCCGTTTCCTGTTTGCCTCTAGGAGAGCACAGTTCTAAATGGCCCCATTTCTCTGCCTTTGGAAAGGCAATTGCCCTTTGCTCTTAATCAACTCTCCTGGGAAGTCACCTGCAATCCTTGTGAGGGCCTAGCCTCTTCTAGAGATAACGCTGTTGTTAAGAATTCCTCATTGTGCTGCTTGTTTGAGGAAAAAATGAAAATGGTAAAGTTGCTGCTGAATTATAGCTGTTGTTGCAGCTAATTCAAGGAAAACTTTCTGAAATTAAAATATAAATTAAACAATCTTTTGAATATTGCTGTATTTTATTTATTTGGAAAAGAAATTATGTCTTTAACCTGGAAAATCCTTTAAATGAGTTTCTGATTTATCTTTTTAAAAGTAAGAAAAATTATTTTTCCAAGTCAATCTATTAAATTTGTGAATTTGGACAGTTTAATTTTCTGCATCATGAAATCAACTAGGATTTTTAGTCAAGTAATTCATTTTGTGACATGTGTAAGAAGACCACTAAATTCACCTTTGGAGCCAGAAATTTACCTGTGAGGGGCCCTCTTGCCCAAGATTGCAGGCTGTCTGTGCTCTGATTCCATCTGTGTAGACTCAGTGTTCCTATGCTCCAGGGACCCTCTGTTCTGATGAAACTGCAGCCCTGTGAACCTGCTTTGCCTTTCTCCAAACCCTAAAGTGGTTTAATGTGCATCAGAATTACCTGGAAGGCTTGCAACAACACAGATGCTGGGCTCACCAGCATTTCTGGGCCAGCAGGTCTGGGATGAGCTCCTAGAATCTGCATTTCTGACACATTTCCAGGTGTTGCTAATGGTGTTGGTTCAGACTGCTCCATGGACCACACATTAGACCTTTGCTTGAAACATCTGGTGCAGACAAAATAACAGCCCTTCAGATAGGTGCACATCCCTCTCTCCAGGCCCTAAGAATATGTTGATTTACCTGGCAAACGGGATGATGCAGAGGTGATTAAAGACCTTGAGATGAGGCTGTTATCCTGGGTTATCCAGCTGAGCCCAGAGGAATCACAATGGTCCTCACAAGAGGGAGGCAGGAGGAGCAAAGACAGAAAAAGGAGATGTGGTAACAGAAGCAGAGGTTCAAGCGATGCACCCGAAGATGGAGGCAGGGGCCACTAATCAAGGAATTCAGGTGGCCTTTTGAAGATGGATGAGGCAAAGAAACAGATTCCCTCCAGGAACCTCCAGAAGGAACCTATCCACACACTGATTTTGGCACAGTGAGATCCATCTTAATTTCTGACCTCTAGAATTGTAAGATAACAAGTTTGTGTTGTTTTAAGTCACTAGGTTTGTAGGCATTTGTTACAGCAGCAATAGAGAACTTAGACAATATACTACCCCATATTGCAGGCTACCTAAGTCCCATCCACTGTAGCTCAAGTGTTTACAGAAGTCTACTTCCACCTTCATCGTCATCATGTTTTTACACAATGGTTTCAGATCGGAATTTTCTATCCTCCCATGCATTCCTCGAGTATTTACTGTCTTGACCGGTTACATAGCTTCAAAGGATCTCGTTTACTTAAGTTTGTCATGTTGTAGATCCTAAGCTGAGACTGACAATTAAAAGCTATAATTCCTGCTTTTAAGGAACTCCTTCTATAATCTATTGTGGGAGTCAATTTCTTATATCATTAATTTCCTAAAGGTAATAATGGATCTTCTTTTGAGCTATGTTAATTATTTTAAAAAACCTGACAGAAAAATTATACTTTTTTTAGATTAGAATACATGAGTCATCATTTCAGAATTACATTTTACTCAGTGAAGTTTTTCAAAAGTTTGAGTCCATAGTGGAAAAGGGGAGAGAGATAAAGAGGAATCTTTTTTTTTCAAACTGACAATTAACACTTCACCAGGGAAAAAGCCTTGAACAGGAGTTAAGCCAAAGTTCTTGTTTTGGTGCAAATAAATCTTCTGTAAAATGAATGAGTCTAAACAGATGATCTCTAAGGTTCTTTCAGATCTGAAGTTCTGGGGTTATGTAATCTTTTCTCACAACCCAGAGCACAATGTCTTGCATGTGAGAAGGACTGGATAAATAAAATAATCTGAAGGATATTTTGGGAGAATCAGACTTTTATATTCTAATCAGGAGAATCAAATGAAATATATGTTAAATTTGGAAAAATCAGACATTGCTAAAGTCTAAGCATCTCTGTTTCTGGAACAAAGTTCTGACAGGATAAAACTGTTTATTTGAAAATGAATTCAGATGAATTAATATACTGTAAAAACTTAGCATATATGTAACACTTTTTGTTCTCTTTTAGCTCAAAAAAATGTCTCAATGTTGTAAACACCTTGCAGCTTGAGAGACAGGCTATTTACATAGCACCAAGTGAGGTGGAAATTTGGCAATCACTTGGTCAATTTGCAAATATAGGTTATGAGGACTCATTCACTCTAGAGCAATTCTTCAAAAATCATCAGTGAGGATGCTTCTGGTAATGCTAAATTGCAGTTCAGTTCTTCAACTGATAATAAGTAGAAATGATTAATAAAATTTAAATATATGTATCTTTGAAGGCACCTGAGTGTTACAAAGACAGAAAGAGGATGAGGGGCCAAGACGCTAGAGAGAAGAGAAGGACAAAGTCAGACTCAACATTTGTTGCCCTTTTCTCTCTCAAGGCTTTGGGGGATTCACAAGTAGCAGAGGAAACCTTAAAAAGGTGAACAGAAAATGGTAGCTAAGTTTCTGTCAGTGTTATGCAGCAGAAGGAACAGTATTGGGATCTAGAGCCCACCAAGAAAGAGGGGCTCTGGTAAACATTCAGGCTTTTATTTAGGATCCTCCAAAGATTGATCCTACTATTGGGGATGAAATAGAAATACACAAACCTTACAAAAAACAAAATCCTTTTTAATGCCATTTCAACTTTTGATTGGATTAAGGTGATACGTTCTTACTCTGAATACCTGCCAAAAGCAAAAGTAAATAATCTCTGGAGGGATGTAATATCACACAGATCCTCAGATTTTCTCTGTAACTTTTTATCCTTAATGTGTGGCATGCCATAAAAATTTACCAGGCATACAGGAGACAAAACCAAATGATCAAAAATCAAGAAAAAAAAACTAGACAATAGATATAGGCTAACAAAATATCCTGATATTTGAGGTAGCACACACAGGCTTTAAAATAATATGTTTGAGATTAGAAGACAAAGTGGAAAATTTCTTTCATGGAAACCATGAAAGAAAACCAAACAGTATTTTACAACTAAAAAACAGAATTATTGAAATAAAAATTTAGTAGATGGGTTTCAGTGCACATTGGACAGAGCAAAGACAAGGTTAAGAAACTGGAAAATAAGTCAAAAGAAAATAGCCAGACTGAACAATTAAAGAGGAAAGTATGGAAAATGTAAAACAGAATGTAAGAGACATGTAGACATACTGGAAATATCTAATGTGTGTGAGTGGAGTACCAGAGAGGAAACAGAGGATAGAAGAGAAGAAAAAAGAAATACTTATATGACAGTTCATTGAAATTGATGGAAGATATCAAGCCACAGATATGAAAAGTGCTATGGACCCCAAGCAGGATAAATAGAAAGGCTCATTCTGGAGCCTCATTACCAGAATTAGTTACTTTAGCATACTGCTAGCTAATTTAACTAAAATATTATAATTTCCAGACAATTTTGCAATGTAGGGTGGTCACTGAGATGTAAGCAGAAGTTGTTGATAAGGATTTCCAGTAAAATTCCTTCAGAGAAATAGTTACTGTCACATGCCCTTTGCCCACTAACTCCTTCCTGCTTCTTAAGATGAAGCATGATGGCTGAATTTCTGCAATTATATTGGTTTGTTAGCCACTGTAATGATTAATTTTATGTGTCAACTTGGCTAAGCCACAGTACCCAGATATTTGGCTAAACACTGTCTAGATGTTGTGAAGGTATTTTTTTTAAAGATAAGATTAATGCTTAAATCAGAAAACTGAATAAAGCAGTTTATCCTTTATATTGTGGGTGTGCCTCATCCAATCAGTTGATGGCTGTAAAAGGAAAAAAAAAACTAAAGCTAAGCTTTATCAGATGCATCATATCTGTATTGGCATGGCTGGGAAAGAGTTTGTGATTTTTTTAACAGACTAATATTAATTTTTTCCTATGCTGACTATGAAATTTTAAAAATCTTTTGAAAGTAACACATTTTCTGAACCTGAGAGCCTATTTTACCTTTGTCTGCCATAATCTGAAAATGAACTCTTCTTGTACAAAAATCATTTACAAAACCACAATGCTCAAAAAGTGTGAAGGCCAAAAATAGAAAAGACTTTGAAAATCAGAAAGCAATCCGAAATTAAGTTTCTCTCTTCTCTCTCTCTCTCCACTTAAATCTATTCATTAAAAATAATTTGTTTTCTGTTCTTTTGTCTTCGAAAATCTTTCACAGGCCAAAATGTAACTGGTTGAGTGAGATTTCTCACTTCCACTGGCTCCATGGTGTATTTCGTCACTTTTATCTATGTCCTATCCTACTGTAAGTTTCAACTCTTTCCATGTTACCATTAACCAACTGGTATTCAAATAATTCCCTCTTACTGTGTTTTGTTGTTTTATTCTGAAAAAAGAAAAGGTTTTTTTTTAATAGTATGAACCTAAAAAAAAGTAGAAATCATATGTTACAGTTAACAGAGACTACATTTAATCTATTATGTTAACTTCCTCTGTGTTTTCCTTCAACACTGTATCTTAAAAATATTTTTAACTAGATTGAAAAAAAATTTTGAGATAACTGTAAATTCACATGCAGTTGTAAGAAGTAATACAAAGCAATGATGTATATTTTTTTACCCCATTTTCTCCAATGGTAACATCTTGCAAAACTATAGTACCCTAACAAGCAGGATATTGACATTGATACAGTCAAGATACCAAAGACTCCTTAATGATCCTTAATGTTCCCACTTTCTAAGCATTTCTATCCCTATTCCCTGCTTACCCCCTGGTGATTACTAATCATTTTACGTTTCTATAATTTTGTAACTTTAAGAATGTTATGCAAATGGAAACATATAATAGTAACCCTTGGGTTTGACTTTTTCATGCAACATAATTCTCTGGAATTGAACATCTTTTCATATTCTTATTTGGCATTTGTGAAATATCTCTTCATGTGAATTACCCATTTTCTAATTTCTAATTTACCCATTTCTGTTTGTTTTTTTCTACTGTTGAGTTGTGAAAGTGCTTTATATAGTTTAGATACTAGTCCTCTTTCATATTTGTGATTTCTAACAGTTTTTCCTAGTCAGTAGCTTGTCTTTTTATTCTCTTAACATGGTCTTTCACAAAGCAAAAGTTTAAAAAGAAATTTGATGAAGTCTGATCTATTAGTTTTTTCCTTTGTGGCTTGGGCTTTTGGTATTACAAACCTTTTGTATAGCCCTAGACTACAAGGATTCCCCTATTTTTTTCCACCAAATTTTATGTTTTACCTTTAAGTCTGGATCCATTTTGAGTTAATTTTCATATAAGATATGAGACTTAGGACAAGGTTTTTCCTTTTCTTTTTTTTTATTGCCTGTGGATGTTCAATTTATTGAACATCATTTCTCAAAAAAGCTTTCCTCCACTGATTTTATTTGCACCTTAGTCAAATAACAATTGGGCATATTTGTGTGGATCTATTTCTGGGTTCTTTATTCCATTTCACTGTCTGTATGTATGTCCTTCAGCTAATACTTCACAGTTTTCACTGCTATAGCTATATCATGTCTTGATATTAGGTAGACTTTCCTCCCACTTTATTCTTCTTTTTCCAAATAATTTTAGCTATTCTAGTTACTTTGCCTGTCCATTTATATTTTAAAGTAATCTTATATCTACAAGGCAATCTTGCTTGGATATTGCTAGGAATTTCATTAAGCTAGTATGTCAACTTGGGGACAACTGACATTTTGACTATATGAGCCTTGCAGTCCATGAGCATTTATTTACATCTTTCTGTTTGTTTAAATCTTCATTGATTTCTTCCATCAGTGTTGTGTAGTTTTCATCATACAAGTTCTGTACCCTTGTTAGGTATAGCTTTTGTTAGATCTATACCTAAGCATTTCATTTTGAGTGATTATACCTGGAACTATATTTTTAATTTTAGTGTTCACATTTTCATTGCTAGTATATAGAAATATGATTGAGTTTTGTTTGTTTATTTTGTATCCTGTGGCCTTGTTGAACTTATCTACTGGGTTTGGGGATTTTTTTGTAGACTCCTTGGGATTTCTCCATGTTGACAATTATGTTATTTGAAAATAAGGGAAGTTTTTCTTCCTTTGTGGTCTGTATGTCTTTTATTTCCTTTTCTTGCTTTATTGCACTGTCTAGAACTTGTAACACTGTGTTGAATAAGAGTAGTAAGAGTAGACTTTCTGCTTTGTTCCTGATCTTAGAGGGAAAACATTTCCTTTCAGCATTAAGTATAATGTTAGTTGAAAACTTTTGGTAGATGTTCTTTATCAAGCTGAGGAAGTTCCTTTTTTATTATTTTTTTGAGAGGGTTTAACATGAAAGTATTGAATGCTGTCAAATTCTTTTTCTGTATTGTTTGGTATGATCATGTGATTTTTCTTCCTTAGCCTGTAATGTGGTAGATTACATTGATTTTCAAATATTGAACCAGTCTTCATCAGTGGAATAAACTCCTTGTGAAGATTATGTATAATTAAAAAATATATATTGTTGGATTCTACTTGCTAATATTTTGTTAAGGATTTTTGCATTTAATCATGAAGTATTAATATTGGTCTGTAGTTTTATTTTATAATAATGTCTTTTCCTCATTTTGATATCAAAGTAATGTTAGTTTATTAAATGAATTGGGAAATAACCTGTTCTTGTCTATTTGTTAGAAGTGGTTGTATAGAATTGATATTAATTCTTTAAGTGTTTGGTAGAATTTTTTAGTGAAACCATGGGTGTCTGTAGGTTTCTTTGTAGAGAGTTTTAAAAATATGAACTTAATTTCCTACCAATAGTTACATGACTATTCATGTTATATCTCTTTCATATTGTGTGAGTGGTGGTAGTTTGTGTTTTTTGAGGATTGGTCCATTTGGTCTCAGCTATTCAGCCTGTGTAGAGTTTTTGAGTATTCCTTTATTCTACTTTTCATATCTGCAGGGACTATAGTGATAGCCTTTTCTCATTTCTGATACTTACATTGGCAATTTGTGTTTTCCTCCTTTTTTGTTTCTTTTGTTAGAGGTTTGTTTATTTTATTGATCATTTCAAAACATCAGCTCTTTGTTTTAGTGATTTTCTCTATTGTTTTTTCCCATTTTCCATTTTATTGACTCCTATTCTTCTCTTTAGTATTTCCTTCCTTTTTCTCAGTCTGCCTTCTCCTCTCTACCTTTTAGTTCTTTTCATTTGTTTTATATCTAATAGGTTGTTAGTTGTAGTTAATGTTGGGAGGAATAGGGAAAGTACGTTTACTTTGTCTTCCCAGACTGTACATTTTTTTTTTATTTGTGGATAATGTCCTTGCACTTTACTCTTGGAGCATAGGTCAAGATCAACCATTATCCTCTGCTGTGTTAAGGGACAACCTTTGGAAATACAGGGTATCCTGAGAATTACCTTTTTGTGATTTTTTTTTTTAAAGTTCCTGTCATGATGGATAATCAGTTAGTAATTACTGGAAGTGGACAAGCCATAGAAATTAGGGAAGGGTGCCTAATTTAGTGAATATTTACAGTAGATCTAAAGCTTCCTCTCCATGTCTGCTGGATGGCTGCTGCCATCAGGACTGCCTCCCATTACCTGCGGGGAAGGAGCAGTAGGCTCAGAAAATTTGTCAGCTTTCCTTCTCCCTCTTTTGTCCTTCCTCCTCCCCTTGCTTCGCATGATATCAAATATGGAAAGAGAAAAGTAATACCTTTTCATGGTAGAGAATCATGCTTGGCTTTATAGTATTTATATATGTTTCAACAAACAGTTCAATTGTGCTCATTTAAAGTTTCACATTAACTGTGGGTCAGTTCTGTACTGCAATCGTTCTCATTTTTTGGTTACCCTTTGTCATTCTGACGTGAAAATCATGTTGAAGGGGAAATTGTTTGTGCATATAATGAGTATAACTTGCATCCTAGGGGCCTTGAAATGCAGTTTACTAAACTAAATACAAAGACAACAGTCTAAACATAGATTTCTCCATAGTCAAGCTCTTCCTGTGAAGGCTTAAAGAAAAACAAACCTAGGGAACTGTCACACTTCCCATTGTTATTCACACGCTTGTTTGGGATCTGACAGTGGCAGCCTCCAGAGGCCTGACATTTCAGCAGGGAGGACAAGCAGGGCAGGAGCTGCTCTTCTTGGTCTAATAAGGGCTCTCAAACTCCCTGGAGCCCTTGGGCTTTCTGGAAAATGTGGTAATGGTGGTAGAATTTAGATAGAGGACTCCTGTAGTAAAACTGATTCAGTTAGCCAATAACATGTAGGAATAGTACAAAATACAGACTTAAAATACTACCAAATCCTGTAAATCGTTTTAAACAATGCTTCTTAAATGACTTGACATTCAAGTCAACAAATATTTATCAAGAGACAACCATATGCTATGTACTATGGGGTTCTTGGGGATATAAAGATGAAGAAGCCCCAGTTCCTGGATTTCAGGAGTAAACAATCTAGAGGGAAAATACAATTCATACAAACAACTAATGTACAGTGTGCTTGAAATGAGGTTTCATGAAGGAGTTGCCACTCAAACTGAATCTTGAAAGATGGTTTAGTGGCTATAAGTAGCAGAGATGAATTCTGACTATTTGAAGAAGGGGGAAATAGGAAAAAGGGGTCTATTGGGGACTGTGGGAGTCACTCCTGAATTGAAATACAATCCGTTCCAAGGGAACAGATGTTATGGATTGATGTATCAGGACTAGTGGTGGGATTTTCTTCAGAGCATGGTCTGTAAGCATGAATCAGCTCCAACAATATTGGGTTGGCTTCCTCCTCTCAAGGTACAAATTTCAAGGTGAGAAGCCCTGAAAATCATTGCTAGGATCATGTGCCCACCTCTTGGCAAGTGCAATGCAGGAGAGTCATTCCTCAAAGGAAGATCATGGGCTATAATCAAAGGCCAATGGTTCTGTTGTTGGGCAGCACAAACCATAGACATGTGGAGGGAACAGCTGAGTAGAGACCCAGAGGCAGGGAAATAAGAATGTTGGAGTAGAGCAAAGACTCTAGTCTAGCCAGGGCATAAGGTGAAGGGGGGACTAAGTGGGGATAGATAAGGAGGAGAGGTAGATTGGAAGTGGGCAACGGAGGGCCTAGGCCACCATGTTTGGAACTGGTGATGGAGCCAATGGCTGGAGTGGGAGGAGCAGACCTTATAAGATCTATGTTTTAAGTGGAGTTTTCTGAAAACAGACCTAGATTGTAAAAGGAAAGCCTGATGTCAGGAAGGCCCAAGAGGAGTTTGTTTAGGTGAAAAGTGGAGAGGCTTATAATATTATATATTATTTGCCACTGAGCAGCAACAATAATGGACATGTGCACACATTTTATTTTTACCCAATAAAGAGGACAGGCCACACATTATTTACATCTTTAACAGATCCAGATCCAGAATTTCAGGACCTGCTCTAGATCTTGTGATGGGTAAGAATAAGCCAGAGGTTGACCATGGTCATCTGCTGGGGGCTCTTTCAAACACATGGACATTGCAGCCAGATCCAGCTGACTTTGTTTCACCGTGCTGCGGGCTATGACCCCTTTTTTCATCATTACGATGATGTTCTTTTGAGACTGTGCCCTTGAGTAAATAACTTCACTGCATCTGAATCTTGGCTTGTGCTTGACATGCTTAAGTGGTCTGAATGAGGTTTTTCTTTCTCCCTCTTGAGAGAGGATTTTCCAAAAAATGCTTCAGAAATAATCTATGGTCATATTGAGCCTATGCTCAGCAGCTACATGTAAGGATGATGATAGTGTAGGAGGACACAGAGCAGTGGAGCTGTTAAGAACATTAGGCTGTGTCTAGGTTGCCTAGGTTAAAACCCTTGCTTGACCAAGATTCTTGATTCTCTAAGGTTCAGTTTTTTCATCTGTAAAATGGAAATAGTAAGGGATCCAATGAGATCATGCTTGAAGAGACCTGGGGAAAGTACCTGACACATAGTAAGTGCTTAATAATGGTGCTATTATGGTGGCTGTTGTTACTATCGCAATTAAAATATGACGGAAAAAGTGTTCCAAATAGATTGGTGACATTTGAGCTTCAGTGCCATCTAGTGGCCACGATATTTCAAAATGTGTTATTGGTCCAGGTGCTGCATGCACCCCAGGTGAGGAGAGGTCCTGCTTTCTGTAGCTGCATGAGCTGCTGCTGACTGATTTCCAAGGTGAATCCTGGGCATGTAGGCTTGGACCAGGATTATTGTATGACCTCATTACTGGCCTGAGTTGCATAGAGTGGATAAGCTGGTCTCTGTGCACAGAAAAGGAAGTCAGACCATGGTGCTCCTTGTGCCTTCTCTCCCTTGGACTGGCCACACAGAGGAACTCTTCATGTTTCCAATAGTTGTAGCAGCCTCTTGGAGCATTGCAGACTACAGACTGACTTGCTAGAGTAGAGGTTAGGAATATGATTATGGCTGGCACGTGGCTTGTGACTCCTTAGAAAAATGACTTTAGTAAATTATTTAATCTCTTTGAGCCTTTGGGGATGTGGAGAGCAATGATACCTGCCTCACAGGGTTTTCATCACATGCACATATGTGCCTGGCATAGGGCCTGATGTATACAAAGTGCTCAGAAGATAGTAGCCATATTTATTTTTCACTTCTGCAGTAGACTCTTATGTTAAAAGAGTGTCTTTCATTCATTCATTCAGCCAGTCATTCAACTGATGTCTATAGAGAACAAACTATGTACCAGGAACTGAGCTGATGAAACCATGCATAAAACAGGTACAGCTCCTCAGGGTAGGTGTGATGGGCATTGAAGGAGCGATTCCCAGGGGAGTTGTGTGTCTCTGAGCTCGAACTGAAGACTGAACAAAGGACCTTCTATGGAGCATAGAAGGTTTGTACAGATTTACATGATGTTTTTAAAGCAGATGGTAGTTAGGTTTATTGCTCTTTTAAAGATCAGTATATTATCATAATTTTTAAGAAGATGAAAGTAAAGTGCCTAAAAGCACAGTGTGGGCTAGTGGTAGAACTGGTAATTACATTTAAGTATATTTGGATTCACTTCGTGTTACAGCTCTGGTGGCTCTGGTAACCATTTTCACTGTATTGAGAAGCTAAAGAGCATAATTTTTACCTATTTAATCAATCTCATTCTTCTCCTCCAACTTTTCTTATGTTCCTAATATTTTCTTACCTCAGTACACAAGAGTTAGCAATAGTCTTTCAGAAAACCACCCTGCAACATGTATTAAGATGGAATAATTCTCCCAGACTAAGTCCTAAAGCAATGATTTCTTTGAAGGGCTTGGTGAAGGGTGTTGGAAGAGGAGAAAATAAGCTTGTGTATGCTTGGGAAAAATATATTCAATATGATAAAATATTAAGTAATATAAATCAATATTATACTATATACATGACATTTTTTATGTTTTAGTGAACAACAGAAAATATGAACTCTTCTTATAATGTAATCAACAAAATAGTAAAGCTCAACAAATTCTTCCTGCCTGGGGAGACTTCACAGAAGATAAGACTTTTTAGGGATTCTTAGGGATATGCCCACATAGGGACCATATGAAACTGGTTGAGACAGTGGGGTAAGACTTTTCCATTTACCAACATGAAATACGGATTAAAACAAAATTGCTCAAGCCACCTAAAGTTTGGAAAATGACTCCAGCTGGTTTCAAATGTCTCCTAAAAGAACACTGCTTGGGAATTCCCAAATAATAGCAATAACGATGGTGACGATGGCATTGATTTCGTGCCAGGCTCTGTGCTAGGAACATGCCACACAGTAGCTCGTTTACCCTCTTCTTCCTTGGGGAGGTAGGTAAGAAAAGTTTTGATAGTGAGACTGCTATTGTTGCTGCTTCAGCAAAGCTTAGTGACTTTCCTGGGGTCAGGTGACTCTTTCTGGGCCCTGCATTCTTGCTTTAGTGCTGTTTGCTTCCTGAATAGCAAGAAACTTCCTTGCTTCTACTTGGCAGCCTGTTTCATAAATTAGTTTCCCTTTATTTAGGTGTGTTCTGCAGCCCGTGGAGGATAATTAAAAAGCTAACTTTGTTAATATTAGCTTAGATCTTCAGGGTCAGGGTCTTTCACCAAAATCCCATCATTTATATTTCCTCTTCAGTGTCCATTGTTAAGAGGGTCTGCAGAAGAGATTTCTGTTTATACACTGTTGGCAGGGGGAGAACAAAATCTTTCTTACGTAGTTGTTTTTTGACTTTAAAAAGTTTGGCTGTATCATATGTTTTTTGCCTCGTAAATGTGGGTCTTCTATTTCATTTTGTTCTGTAGGGTTGGTTTATTGCTACTGATCAAGTTTTGCTTAGATGTTACTATTATTGAACACATTTCCAGTAAATTCTAGACTAAAATGGCATAACTTCAAAATAGCTTTTTTAAAGCAGTTAAGTTAGCAAGGAAATATCTATGTGATTAGAATATAACTATGAAAGTGTTGACTTTAGTTCGTATTCTCCAAAGCATAACAATTGTCTCAAATCTCACTCCCCTTTATTCACTAAATGGGCACCTTCATTGCACCAGATGTCACAATAATCTATCTACCTTAAACTGTAACTGTTGATTTTGTGATATATCATCTCTTCACTCCATAAAGGCTGGACTTGAATCTATTTTTTGGTGGTAGTGATGGGGAGTTAATGTTCTTACTTCCTCTGATGGCTTACACAGGAAGCTTAAGGTGTAATCAGACTATAAAATCCCAACCAGAGAGGAGATCGTAATTTCAGCCACAGACTAAGCAGAGAACAGACGATGGGCTATTCATTAGTTAGAAAGATAAGGGAATGAGTTTGATTCCTCATTAAAAGCTTCATGGTTTAAGTCTTTTTTTAAAAAAAAAGTGCTGGGTCTTTGCTTATTAAGTTACACAAACGGAGTGAAGTGCCATGGGGGAGAATGGAAACTGTTGGTGTGACCTATAATTAGAAAATTTCCACATAGAGAATAAAAACAGAGACGGTATGCCACTTCCTGACCCCACTCACCCGTAGAGCCTGAGCCATTGGTGGGAGACAGATAAGAAAACACCAAGGAAAGGAAACCCGAGTCGGGCTGCCTGTTTGCTCTGACGGGACTCAGCCTGAGAGCGATGGATTGAATGTGCCCTTGTAAGTTTAAATCACCCCCAAGGTCCCAGTGAAAAAGAAAGGCATCACTTGCAGGAACTGCCATTAACCACATAACACAGCAGTATTCCATGCTTGCAGTGTAAAGACCGTCTGCGCTGTGTTTGCAAAGGAAATCATCAGAGATGGTCGACTGACTATAGTAGAATAAAAGGTCTGGCTTGGTATACCCGCTCTTGTCCACCCCTGCTGGCATCTGGGGCCAGGTGTTTTTCACCAGCCAAGCCCCGTCCACCCGTCTGTGCAGTTACAGGCATGAGGCCTGCCCTCCTCCTAGGGCTGCCCTCATGGTTCCATGTTGTGAAGCATGTGAAAGCCCTTAGCCTGCTGCAGAAATACTCATGAATGCAGGCTGTTGTTATATTATATATGTTAAATACATCTCTGTGTAACACACTATAAATAATTTTATCAGGAATCTAAGCAAGACTTTTTAAAATAGACTGTTTTTTTCTCACCATTCCTTGCCTGAGGGTGTAGTGAGTGGTACTAAGTGTCTGGTAGAGGTTTCCATAACCTCTGGGGTTGCTCATGGATACTCTGTGCACAAATGAAGGTCAATCATGAGATGCCCCTCAGCCCCTCAGGCTTCCCAGTGCCAAAGTCCATGCTAAGGAAGGTCAGGCTCTGGTGTGATTCCTGAGGGTAAGGCAGGGAGGCAGAACCCTGCTCTCCCATTCATTTGTTATGTGACCTTGGGAAAATATATTCACTTTTATGAGCCTCCATTTCTTCCTATGCATGTATCTTCTTCTTGTGCATCCCTGTATATCCTGACATGGGATAAGATATTGACCCGGTGGCTTTATTGGTGGGGTCCATGAGGCAACAGGTCAATGAACTTGTTTGAGGGATAGGGATTGCCTCCCAAGCACAGAATACTTTGGCTGCATCTAGTAGATGCTCAATTAATATTAAATGAATAAAGATGTTGAAAAATTCCTAGCATGGTGGTGATTGGCACTTAATGGTGTTCCTTAGAATTTTGGTTCCATTTCCCCAATACATTTTATTTCTCTTAAAAAAAGATGTCACTGATAAATATAATGACCTTAAATAAATCCCTTACCAGCTCTGGGCCTTATTCTTCATCTGTAACAGAAATCAGAACAGTTGATCTCTCAAATCTGACAAAGATTTACTCTTTTCAAAAATCAAATCTACCCCCATGAAAGCCAGTTTGTCTCTAATGGATATGCTGGAGCTTGGCTTAAACTCAGTTGGTATAAAAAAGAGTAGCCTCAAAATTTAAACTGACTTCAACTTTTGCATGAAAAACTTGATTTCACCTTGGATTGTCCTGGTTTCTACATATACCATCCAGTTAGAATACTTTCCACTCTCAAAAGTGTCAGGGTTTAGAAGAAAAATTATATGGTCATGGAACTATGAACAGTCAGGGAAACTGGCTGCCAGGCCAAGGAGTAACCTCCTGCGCCTTCCGGCAGATCTGGCCTCTGTAGAACTGCTGAAGTCAGGGAGTTGAAAGAGGGATGTTTGTACAGGTACCCAAAGACCACTAAAAGGCTCCAGAGTGGAAGCAGCTGAGCTCAGTAAAGACCAGCCTCTAGGCCACATGGCTCCTGTTCTCCAGAGCCAGGAGAGGCAAAGCCATGTTCCTTTCTCTGCAATTTCAGACCCTTCCAGTCCGGGCCCAGCCAGAGAGGGGTTGGGTACCTAAGAAATCTCAGATTGAGTATTATCTGGAACAGTATTGTCCAATAGAACATTCTGCAATGATGCAGATGTTCTAAATGTCCAGTGTGGTAGCCACGAGCCACATGTGGTTATTAAACACTTGAAATATGGCTAGTGACACTGAGGAATTGAATTTTTTTCCAGTTTTAACTATTATTTTTATTGTAAAAAACAATATAACAGCATTAAAAGAGAATTTGAAGTAGAAAATAGTATCAACTCATAATCCTTATACCCTAGCATGAAGTTTTTTGTTTATTCTCTGTAAGTCTTTATTTTCTTGTCTATTTTTACATTCTTGAAATTAAAAGACACATGCAAGATAAAATTAACTTATAATTGTTTTTCTTATTATTTTACCTCTAACAGTATCTAGGAAAAAAAGACATTATTTTACCTCTAAGGATATCTGAGTAAAGGGCAATGACAATAAACATTTGTATTTTTTTGAGAATTAAAGAATCAGAAAGGGAATCCAATAGAATAGATGCATAGGGAATTTTAAATTAATTAACATTTGAACTCAAATAGCCACAAGTGGCCAGTGGCTAGTATAGTGGATAATGCATATGCTAGAATGACTAGTTAGTATACTGGATGGAACTGTTTTAAAGTAGATCAGATGGAAAGTTTCCCCTCTAACAAATGGGTATTGTAAAGAAGAATAGGCTAGTTATAGATCAAACAAGGAAACTACCTTTTCTCTGTATATCCAATGGTTCTGACATTAATTTGTGACCCCCTTTATATTATTATTAATGAATATGCACTCATTGTTGAAAAATCTGGAAAACAGATGAGCTAAAAGGAAAAATTAGTAAACATCTATAGTCCCATCGTGTCCCTTTTTATTTTAAAAAACATCCATCAAGTGAAATGAATGTTAGGTAAATATGTGTGTGTGTGTATTATATTTTTAAGAGTGGAATTATAATGGCCTATTATTTTGTTTTTTGTTTTTCCCCCTGAATTGTGTCACAAATAACATCCAAATGAAAATATTGGGGCTGTTTCAATATTCAATATTTCTGGGTTGAATGTTTTGATAAATGGCTAAATCTTTGTACGCAGTCACAGTGCTTTTTTGGTTACTGCTCTCCTCAATCCCCTGTCCCCTAGCTTCTGTAAAATCTCCCTGGCATAGACAGTGGCCCTTTTTCTTTAACCAACCAGTCTATGCCGCCTTTTTGCTCCCCAAGACCCCCACCTTGCCCCACAGGAAAGGAATCAGAGGAACGTAATTTACCTCACTTGAGTCCAGTTGAGTATTAGCAGGATTAAGGCAGACTGGAAAAGGTGGGTAGTCTCTCCGGTTGAGAGTGAGGTTCTCCGCTTGTCTCCACGTAAGATTTAAGAGGTAAAGAGGCCATACGGTTGTTTCCTGTTTGTGGAAACCTCATCTTTCTTCACCTGTCCTTCCTGTTCCCTTCTTCCTGTCTTTGCTTCATGTACCCCTCTTTCCCCTCTCCCCCCACACAATTTCCTGCTCTGTGTCCTGCCATGAGGCTTCTCTGAGCTCCTGGTGGGTTTGAAAGAATCCCCACCAGCTAGGATCATTGCACATTTCACTTACTCAGCTATAAATTAGTTACAAAGTCTTAATTCTAATTTGACTGATTTCCACAGTTTAGGAATATTTCCCCAGTCCGACTCTAGCCCCTCAGTGGCAAACTGTTGCTCCACAGTCACTTCTCTCAGACAGATTCTTTAAATTACTAAACAGTGACAAGAGTAAAAGGAATAGGAAAAGAGTCATTCATCACTGATAACTGTCTTCATAGTGCATGAATCATCTGTCCCTATTTGTATCCAGAGTGAATAAGAAGTTACTGTAAAGAATTGCTGTGAAATTACTTTATTCCTTTTTTTTAAAGGCACTACATGCACATGGCATGGAATTCAGAAAGCACAGAAAGGTATAGAGTAAAGATTAATTCTCTCTTGTACCCCCATCCCCAGAGAAGTTCTTCCTTCCAGAGGCAACTATCATTACATTTTGTGTGGTGGTAACTATACCTAGGATTTCTAGTACTGCAGCTGCATGCCAAGTGTGCCAATGCACATAGCTGCCCTGAGCACATGAAATGTGCTTAGTACAAATGGAGATGTGCTCTAAGTGTAAAACACAAACCATATTTCAAAGACTTATGAGAGAAAGCATGTAAAATTCTCCAAAATAATTTTTGTATTGATTGCATGTTGAAGTGATCATATTTTGGATATTTGTAAATGCATTTTAGCTGTTTCTTTTCACTTTCTTTGTAGCTACTGGAAAACTTAAAATTACTCATGTGGCTCACATTCTCGGCTTGCATTATGTTTCTGCTGGACTGTGAAGCTGTATTTCTATATGGAAATAATTATATACATATATGTGTGTGTGTGCATGCACACACTCACACCCATGTATGGTAGCAGTTATAATTTGTTCTGCACCTTTCTTTTTCTACTCAGCATTATGTCTTGGAAATCTTTCACATCAATACCTAAAGAGATTTAAAAATTTATTTATAATTTTCTGTATAAAACTTCTTTATATATAACCAGCTCCTTCTGTCAGGCCTTTAGGTTACTTCTAGTTTTTTCCCCAGTCTTTGTGGATGATGCCATAATAAATAGCCTTGTGTATTTCACACTTACGCAGTTGAAAAAATTGTATGAAAGCTTATGTATTTGCATTTTTAGTTTTGACAAAAGTCAGCTTTATCTCCTTAGAGGATGAGACAATTTACACATAAGCAGTGTATGAATGGGCTCATTTCCCTTAACTCCATCAACATAATGTAATATCAAACATTTTCACCTTTGTCAATCTGTTAATTGGTGAACTATATGATTAGTTTAGACTATCTAGTCATGTCTTTGTTTAAAATATATCTGAGACTAATGATGATTAATATTATGTAGGAAATTATAGTTTCCAAAGCATTTTTATATGTTTTCTCATTCAATTCTTACAATAACCCACTGATAAAAGCATTTTACCTAGAAGCAAATGAAATCTGAGGAATGGAGGGGAAATGAACTTGTTTGGGTGGTAAATAATTTACATAAATTCATTTAATTCTCCATGCAATATGGAGGCAGTTTTAATAGGGTTTACTGTTCCCATTTACAAATGAGGACACTGAGGTTCAGCATGGTTAAGTGACTCACAAAAATCACACAGCTGGCAAATAGAGGGACTACTAGGGTAGCCTGCTGTCAGACGGTATGAGTGAACTGTGGCTCAGCTACTTTGCTAGCTGTGTAAATTTGGGCAAGCATATTAATGTGTAAAACACGGAGAATAAAAGAACCTACAGAATTGCAGGTGTCAAAATGAATTGAGATTGTGTATGTAAATACTTAGCACACTGCCTGGTGCGCAGCAAGCCCTTCAAAGTGTGCGTGTGTGCGTGCACCAAGATTCAAACCCAGATTCCTGGTTTCCTGAGCTCCCACTTCTTCATTTTCCCCCTTTTGGTGATTCAGTTCCTTCAGGGCAGCAAGACTCAGTTTGTCTGACCCACTTACTATCTTTGTGTGATTCAGGGAAAGGGCAGGAGCAGCGAGGAGGCATTTCCAGGTCCTCATGTGGCTGCCACCTCCTCTCCAGCCAGGGAAGGTGTTGACCCTCTCTGTACCTGAGCATCTGCTTCATCGAGTGGGGCGTGGGTATCATATTGAGAAAGTGGAGACCCTTTCGAGCTTTCTTTGATGCCTTGGAGCAAAGTACATTGCATGCCACAGGGACTCGTGGAAACGGCCCGTGGCTTCGGGAAGCTACTGATTAGGTAAGGCAAGTTGTGGTGTATTTAGATGGTCCCAAATCAAGTAAATAATTATTATACAATAAACTACAACTGTGAAATTGAGCAGAAACCCCCGTGATTTTAGAAAGGTCTTTATTCTTTCCCTTTTGAAAAAAATGACAGGAAGTAAGTGATCAGGAACTGCAGGAACAATAGCCTTTTCCTGGAAGAGTGGCTCTGAAGTGATGACTAAACATTCAGACCTGCTGGGCTAACTGCAGAGGCTGAGGCCGGGGGGGCCTCCGCGGGGAGAGCGGCCAGAGGAAACTTAGCGGAGAGGGGCAGAGCCACCCATTTAGCTCTAGTGTATAATTTATGACTCCCTATCTGGGGAAAATAAATGAGAAATACACCAGGATTACACAGGACCCGGAGACCATCAAGTTGTTAATTGGCAAAAACTGCTACCTGTCTTGAAGCCTTAAAAAGTTCTTACATCAGGCAGGAACAGTCAACAAAAACTGCTTTAATTTACTAAGCCCAGAGTTGTTTTCTTTAAAAATAATGAATCATAATTTGTAAAAAAAAAAAAATCAAATTACCCCTGAGTGTCTTATCAGACTGAGAAAATCAATGTTACCACTGCAACTTCATGTAATTCAGGCACAAGCAGTGACACAGGTTGCTTTAATGATGCTATGCTGCCTTACTACGAGCAAATGTGTGATTTCACTCAGGCTTTGTGAAAAATTGAAAAGCCCCTTTGGAGTCCCTCGTTTTATCTCCCCAGACCCTTTAGGGCGCCAGGAGCCTCAGTGTGTGGTTCACAGAGGTTCCTAGGAAAGGAGGAAGTCACTTTCTAATGGAGCATCAGATTGAAGTAACAATATTTTCCTTTCTTCAAAAAATATTTAAAGATGAGAAGAAAAAATTATTCACAATCCTACCACTTAGACAAATTATATAAAAAGACTGTCTTCTTCAGCCCTCTCATTCCATGCCCCAAAGGTAACACTGTTAAAAAAGGTGCAAATTCTTCCCACTTCTTAACTGTGCAGTTATATATTTACATATATATAAATGTGTGTGTACATATATATATTTTTTTCTTAAACAATAGGGGATTCAGTTTTTTACTTAGATTTTCTTCTTTTTACTTAGATTTTCCATATCAGCACATAGAATTCTTCCTTTTGAAAAACAGTCACAAAGTATTTGACATTTTGCAGAGTTTATTGTGTTCTGTTTATTCTTCTAAGCACTTTATAAGTATTAACTGACCCTTACAACATTCTGTCCTATGGGTAACCACTTTTATACATTTTACATAGAGACTGAGGCCTTGAGAAGTTAAGCGACTTGCCCAGGATCGTAGAACATTAGTGCAGCCAGGACTCCAGTTCAGGCAATTTGGTTCTATCACCCACACAGCTGGGCTCTGCCACCAGCATTCACAGCCTCCATGCTACAGATGGACCATAGTTTAGTCAGCCATTCCGATTTCTTTCTTCCTTGTTATTTCAGTGCTTAATGAACATCCTTGTACATATATCTTTATGTCCTTTTGCTTTTTAGAGATGTTTATCTCCTAGAAGTGGGATTGCTAGATCAAAGAATAGGTGTCTTCAAAATTTCAATAAAATTCCCCTTTTGAGCACCTGGTAGGTGCTGAACATATCTTCCTATTCACTATCATGTTTAACCTTCACAGCAATCTCGTGCATGTATATTAGCTTCATCCTCATAACACAAAGAGGTTAAGAGATTTATCCTGAATTCCACAGCTAATCAGTACCTGAAATCCCAACCAGGTCTCTTGACAGCACATCTTGTTTGGATTCCACTGTATGCCGAAACTGCTGCAGGTTTTTTTCCCTTTTTTTTTTTTTGTGATTACTCTTGGGAGCTGAATTGAAGGCTGAACCACCAAACAAGTCACTACCATCGTGTTTCTGTTCTCCCTCAGTTAAGAGAGGGATTTGGGCTTCTAGAAAAAGGCAGATATTACCTGGGAGCTCAATGTTACTAGAATGTGATCCTGAAAAATGATTTCTATAATTTTAATTATTCCTAATGTTTTAACATGCCTTTCATTAAAGGATATAGTCTACACAATTTTTGTCAAGTGCTTGTTTAGTGGACATTCTAAAAAAGAGAATTATAGCTTTACTTAAAAATATAAGCATTCTGATCACTGAGCAATTGATTAGGTGATGTGTAGATCATCTAGGTTTCTTCTTGCCCCTCTCCATTTTTGTGTCATGTCACTTCTCTGCTACTCACTAATGGGCTAGCCTTGGGCAAGTGGCTTTATCATTTTAAACTGAATTTTCTCATCTGAAAATGGACCTTACAAAAGTATCCCATTCTGTGGAATTACTGTGAGGACAGGACCAAATATGTCCTGCCCAGAGTGCGAGGCTGCCTGGCATGCAGGAGGCCTGCATAAATGTTAGCAGACAATAGTAACAGCAGCTCAGCCCCCGTCAAGACTAGGCGGTTAGCTTGCAATCAGACTGGGCACAATCGCAGTCCGTATGAAGATTTCCAAAGGAGAGTGCGGCGGTCACTTGGCAGTGGGGGAGTGGGGTGAGCAGTGTAATGTGAAGTGAGGCTGACCGCAGTGCGGGCACCGCGGGCCATCCCCTCCTAAGGCGGCCCCTGAGATGAGCCTCCCTACTGTGTTCCTCCAGCTTCTCTGACCCCTTTCCACTTTCCTCAGCTGGCACCTCTACAGCCTCCCACCTGCAAGGTTCTACCTTCAGCCTTTTCTGTTTCTCACTTACAGTTTCTTTCTGGTGATCTGTTTATGTTTAGGCAGTTACAGAAACTTACAGGAAACTAAAGGATATATGAGAAAGAAGTAGTTTTAAGTTCTAGGGATGGTAGGAGAGATGGTGTTGGCTAACTTGAAGGTGGGAAAAGGCAGGAAGGAATTCAGTTTAAAAGGTGAGCTTTTGAACTTGATTTTTACCAATGGCTTTCTGAGATCTTGGTTAATTGAAACTTTTTGCCAAAATGATAAAGTGTTCCTCATTTGATAGGAATTAGGCTGACTCCATGAAGTGTGCCAAAGACTGTACGACCTATGTAGGTATGTGTGGGAGCAGTTCCACCAGATGTGAATGTCAAATTAGTCAGCATGGCTGCTCCCTGCAGCTGGGGTGAAGGTCTCACCTGGGAAAAGGCTGACTCTGTTGGCTTTGGGTTTTATCCATGGTTTCCCATATTCTATGTCTTTCAATAATTAAGAGTAGGCTGTATGCCAGCAACGGGGGAGCCCAGAGTTAATATGTGGGAGTTTGCGTGAATAACTTTTGATGCCTAATAATACCTGCAGATAACTACTGGGGCTGTAGGACGAGCCAGGAAATCTCATGAAAAGAGTTCCTTTGTTGATATATTGGCTCCTGTTTTATTGTAGTTGGTGCAGTGATCCAGTGAAAATAATAACTTTTACTTTTTTTGTTTGTTTGTGGGTTGGACCCAGAAGGTAAGGAACTCAATACTGAAAAAAGACCAAGAGAAAAATGAATTAATGAAGCTCCCCATGCCCGCTCCAAGCTCTTGAATGAAGACTGCTACATGATGACCTGGGGTTTGGCCTGCTCAGTACTCTTCCTCTGCACACAGAACCCCTCTTTTTCTTTTGGAGAATCCCATCTCTCTGAGGCTGATCTAATGGTTTGGCTGGAGATGGCACCACCCCCTGGCTTTAGTAGGGACTGAATTCCAGCCAATGAGAACACCCCATCCCTCTGGCTATAGTAATTGATTCTGGGGTGGGCCTTGGCCAATACTAGATCAGACATAGACAGTCCTTATCTTCTTGCTTAAATCCTTGGGAAAGCCTCATTTCTTTCTGTTGAGCTTGCTAAACTGGAAGAAAATATACCTAGGGCTGCCTTCGGCCATCTTGCCACCATAGGAGAGTTGGCCAGAGAAAGAAGTCCACACAGAGGAAGGCAGAGTCAGGGATGGACATGGTATCCTGATGATACCATATACGTAACTGGAACCAGCCATACCTGAAATGAGCACAACTTAGATGTTTATCATGTGAACAAATAAAGTTATTATTGTTATTTTATAACAATAATAGAAGCTTGGAAGGCCTAAGTAGGTGCTAATCTACAGAAAGAGAAGTGAGACTACTGGGATCGCAAATGGCAAGGAAGCTGATGCTAGTCCTGTGTGGACTTCCTTCTCTGGCCAGCTCTCCTGTGGTGGCAAGATGGCTGAGAGCAGCCCTAGGTATACTTTCTTCCAGTTTAGCAAGCTCAACAGAAAGAAATGATGCTTTCCCAAGGATTTAAGCAAGAAGATAAGGATTGTCTCTCTCTGATCTGGTATTGGCCAAGGCTCACTCCAGAATCAATTATTATTTTTGTTCAAGTTGGTTTTCTTTTTATATCTCCAATAATTTGAAATATGAGTTATACCCAGAAAGGAAGAACATATTAATATATAAATTTATAGTCTGGAGAAATAAAATGTCAGAATATTCTGTTAATTTTCATTGTGTTAAGAAAACTACTTCAGTGATGAGACTATTTTCCTATTGGCTGGTTTCCAAAATATGTCAGGATGAGAAATCATATTATTCTTTTTCTTGCTCCCAAATGTGTTTCTGACAACCACATGGTGTTTATCCTGTACAAATGTAAAAATTTGTACAAATTCCCTGTCCGTCCAACCTTATTATATTTAATTTATCTCTGTTTTGCAAAGACTGGGTGTCCCCTCTCCCTCTCTTGTCTCCACTCTATATACCCATTTCTTATCTGGAGCTGTGGAAGCCAAGATTCTCTTTTCAGATGAGCATCTCCCTATATTAACAAGTGAATCACACTGACATTACAGATTGTCTTTACCCTTCAGGGAAAGAAGAAGTTTGGAAGGCCTAAGTAGGTGGCAATCTACAGAAAGAGAAGTGAGACTACTGGGACCGCAAATGGCAAGGAGGCTGACGCTAGTCCTATGTTAGAGGGATCATTTTCTCCAGAGAGCAGAATTAGTGCCATCCATCTGTTGCTGGGAACCATATCTTATTAGGCCCTAGACATGGACTGTAAAACAGAGTTGGCCTAATGCTAAGAGGTCATTGAAACTGCAACTTCTCAACTCCAAATGTCTAGCTTCATGCTGTAGGAAAACTGTGCTCAGTGGTAGAGATTTATTTCATACTCTGCACCAGTTTGCAATGGTTAGATGAGACCCAGCCCTGGCCTGAGCATCTCTGGATGAGAGATTGGAAACTCAGTGCCTGCCAGGGTAGGAGGGGACTCAGCTGGCACAGCAGGGGGAAGTGGGCTGGGTGGGGCAGAGCACTTTCATGAGTAAAGGGAGCTGCTACTGATCAGCCCCATCCGAGGGGCATGTGCACATGCAGCATGGGACCTGAGCTGCTGGATTTCAGTGCTTCATGAGGGCCTGGAAACCCAGAAGGCATGCTCATAAACTCTGACTTGAAAATCATATCTGTGATTGTGCCAGGTGGCTGAACTTGGGGTTGTGTTTAAACCTAATTTAGTTCACTTGGAACAGAACCCAAAGTGTCCTGATTTAGAGCACAGACTATGGTGTTAAAGTGACCTGGGTTGTGGTTTGGCTTTGATACTTAACTAAAGCCCCAACCTTTGTGTCAGAGATGCTCCCTCATCTACTTCTGGGTAGGGTTGGGTGGGGGTGGCAGAATTTGAGGTTAAGTGCCACAGTGCTCTTAAAGCTCTTACACAGTGGTTGTGTGAAAGTGTAAAGTTTTAATAAAGGCTAGCAGTTCTATGTTGAGAGCTGACAGAAATCCACGTAAGACTGTTTTCATATGCTCCAGAAACACAGAGCCAGAGAGACAGTATTGTGCAGTGGTTAAGAGTAATACAAACCCTGGAGTTGCTCCCTTTCTAGTTGTGAGCCTTTGGCTTCGTTTTCCTTATCTGTAACATAGAGACCTAAGGTTGCCTATCCCCGGAGATTCTAAGGAGGATTAAATTAGTTCACATTCCTAAAACATTGAGAGCAGAGCCTGACCCACGGTAAGGACTATAGGAGTGAAAGGTTATTATCACAATAAAAATGTTAACAGCTCTTATGTCTTTGATATGTATACAGTAAGCCTGTATACACAACCTGGAACTTGTGCTTTACATTATGCTAACTTTAGTAACATCTGATGCAACTTTTCTTACCTTAAAATGTTGGAAAACTTTACTTATTATAAGGGGGAACTTCAAATCCACAGTGAAAGGTATAAAACATGAATACAATTATGCCAAGTTCTTTAAAAGTAGGTTTCCAAAAAAGACCTAGAAAAGAGTAAGGTAGACTAGAAAACAACCACACAATTTGTTGAGATTATTTGTGTACTGGCCTAGCCAGAAACAAAACTAGAACAATAGCTGGGGAGGGTAAACTCACTTTCATGTTCACGGACTCAAGCATATGGTTGGTGTATGGGTGTTTCCTGAGACCTTTTTTTCTGAAAGGTTACCTGGTAGGGCTTTGGTATGGGGCATGAAGGTCGGTACTCAGTTCAGAAGTCATGCAGACATGAGTTGCCCTCTGGGTGGCAGAAGCACAGGTGGTGGGGCTGCTCGGGGTCCAGCTCATGGTGGGGACAGAAGGAAGGAGGAAGGGCAGAAAATTTCTTCCCCAAACAAGTACATATTAGAGTTTGGAAAAGGAAAAAGCCTCAGGTTGTATTTCAAGAAAAAGAAGTATACTTTAACTAGAATTATTCGTACATTTAAAGAACCAACCCTGTTCTTGAGTTCTACATTATAATCTGATTATAATTAAACCCAAAGAACTATTTTCTCCCTTATTGGAAGTCCAATTGCATGTATGGTTTCTGCATAGTCTTAAAAGTGCAATCAAATACTGCCTTGCCTAACTTAAATTTATTGCCTAAGTCTATAATTTTAACAAGAAAGTCCTTAGAGGGGTGAGATTGTGTGGGTTATTCCTATACTCCTCAGTATCCTTCACAAGACTGAGCTTTTTGACTTGATAACTGCCCAGTTGCTTTTGTTGTACTGTAATTTGTTTCTACTAGACCAGATACTGTTATCCTTACTTTAGCTATTTACTCCATTGTCAACTTTCACTTTTTGTGAGTTTAAACCTTTTGTAAGTTACCTTGGGCTGTCCAGCTTCTGTAAAAATTTCCAGGGGGTTGTCATTTCCCTTCTTTAATCCCTATAAAATTAAAAGAATAATGTCTCTTTGAGATAGCCCAGAATAACATTCATCATGAATTACTTTGAAGGAATGAAGTTGGAGAAACGGCCTTACAATTATACCCAGCCAAGGCACAGACTGTCGTTTGCCCGGGTTTTAGTTTGAGGCTCGTGGAAAACCATTCTCTTAAACAGAGCCATCTTGGATGATATTTAGCTTCTAATTTCAATCTATGGGAGGGGGAAAAAGTAAAAATGACACTTCTTTCATCAGTGATCACTTTGGTGGCATCAAAGGATTAAGGGAAGTCTTTTTTTCTCTCGGCCTCTCTCCTATGTCCCTTCTCCTCACTCTCCATAAAGTGTATCCTGGAAGCCAGGCACCATTTGCCATATGACAGCAAGGTGTGTATAATACATGCTCTGGAAGGTTTGTGTTTCTAACACAAATGCATGGAGTTGTCACTGGGGCAGGAATTGCTTGCTATTAGGAGGTACATCCTGAACGGGGATTCCTGAGGCTGGCCTGTGAAAAGATTGCCTTTTTTGACATAGTTTTCTCTTGCCCTTAAAATCTATATCTTCACTTATGAGATTCCCACTTTTTTATTGTTGTTGCTGTGTTCATTTTCTTTTCTAATCTCCACCCATCTGTGCATAAACTTTTGTTTCATCTCAAGAAAAAAAATCTCTTCCAATTTCAGAGGGGTAGAGGTGAAAACAAAATGGAACAGAAAGCTGTTCAGATAACCCAGGAGGATTTAAAGACCCCTTTGTTATAGCAAGCCTTTTATGTTTGAAATATTTATTGGGCCTCTTCCTGGTTGTGATCAGAAGGGAAACCTGAATTGGTGCCCTCTAAGCGGCTCAGGCAGACAGAAGAGTACATGTTTACAGTCAAGATGGTGCTTGATCTTGGAATGACAGGAAATGATTTTGCAAATCCAGATAAACTATTTTATCCTAGAAAGCATACATGCCAAACACAGTTTAAAGTAAACCCATGAGAATCCTTGTTGTGCCCTATGGGTAGAGTGTTGGGAGAAGCTAACACTTCCACATATTAAAGACAATTTGGTGAAATAGTTGCCTCTAAGTGATTTGTTTTGCCTGGGTGTCCTCTCAGAGGTGTAAGCTTTTAGATTTCCAGAGTGGAGCAGTGCATAGTGAACAGAGGAATTGTTGAATGAATGGATGAATGAATGAATGGGATAACTCCTCCCCCACTGCACAGCTTCTGAGTGAGCATCTTCAAGTGGATCTCCATTGATTTGATTCCTCCTTTTGGTACTAGTTTGGTACTAGTTCTCTTCTGGACAGGGTGGCACCTGGTTCCTTATTTCCATTCCTCCATCCAAAATTATTTGTCAATTTCTTTAAGTTAAATAGATGAATATTTTATGGGACAAGATTATTTTAAAGTTCATATAGATGATTACTATGGTAAATCACCAGGAAAGTTTTGAAAAAGAAGATTAGGGAGAGGGACTTGCCTCATCAGATTATAAAATTTTCTGTTAAGCTAGTGATCAAACAATACAGTATTCATGTATACATCAATGGAACCCAAGAGAGTATGCCACAGATCCAAGCATAGATGCTAACTTTATATTGCTAAAAGGGGCATTTTTGATTGAAAAAAATTGTTTAAGAAGTGGTGATAAGACTTTGCGACTGGCTCAATTAACAGCTAGCATTCAGAGAGTGTTTACTATGTGCCAGGTAGTATTAGTCTAAGAACTATTCATGTATTGACTCAATCCTCATAACAACCCTTTGAGATGTTAACTATTATCATCCCTATCTGAAGGTGAAAAAACTGAAACACAGGGAAGTTTAGTAACTGGTCCAAAGTCACACAGCTAATAAGTGGGGCAGTCAGGATTTGTACCCTGGGCAATAAAATTAGATCATTACCTGGTTTATGCTATATAATATTGTAAATTCCAAATGGATTAAAATTCTAAATGTATAAAATAACATCTTTAAAATATCATTACCCTATAAGAAGATAATCTAGAGGAATAGTTATACAATCTTGAAATTAGGCAGACTTTCTTAAGCAAGACAGAAATACTAGAAGACATAAAAGACAAGCATAAACAAAAACTTTTTGTTGACAAGACACCATAAGCAAGATTAAAAGTCCAGTGATTAACCAAGAGAAAATATATTTGCAGATGTGTTGTATCTGTAATCTACAAAAAACTTTAAAAAATGACATTTAAAAAAAGTCCAGTTGAAAAATGGGCAATAGATATGAACTGGCAATTCACAGAAGATTAAATGCAAGTAGCCCATAAATGTATAACAGTGGCCATGTGCCCAGTGGTGCTAATATGTTTTTAGGGAAATTCCCAATTTTTCTGTTCAGTTCCGCTTCGGTCAGGGTGTTGGTTTCCCTTTAAGTTCTTCTTCTTTCCCTGCTAGGCCCATCCTGACACCACCCCACCTCTCACGTCTATCACCTTTCAAGATGTGTAAGTTCCTTATCCTCTGTTTAGAGAGTCCAGGGCTGTCTGGTGGAGGCATGTCAGCGAGATGTTGGAAGTACACTCTTGAGAACTACCTGGCAAAGATTTCCTGCTGCTCTGTGTCCTGGTCCTCTTAGCAGAAGATATTTCTCCTTTCTACTCTGTGATCTGGAATCCTACTTTTTCCATCCCTTTAAAGTCTACCCCTAGATAGAAAAGAGCCTTGGCTACCAATTCCCATCTCTTCCTTCTTCTACCCACAGTGCTATCTAGTCTTTGGGGGAGGAAAAGCACGCATCAGTCTTTCTAGCCTGCTCTTGGGCCTGAGGTCTCCTTGAGTCTTTCTTTGTTTCATCTTAGAGTGGGGGTTGGGGGAAAACTCCTAAATTAACTTAACATTTTGAGATATTATCTTGCCATAGATCTATATTTGTTACTTCTCTAGTACTCAGGAAATGCAAATAACAATGAAATGACCTTTTATTCCTTTTAGATTGATCAAAATTTAAAATATTGAAAATGTCCAATATAGGCCAAAGCTAGGAGGAAAGATATTCTTATATAGTGTTGGAAGATGAATTGCTGAAATTATTGAGGAATTGCTAAAACTTGTCTGTACCCATTAAAACTTAAATTGACATAGATGTTGACCTAGAATTATATACCTAAGAATTTAGCCTGAAGAAACAAAAGCACCAGACGTGGATTTACTTACAAGGATGTTTACTGCAGAATTATTTACCAAGGGGCTAAAGGCAATCCAAATACCACCTATTAAGGAACAATTGGATAAATTATAGCACATCCATATAATAAAATATCATACTGCTACTAAAAAAGAACATCTTAACTCTATAATCCCTTTTATTTTGTAAACAAGATATTAAGAGCTTCAAATATGGTAAATATGTTTATATTATATAAATGCAAAAAGCTATGGAAGAGATACACCACACTATTAATATAAGACAAGCATCATAACCTTCAATGATGTAAATGGAGCAGAATGGGCATTAAAACATCTGTAGCAATCAGAAAGTATGGTTTTAGTGGTAGGTGCCTTAGAAGGTGGCAGGGGATGGGCTCCAAAGCACAGTACGAGGGATTAATTTTAGGCCAGAAGAAACAAAAATCAGACAGGAACATGCGTAGTAGTTGCTCTGCTATATAATGGAAGATGAGGCATTCCAGCTGATGCCTTTTGTTTTTTTCCTAACAGTGGTGTGAAGGGTTTGAAGGAAGTGAAGAAGGCTTGGACAAGGTTTCCTGGAAGATGAGAAAGAAATAGTAGGTTTGTGAGGCTCTATTTAAGGTTGGTGTGCATTAATTTACAAATGGGACCATTATATACTTTTTAAAGATTAATATGGCATCACCATATTAAAAATAAGTAAAAATTCCTGGTAAGGTAGAAGTTAGGAGTTTTACATTTCTATGAGAGAAAATCTTAAGTCCAAGAAATGGAAGGAGTTACTTGGTCTTTCACATTAGAAAATTTATTTTCAGTTATTAATTTTTAAAAACAACTCTGTTGTTTATGGTATATCATTTATATACCAAAAAGTACAGCCATCATAAATGTTCAACTCAATGGCTTTTAGTATATTCACAGGTATAGATAACCATCACCGTAATCAATTTGATAACATTTTTATCTCCCCAAAAAGAAATCCTTTAGCCATAACTCTACCCAATTCCCAACCTCCTCATCTCATCCCCTGCTAGCCTTAAGCAGCTATTAGTCTACTTGCTGTCTCTATAGTATGGTTTGTCTATTCTGGATATTTCGTATCAGTGGAATTACACAATGTGTGGTCCTTTGTGACTGGCTTATTTCATTTAGCATAATGTTGTCGAGGTATACTGAACACACACCAGTACAAGCTGACCTTTGAACAACACATGTTTGAGGAACAAGGGTCCACTTACATGTAGACTTTAAAAAGATATATATTGAAATTTTTTTTGAGATTCGTGACAACTTGAAAAAACATTTTCTTTTCTCTTGCTAACTTAACTGTAAAAATATAACATATAATACATATAACATACAAAATGTGTTAATTTACTGTTTAGGTTATCAGTAAGGCTTCCAGTCAACAGTAGGCTGTTAGTAGATATTTTATGGATATACCACTTTTTATTTCTTCATCAGTAGATGGGTATTTAGAGTATCTCCACTTTTTGGATATTACGAGTAATGCTGCTATGTGTATGTATTTTTTTTTTGCAAGTGAAATTTTTTGTTGTTGTTGAAATACCATTGATATACAACATTATATTGGTTTCAGGTGTATAACTGACAATCATATTCATTATGAAATTCTAATCAGGATAAGTGTAGTTGCCATCTGTCAACATACCAAGATATTACAATATTATTGACTATATTTCATATGCTGTAGTTTCATCACTGTGATTAATTTATTTTATAATTGGATGTTTGTACCTCTTTATCCCTTTCACCTGTTCCACCCATCCTCCCATCCCCTTGCTGTTAACATCTGTGTGTAAGTCTTTGTGTGGAACACATATTTTCCTTTCTCTTGGGTATACACCTAAGAGTGGAATTGCGGGGTGAGCTGGTAACTATGCTTAGTTAGCCTTTGGAGGAACTGCTGGACTATTTTCTAAAGAGGCTGAGGTCATAGAATTTCAGAACTAGATGGGGCTACAGAAATTATCAGAGATATTTAAGGCATCTCTAACTGTTCTAGGGCAGTTAAGTGATGTAACCACAGTCAAATGACTAATTAACAGGAATAAGAAGCTAGATTTTGATCTTGTTTAATTTCATTATACTTACTTTTTTAAACCTTTTTATCTGAAACATTTTAAATATCTTTACACATGTATTCACATATACAATAATTTCCATTAATGTGATTATAAGCAAGCTATTTTTTATAATAAACTTCTGGATTTTCCTTTCCCTTTTTTATACTTACCTTCTTCCTCTCTCCCACATTACTTTGTCCCCTCACAAGGTAATTAATGCTAACAGCCTAAAACATATTCTCTTACATTTTCTCTATGACAATATAATTCCATATATACACAAATGGAAGTAAATGTTATTATTATTGTCTGAATTTTGTCATTAAATTAACTAAGTTACAAATAGGTGGAGTAATTTGTTTGAGATGATGCAGCCAGAAAGTTGTGGTACTAACCAAGGTAATCTGACTTTACAGACCATGCTCAGAACCTCAACTCTATCTACTTATCTATCCATGAATCCATCTATCCATCTATCCATTACCTACCTGCTTATCATCTCTATCTATCTTTCTATCTTTCTATCTCTCTATCTATCTATCTATCTATCTATCTATCTATCTATCTATCTATCTATCTATCTATCTATCTATCTATCTATCTATCTATCTATTATCTATCATCACTTATCAATCTATATTATCTACCTATCTTCTATTTATCTCTTCTTCCACTAAGGTTCTCAGGCTGCCATGGAGAAAATTAACCCAGTTTTCAGTTTACATCATTGAAGCATAATTTCTGAAATTACACCGAGTTTTCCAGAAGGTAGCACAATTGACAGGTGATGCAATTGGTTCTGGTTCTTTTTCAGTATGAGGGAGGTTTGCCTCATTCCAGGACATCTGTGTGCAGCCAGACTGTAAACCTTGGATGGAGTAGAAAATGCAAACGAGTATAATCCATCCCCCTGGCTGAGCATTGTTCCACAGAACCAAGAGTTTCCTAACAAGAAGAAGACCTTTGGGATCCTTTCCCCTTATTTTGCAAATGAAGATCCTCTTCCTTATTTCTGCCCAGAGAATGTTACTGGCAAGATTGGTATTTAAATCAGGTTTTCTGACTCTTGGTTCAGTGCTCTTCCTGCCGTAATATGATTTGAGATTGTGTCATTTATGACACACATCTTGCTTCTTGTAGCATGTAACTAGACAGACAGATGGACCCACAGTGTTGACCCATTCCTGTATATGGAGCCCCCAAATTTTATATCTTTATCTAGAAGGAAATAAAGGACTAAACAGCCAGTGTTCAGTGGATATTTTATCATCAGGCTTGAATTTTTGGCCATTATACTTTCCTTAAAAATTATGAAGGTACAACTAATTTCCTGGGGGTTATATTTAACAGTATCTACTATATGTAAATTAGCTAATTGCTTTTTTTTACAGAGACTTCCTCTAATTCTTCCATTTCAAAGGTTTCTGTTTGAAACCTTTGGCAGTCTGGTTAGGTAATGCCAAGAAAACCTTTGGCAGTCTGAGTTGGCAATGCCAAGAAAACCTTTGGCAGTCTGGTTAGACAATGGCATGGTCAGACAATGGCTGGATTCGAGGCGACTCATCTGCAGAAGACCTGGACAGACTGGTGACATGCAGTGATGGGCCCGGGACACAGAGATGGGCAGGATGTCATTGTCAGTACGTTCATGTTGCAGGTGACGGCCCCTGTCCAGAAAGAAAAGGTTAAGGGTCAGGAAACATGTGGACCCTGAGGCAAGCAGAGAAGGTACTGAGTCTAAACCACTTTTCCTGATTTCACTCAAGCCAAACGGAAGGCAAAGGGCTGCGTCAACTAACTTTCCCTGAACTGGTGCATCAGCAGAATGGGTTGAGCCTCTCCCACTTATCTACAGATCCCAAACACAGAGTTTGTGGCCATCCCGCTGCCCTGTTTGGAGCTGCATCAGGCAAAGAAGAAGGGCCACTTGGATATCTGGAACTGTCTTTTTCAAAGTTGGTGGATGCCATGGAATGTCATCAGGTAACAGAGCATTACAGCAGCATGTTTCCCACTCTGGAAGCCTTTAGCCTTTTACAGCTCACAATCAGTTCCATGAGCCACGTGTTATTTGGGCCTTGCAATTCAAGCTCCTGAAGCTTTGAACTATCTATTAGCATCAAAAAGTCGAAATATTCACCCATCTATTGCTTGAGGAAAATTTGATTTTCTGTGAGGCAATGATTGAAACTCTAAAATAAGAAAAATTGTGTGTAGTAGAGTGACCCTTCTTCATGCATAACATTGATTTTTATGGCCCTTTTGTTAACATTCTGTCTCTCTTTGAGTGGATGTCTCTAGGTCATTTGTTGGTAAAGCAGAATATCTGGAAAGCAAAAATGTAAATATTACATATATAAATACATGTATATTAATTAAACTTAAAAAAATATAAACATAATATATATTTAAAGATTTTCAACAGCACAGAAAGTGATAAATAAAAAAGTCTGCTGCCAATCTCACAGATATTAACATTGTTAATTTCTCATATTGTCTCCTGAAATTGGTGTATGCTTAAGTTGTGTTCATGAGGTACAAGTGTCGTTTTTTGGTTTTAACTAAATGGAATTATATGAGTTATATCTGCTTGGCAGTTTGCCTTTTTTCAGTAGCAATATATTTAACTCCTTGCTTTATAGATATAAAGGAAGTTCCCATTTTTTAAATGTTTTAATCATTTAATATTACAATGAATATCCTTGTTAGAGGCAACTTTGTAAACTTGTGCATGTATATCTTCAAATCACTACATTTTGGTGTTTGTTACCCAACTCTAGAATAAATTTTGAAAACTGGAAACAGAACCTGAAGGCGAAAATAGGGAGTATGACATAATTCCGTAGATTCATCTTAAGTTTCTATCCAAACTGCTACAGATAATTAAAAGTTGACTATAGGAAAAGAAGAGAAGGAGAAAAAAAATAAATTTAGGAAATATGGTCAAGGATTTTCTTGGATGTCTTGAAGTTCAGCTCCTAAGAGATTGTGTCTTGGTAATTTTTGTCCTAGTAACTATTTAAAAGAAAGTGATTTCATTTGTCACAAAATAAGTTATTATTTTGTTCTTCAAGCCTCATCACAATTGAGGGTATCTCATCATTCCAGCCCTTGGTTTTTGCTCTTTCTAAGGAATGCCTGAGATACTTGGTGCTTGTCCTGTAAATTTGTCATGCTTTGTATGTAGCCTTACATATTTATTTTCTAATGTACATATTCAGACTTGCTAATCTTATAAGCCTCTTCATGGTATGCTTTATACCTCTGTATATATTCTTAGCATCTCTGGGGCAACATGCAGTGCTTTGGAAATGGCAGACAATACTTAGCCACTTTATGAATTGAGTTCTGTAGATTTTAGAGCCCTTCCTTATTTTATATTTAACACCAATAGATGAAGAGAGAAAATATTTTTTCCATACCCTTCCTAATGTAGACAAATGCTTGGCATCCCATTTGAGTTTCCCAATCTGTTTCCAGGGTCTGGGTGGACCAAAACACTACATTGTGGTAGACAATGACCATGAACCTTTGTTTTGTTTCCTTTCACAGGTCAGGCAGCCTTAGCTGGCACATAAGTAGAAACAGATGTCGAGAAGGGTGAGGAGGTACGTGGTGCCAATGTCTCAGTTCTGGGAAAAGGAAACACTTCACAGAGAATAGGTGCCACCTGTAGGGTTGCAGTCTGCCAAGCGAAACCAGTTTGGCTAAAGAGAGCGAAAAATAATTCCTAAGGGTATAAGGTAATGTTTGTTTATACATGAAATTGAATGAGGGTGTGTGTGTATGTACGTGTCTCTGTGTGTGTGTGTACGTGGTACATGCTCTACTCCAATGAAGCCTATTGACTTATTTGTGAATCTCAATTGCTGAAAAAACATTTAAAATATTTGCCTTGCTTAGAAGAACAGAGTTGTTAAATGTGCTTTTAACAGGCATAGAAGAAAGAATTTTATATATCCTTCTGTCTTCAACCATCTCACTGAGATTTGTTAAGATATCCAAAAAAGGACTTGGGGGATTGAAGAACTATGCAACCCAACATGATGATTAAATACTACTTAAATCTTCCATCTAGCAGAATTTGGTTACATTTGGGAGATTAATTATATGCAAAGCCGTTAGATGGAACTTGGTGCAAAAGCTGTGTCTCTTTGGGCAAGTCACTAAACTTCTTTGTGCCTCAGTTTCTTCATTTGGAAAGTGGGCATACTAATTGTGCCAATCTCATAAGGTTATTGGGAAGCCTGAATGTTCTAAGAAAGTCACAATACACAGCACATAGGGAATTATCTATTACTACTACTACCTTACCACTATTTTAATGCATCACTACAACTATCACCACCATCATTCTTTACCTTTATCTTTTTCTCTCCATCTTTTCTCCTTTAACTCACAAATCTTCAATAATTTAACTTAATTGTGAAATTCCTGAAATCTGTGACATATTTCCTAGATATGGGAATTAATAATTTTTTTGATGTTGAATTTAAGTTATGAGGCTAGATTTCAGGGAAAGATCATTGTGTTAGGAGTCCTATGACTTGGATTTAGGTCTAGTCTGGTCACTTACTAGCTTAATGACTCTGGGAAAGTTTCCTCCTTTTTCTGGGCTTCTGTTTCCTCAACTGTAAAATGGTAGTGGGTAAATGAGACATGATTTCTCAGGTCCCTTCTGGGGGAAACTTGGGAGGTCTTGGACTATGTGATAGGTCCAAGATGTAGAAAAGCAGTGTAATATTTTTACTATAAGCTGAACTCAACTGTTGATTTATTTTATGGAAGCAAAGTTAAAATAACCTATTACATATGAAACAACCTAGATCAGAATTGAACAAAATAGTTTCTAAAGTTAGTAAACAGGACTAAAGATAAAGATATCAAACTATAAAATCTTCAGTGTCAGGGACAATGCAATTAATATGTGTCCTTGTATCTCCTAAGGCTAACATAGGTCCTGGTATCTAGTAGGTGTCCAAACAAAGTTTGCCAACTTGAATTAAACAGAACTTAGAGGTAATGTAGCTTGAGAACTAAATAATATTCTATTTGGATTGAACCCAGGACCTTAACTGTGAAAAAGCTTGAAATTTCTGAAATCTGAGGCTTCACATTAAGGCAGAAGTTCTCTTATGGTTGCTGTACCAACCTCATCAACACCTGGGAACTTCTTAGAAATGCAGATTCTTGGAGTCTACCGCAAACCTACTACATGAGGAAGTCCGAACATGGATTCTAACACTCTGTGTTTCCGGTGTTGGTTTCTAAATAGATTTTATTTGTTAGAGCAGTTTTGGGTTCACAAAGTTGAGCAGAAAGTAGAGAGTCCACATAAACCCCAGTCCCCATGCACAGCCTCCCCCATTATCATCAGTATACACCAGAGTGGGTCATTTACTGCAATTGACAAAACTGCATTGACACATTGATACTACCCAGAGTCCTAGTTTACAGTAGGGTTCACTTTGTGCTGCCCATTATATGGGTATGACATGTATCCACAATTATATCATACAGAATAGTTTCATTGACCTAAACAAACTGTATTTTAAGAAACCCTTCAAGTGATTCTCATGCATATTCAAGGTTGACAACCATTGCATTATAGGATAGAATTTCTTAAAGTAAGATGAAGAAATAACCAAGACATTAAGACTGTCTTAAATCTTACATTTAAGTTGAAGCTGTAATCAATTCATCCTACTCTCTTCTTAACACACATTTGGATGCTAATGACCAGTACAGTCTTTCAAAGGATTTGGGAGCTTTTATTGGCTAAGCCTTTGCTCCCCTCTTTGCTGAAAGTTTAGGATACCCTCCTCTCTCAGCATATTAATTAGAAAGTAGGATAGAGCCATGGAAAGGATCCTGAACTGTTTTTAAGAGAAAACATTTTATTATTGAAAATTTCAAACATATACAGAAGGGCAGAGGAAAGTATAATAAATCCCCAAAAACTCATTGCTAAACTTCAATAATTAAACAGGCATCAATTTGTAAAACTGCAGTCATCAATATACAATAAAAAACATAATATGGACTGAGCCCTATATACTGTAAATTCTCCACATAAACTTTTGTTAAACTATTAAAATATGTAAGTGTAGGAGAAATTGTATTAAAAAGAAGAACATTGATGAGATCACTAGCAAAAGCATAATGACATTAGAGAAGGCTGACAGGTGGGTTAAAGGAAAATGAGGAAATTATTATTGGACTCTGGAGGCAGAAGTTTAGCAGAAAGACCTGAGAGATTGTCTCAGAGCTTATTAAGCAACAAGACTTCTGAGAATCTTAAGGCCATTGTCTCCCAGCAGTCTCAGTAGAAGCCCAGGGTAGAAATATACTTATCTCAAAGGTTCATGGACATGGATTTTTAACTAATAGAGTGAAACAGGAAGAGTTAAAGCACTACAAAATTTTTAAGAGAATTATGTCAGCAGACATATTATCAACTTAGACTGATATCCAGCTACTATTCAAAATTCCTCATTGTCTCACAATTTTAATGTCTTTCCACTTAAGGACACATAAGTGTTTGTGAAGCCAGAAAAAATGTAGATTTGAATTCTGGCTCTTCCATTCACAAGTGGTGTAGGTTGTCAAAGATGTTTAAATTTTCTGAGCCTCACAGGATAGTTTTGAAGAGAAAATGAAATAACATATAAGAAAACATTTTTGCATAGAAAGGGCTTAACACATTTTAGCTTTTTAAATTAATTATTATTAATAATTTATGACTTCTCTGCAGTCAGGGTCCTGCTTCAGCATTCCCATGAAACACATGAAGAAGCAGGGATTTTATAAGAGAATGACTCCATCTTCTCTAGGCATGGGCAGGGCAAGCACTTCTGTTTATTCTCTTACCCACCTGAAAAATGAGATGTGAGCAAAGACGTTCAAATTAGAGAGGGTGAACCTGGTCTTTTATACTTTTTTAAAAATTCAGAATTAGTATAATATATATATTATTTAAATTATGAATCTAAATCATAATTTATCAATGAAAATATTCAAAAATAAAAAAGAACATTATAGAGTAATCAGTGAAACCCCATCTATCTTCCCATCCCCACCTTGGTCCTGAGGGGTAATTATTTTTAGGTTTCCTGTGTGCCTTTCAAAACTTTTCTTCTGCGTGTGTGTATTAAGTATTATGTGATCTGGAATAAATTTTTTTTTTAGGTTTTTTATTAAGGTATGATTGATATACACTCTTATGAAGGTTTCACGTGAAAAAACAATGTGGTTACTAGATTTACCCTTGTTATGAAGTCCCCACCCATACCCCAATGCAGTCACTGTCCATCAGTGCAGCAAGATACCACAGATCCACTATGTGCCTTCTCTGTGCTACACTCTTCTCCCCGTGATCCCCCACACCATGTGTACTAAACATAATACCCCTCAATCCCCTTCTCCCTCCCTCCCCACCTGCCCTCCCACATCCCTCCCCTTTGGTAACCCCTAGTCCCTTCTTGGAGTCTCTGAGTCTGCTGCCATTTTGTTCCTTCAGTTTTGCTTCATTGTTATACTCCACAAATGAGGGAAATCATTTGGCATTTGTCTTTCTCTGCCTGACTTATTTCACTGAGCATAAGTCCTCCAGCTCCATCCATGTTGTTGTGAATGGTAGGATTTGTTTCTTTCTTACGGCCAAATGGTATTCCCTTGTGTATATGTACCACCTCTTTTTTATCCATTCATCTATTGGTAGACACTTAGGTTGCTGATTCTGGAAGAAATTTAAGTCGTCTATATTTTTCTCACTGGGGAATAATCGATTCTGATATGTATGTTTTTACACAAGCAAACACATACAGATGTTTCTAAACTTTTTGAAACACAAGCTCAAAAAGAATTTTAAGGACAGTTGTCATCAAGGGTTCTCATTTTAAACCCAGAAGAATTCTCTTAGCTGAGTAGAAGAGCTCACACTAAGTATTACTCCAATTCATTGGAATTTGGCTTTTGACTTTTGGAGCCAGCAAGGGTGAAAGTCATCATCACATACTATACTACAGTGTTTCTAGAACAGAGAAACCGATTTAGGTGATTTATCTTTCTTGAAACTCAATTTTGGTGTTTTCCTCCCTCTGAACCTCCCTCAAGCAGTCTTTCATTCAAAATAGTGTGTAACAAAATGCACAACTCAGAAAAATGGGAGCGTTGCTTCAATAAACATGAAAAGCTTATCTTCTTTTTGAAGCTAAGACCTGGAAAGCTGTAATTCTTTCTATCAGAATAAATTGTTGTTAACAGACTGTTGGTTTTAGACTCTTTACTTCCTTGACATTTTCTTTAGCAGTAGATAGGGACATCTCATGCTATAAATATTGAATTGCAATCTGAAATACTCAAGTATGTTTTAAGATCTTTGTATATTGTAGGTGCTCTTACTTTTGGATGACTCACCCTGAGTTATGGCAAGCTCAATAAGATGCACTTGCATTTCACATTAATATATTTTTTTGGTTGAAAAGTATTTAAAAGTATTTTTAATAATTTTGAGTTTGCTAAGAATGATTTTTTCCTATGAGTTATACTTTTTAAATTTTTCACATATTTGGTACTCTTCAGAAAGTCACTTGCTGTGACTGTAGTACCCAAGGATGAAATAGTCCTAGAGCTATAATGTTTTCATTTCTAAGTTTGGGAAGGGTCTTTCTGTTCTCATGAGCAAGAGTCTCACAAGAATTTAATGTGATTAGAATCACATTAGAACACAAATAAATATCTGTTAGGCTTTCTTCCCAGAAATTCTGGTTTAATTGATGTAGGATGGTGCCAGGTACCAGTATTTTTTTAAAGCTCCTCACAGTCAGGAGATTCTAATGTACAGTCAGGATTGAGAACTATCGGTTTAACATTAATAAATACATTTCCTAATAAATAGAAAAATACAATTATTTAAAAATAAAAATAAAATAATAAGTGTTTGATAAATCCTGCAATTAAAAAAAAACAAGAACAGTATATAAAATTCACAGGTCATACTTTAAGAAAGTCTAAAATTCTGGTGTTTGCACAAAAATGTCATAATTACCTTGCTCTTAAAAAGTGATTTAATATTTGCTGAATGATTAGGAATTGCACAGCAATCTGCCACCTGTATTTAGGGAGCAGGCCTCTGACACTAGAGCAGGTTTCTGGGTAGAGTGTGGGGTGAAACCACATGGCACTGGCATCTTGGGAAGAGTCTGCGACAGTCATATGCTGGAAGACAGTCTGTGTTGCCAAGTGTGGTTATGGAGAATCTTTTCAATACTCTTTCAAAGTGCAAATAATCAAGATTTGTCTTTAGTGGCTAATGACTTATTGACTGAAGACAGGAGACTGAGTTGTATAATCTCTTGAAAGCCCCTACAGTTCTATGAGGGTCAATGGGATGGACAGCATCAAGGAACAGCTGGCACACTGTCCCATAAGAATTACTGTCAAATATGACCCAATAACTCCTCAGGGTTTTATTTTCTTATGTTTGTGAGCTAAGAGACATGAAACATTTGATATTGAAGACCAGTTCAGGAAGGAGAGTATTGAAGCTAGCACTATAGTTTGAGGTAAAGATATGAGATTGATCGATTCTCAAATATATTACCCTAGAAGTCTAACCAAGAGATGATCAGAACATGGATGGTTGATTTAATATAAGAACAAACCAGAAAGAATACATAGGTTAGGAAAGAAGAATTGGTAAGTTTGAGAGATGCTCTAAATGGAAGGTCTGAAAGACAGGAAGCAGGTTTTGAGTGATTAGAGGTATATTTAACTGAGAGATGAATGGGTGAAAGAGTCTGTTTTAGAGTATAGCTTTGGATTCATTCTGCCTTGGCTCAAATCTTGCCTTGAAGAGTGGGGTCACACAACAGCTACAAGGCATTGAGTAAGTAACTTAACCTCTCTGAGCCTTACTTTCCACAGCTATGAAATGAGGAAAACAGTTCCGACTTTGTGGTTTGTGGTGAGGATTGAGGATTAAGGGTGTCAGCTCATGTGAAATGTTTACAATAGGGCCTGACACATGGTAACTTACTAAATATTAATTATTGTTATGATGATATCATCAGATGAAGGGGAAATAGTTTGGAGGAAGAATGAAAAACCTTGTCTCCAATTAATTGGAATTTTTGAGAAAACCGTGATGAAAATTACAGTAAACCTGCCATCTATCTTACAATATAATGAGGAAGACAGACACACCTCCCAAATAAATCTGATGTAAAGCAGAATATCATATATGCTACAATAGAGAGTGAATAATGGATTCTTGGAGTAAGGGGAGTATGGGATCATTAGTTTGTTGTCTCCTTAACATCCATTTCCTCTTGCTTTCTACAAAAACCTTCAGATTTTTCTTTGAGAAATAGTCCCTTATTACAGTGATGTGATTTTGATATTAATTGACCCCACTTTTAATTGCAGCAGCGGACTCTGATCGATCTAAGTCTATCGGCATCCTTTCTTCCTGCTATGGTCTGAATATTTGTGTTCCTTCCCAAATTCATATGTTGAAAATTTAAACTCCAAAGGTGATGGTATTGGTAGGTGGGGCCTTTCAGAGGTGATTAGGTCATGAATGTGGAGCCCTTATAAAGGAGACCTCAGAGAGCTCTCCAATCCCTCTAACACATGAGAATACAACAAGAAGTCTGCATAAGAGGTCCTTCACCTGACCATACTGGTTCCCTGACCTCAGATTCCCAGCCTCCAGAACTGTGAGAAATAAATTTCTGTAGATTATGAGCCACCCAGTCTGTGGTATCTTATTATAGCAGCCTGAATGGACTGAGATGCTGCCCCTGGGTGCTCATGCAGGGATGAGTGAATGAGGTGCCAGGAGATGTCTGCTGAAGACAGAGTCTTGGCTCCTATTTCTCAAGAGCTTTGGCAAAAAAATTTCTCTTCATGTCAATACTGTAGTCTAAGGATGTACAGCCTTTTTTTTTTTCCTATTATGAAAAAAGCCTGAGAACAGAATTAAGAAAATTACAGAGAAAAGAAGGCAAGATGACAAACTGAGACCCTGGAAAAATCTACCTGAAGCCAATCTATAACTTACAGCAGCAACATGATCCCATACATCTAAGCCAGCTTGAGTTGGTTTTTCTGTTGCTTAAAACCCAAAGAATCCTGACTATTATAGGCAGGGAGAGAAGAACTCAAATAGGCAGGGCAGGATGGGTAGAGATGGAGTAGACTTCTTGGGGCCTGGCTTTGAAGGGTGGCCTCCTATAGGTAGATATTTGAATAAACTACATTCCAAATACATTTCAAAGAGAACACATTGAGCATAAACCTGGAGACAAGAGAGATTAGAGAATTTTTATGGAAGTGGTCAGTGGACCCATATGTCTGGAATATAGAGTATATGTACTATATACTAGAAGGTAAACTGGAAAGCAGGAAGCAGGCAAAGAATGAACACCAGGCTTAGGATCTGGGGTTTTATGCTGTGTGCAAATGCCAACTGTCAAAGATAAAGGACAGATAAACTTTTTGTTTTAGAAAGACAGCTTGGGCAGCAGAATGATGGATGGGTTGAGATAGATTGGAATATTCCAGGACAAACACAAAATGGTCATGCATCAGGGCAGTGTGGTGAATGAAAATAGAACATGGCTATGAGAGATATAAGGAATGTAGACAAGATCAGATTTGGGGGGAAGGGAAAAAGCAGGGATATAGAGTATAAGCACCTAGGAATGTATAAGAATCACTGTGCTTGAAAAGGCTGAAGGAGGCAGTGTAGAAGTGAAGGAGAGGGAGTTCAGTTTTGGGCACTTTGAATTTAAGATATTGGTGAAACATACACATGGAGATATTCAGGAAGGGTTGGGGATTAGATGCTGAAGCTATAGTGGGATGTAGGAAATCAGAGTTGGAAAGCACAGTTTGGCAAGTTATTCCGACAAAGATAGTGGAAGGCACAAAGGGGAAAGAGATTCCTGAGTAAGTCATGGAAGAGGACGTGGGATGATGACCGAATACGGATTTGAAGATTCCCAATGTTTAGAGTTAAGTCAAGGAGCCTAAGCCACTGAAGGGCACTGGCTGGCTAGGTAGGTGTGGTTTACAGTGTTACGAGCATCAAGCAGAAGCAGAGCCTCAGGAGGGGGTGAGCAATGGGGTGGATGGCGTGAAGATGCTGGGCAGAGTCAAGACTTGAGAAGTTACTATTTGAGGAGAGGTGGGGGATGGTTTCTTCTCTTTCAAGAAATTTTCTGATGAAGTAAAGGTAAAAGTAACAGTGATGTAGCTTTAGGGAGAAGCAGGGTCAAATTTTCTTAGGTAGGGCAATGCACATCTTTTTGTATACAATTGAAAGACTATTTTAATTTGTAATATTTTTGATGTGTTGTTTTGTTACTAGACTCATTTTCTCCACATCTGGAACTTCTATTTGTATTACGTGATCAGATGCCTGAAATGACTCCCTTATGGCCCTTTTGGCCTTTCATCTGTCTATACCAGCCTAACCAATTTATAGATGGTTATCAGTTAGATCTGAAGTTGTATTTTTCATTTTATTTAAAAATTTCTCTCTGTGTGAGGTTTTCCTTGGTGAGTTGTTTGGTTTGGTTTTATTATGTGCACCAAGGTAGTGAAGTATTAGAAATGAATGTTCAGTAACACTGCTCAGAGAGAGAATTTTTATTTGTGCCTCAAGGGACTACTGAACAGTGTTTGGGAAACAGAGGAGACTGAACTTATACACAAAGGACATAAAACTTTTCTGCTGTCATTGACTAGCTCTGAAGGCTGGTGAAACCATCTTTACACTGTAGAAATGTGAAAAGCACTGCAAACTAACTCGACTAAGCTGGAAGTGTCTATCTCCTTGTGAAGGATGAGTGACTTATAACAATTCTCTGGGAAAAAAGTATTTTTTTTTTGCATTATTTAGTTCTTTGAAAACTTGATAAGCTTTTAAGAAAGGAGATGGTATTAATTCACTGGAACATGGTTACAATCTGCAAAAGGCATAGATGTGACATTCAGGTCACACATTTCTTGCATAGCACATGCAAATCTTATATGCCCTTTTCGTCTTTCTTTATAACTCAAAATCAAAAATAAAAATCCAAACCTGACTGATTAATAAATTAAGAACATTTTCAGTCTGTATCTAGGTTGGCATTGTATGGTTCTATTTATTCCAATAAGTATCTCTTGGTAAAGATAACTGTGATGGATACACTAAATCAATGAGGCATTTCATTCTGGGGTGTGAAAAAAGCAAAGAAGAAACAAAGAGCAGTAGAAAGGGAAAGGACAAAAATTATTTGAAATTCATCAGTGTATTGAGAGGGCATGCATAGAGATCATTAGCACTGAGAAGACAAAATGCATTTTACCTAATTCTTGCCTTTGAGGGGGAATCATTCACATAAACAGATGACTGTATTATCATATATCCTATCATAAGTGTTGTGTGTACAGAAGAAAAGGAAAGTGATATCCTAGCTCTGTGAATAACAAAATAGTTCATATTAACTTGTGTAGGATAAAGTATAAATTCAGAATAGCCCTGGATATATTTATTAAATGTATGACTAATATTTAAGTGTACTTAAGAATGATGATGTAAGATACATTATACATAGCTAGCACATATAACTTTAACCCCACGGTATCTTTGATGGTAGCTCTATTTAATCAGACATATACAGTAAGTATACAAAGTACATTTTACTAAATAAGTATCATCATCATTCATTTCACCACTCTAATTATAACTTAATAACCATTCTTCTAAGCTCAACTACCTGCTCAGGTAAGATTTAACTTCTGCCTATTTCTTCTGGGAGATCTGAGTTGAAAACAGTTGAATAAAAAAGTGAACTGTCATTTGGGAAGGATGTTTGAGCTGGGTATTGAAAGATGACTAAAAGTTTTCCTGGAGAGTAAAGGACAAAAAAAAAAAAAATCCATGGCAGAAAAGAAGTGTCTCAAATGGACAAGTGATTATGTATATGGGAACAACTGCTTTTTTTTTGGAGGAAAACATCAGTGGTCCAGAGGTTGGGTAGAAGTTGAAGATACAGTTGGGTTTGGATTCCTGAGGTGGGGGAAGGGGAGATCTAATTACCTGCTTTTCATTCTCCCTTGGTCATTTGTCCCAGAATGATTCTGCTAAGTCACTCTTGGCCTTCCATCCACCTAGGAAAATGGAAGAGATCATCATGGAGAGGCTGAGGAAGCCCTGGCATTGATTCATTTAGTCTCATTTCTAGAAAGAGACCAATCTTCAACAAGAAATGGTTAGTACGTGCTTGGAGGGGTCTGTCCTGGATGTTTAATACCTCTCTGCTTTAAAATACTGATTCTACTACTATAGTTGTGGGACTTTGGAAAAGTTAAACTTAAATCTGTATCTCATTTCCCCCAACCCCCCAATACCTGAGAATAATTATAGTATCTTCTCCATTGAGTTATTATGAACATTAAAATAAGATCATCCAAGGAAAGTGCCTGACACATAATAAGTGTTCCCCAAACCTTCTTCTTCCCCTTCCACCTTCTCCTTTTTCTTCTTCATCTTTAAGAAACTAAAAAGTGTCTTGTCTATTATGGCAAGAAAACTATGCATTAATTGTTCACAAACAGATACAACAATTTTTCTGCAAGACTTTTAGAAAGGCAAAGAATATTTACTTAAATTAAGAATAAATAAGCTTTTGTCTTTCCTCTCCCTCTTTGCTAAGAATTGCTAATAGTGTTTGCTGCCTCATAGGATGTTGCAAGAATGAAGCAAAGGATGAAGTGAAATATTTTACTTTCTATGTGATCTATATTTTTAACTTACACTTAAACTTAAAATATATTGTATGTTCAAAGAAAAGGAGGCTATGTGTTACCACAAGGCCAGGATGTTTGCCTTGAATGTTGCTGTCAGTGTTCGGTTTGATTCATAAAGTCTTGCATTCTAGTAAGTGCAAAACAAACTCTTCCTCCTTTTTGTGAAACAGACAAAACAGAACTTCATTGCTTGCCACTTGCAAGTACCTGCTCAAAGGATCAGCTCAATGAATGTTGGCCACTTTTATTATTCTCTAATATTCTTCTCTGGTGTGTTGTGGATTTTCAGTTAATTATTTAACTTCACTGAATGCTTTTCACACCTGAAAATTGTTATATTTACCTTTATGTGAGCTATAGCAAGAAATTATATGGGAAAGTTTGGGGAGGGTACATAGGCATACATATTTATAATAACTGAGATTTTTCCTTTGCAAGTGGCAAGTAATGAAGTTCTGTTTCATCTGTTTCACAAGAAGGATGGAGAGGTTTTTTTTGGATTTATTAGAATGTAGGACTTTATGAATCACAGCAAACACCAATAGAAATATCCAAGGCAAGCCTCCTGGCTTTGTGGGGACATAGCCTTCTTTTCCTTGAACATACAATATATTTTAAGTTTAAATTAAAAATACAAATCACATAAAGAGTAAAATAAACATGGGTGTGTAAGGAAGGTGAATAATGAGAGATAGAGAATATGCTCATTGTCGCTCAAGGTATGACAGTTGTGAGTACAGATGGGCTATGAAATGGAGCCACTGCCTGCAAGACAGTCACAGATTGGTGAGTTACAACATAAATACTGGGGGGAGATCATTCTATAGTATACATACTACATTTTCAAATATAACAGCCACTAGGAAGAGAAGCTGGTCCTGATTTATATTTTTTATTCAGAAAAGTAATGCTTTCTTGTTTTGATGAAATGTTATAGAAATATATGAAGTAAAAAGTGCAAGTTCACGTTCACCTACCTCTCTGCCTCAACTATTTTCCAGAGGTAATGTCAAGGCACTGACAGTGGAAAAGTCACTAAACTGGACATCACTTTTTTTTATCATTACTTAAAACAAATTTTTTTATCATGGGAAATTAGGACCATGCAAAAGTAGAGAGCATAGTAAAATGGAATCTTATATACTCATTGTCCAACTCCCATAATCACTAACCTTTGGCTCATTTTCATATTTATTTTTAAGGATACGAAGTCCAAATACTGGTGGTGATGACACCAAATTTGGCAAAGTGTCACCACACTTGGGTCCTTTGCTGGGTGGTGGTCATACCTGTACTGCTGGATTAACTCATGAAATCACTCTTCTGTAGTGGTGCTGGATAATGGGAGGGTGTTGCACATGGAACAGACTTAAAAAACATACAAACTTTGTCATTTTTCATGAGCAGAAGGCACTTCTAAGTGCTGTGTGGGAGGGAATGTGGTAGACTGATTTCATTGAGACCCTGCCAAATGCTGGTCCTCTGGCCATCAAAGAAGTATCATTTCCTCCAAGACTTCTAAAGAGGCTCATTACCGTGGGCCTGAAGGTTCTGGTTTGCATTCAGAGGAGAGACTATCTTCTTAAGTGAGACATGGAAGAGGAAGTGTCGTGAATTGTAAATGAGGCTGAGAAAAAAGAATTGTTTGGAGATGGCTATGGAGAAAAAGTTGCCTTCTCCAAACCAGGTTCTATCTCCCTCCCCCTCATCCAGCTTTGCCAGAGCTCATCCTGTTTTATTTGCTAAATTTACTAGCAGGAACAGAGGAGTTTCTTTAAGGACACCTCTGCTCCTGACAAATAAATACCTCCTAGACTAAATATTAATACATCTATACAGTGGAACATCATGCCTCTATTAAAAAAGAATAGGATGGAGCTTTTGTGGGTTGAAGTAGAATGATCTTCATGTTGCATTTTAAAGTTAAAAAGCCACCAAACAGTATCTACACCAAGGCTACCCTCTGTGGAAAGAGGAGGGAGGGTGATATACCTGTATCTCTATGTGCATAGAACTTGCTTGGAAAAAAAGGAAAGGTAAAAATGCTTGTGTCTGCCAAAGGAAGGGCTTTCCATTCTAAACCTTTTCATGTTAAAAAATTTTTTAACCATATGCATTCATTATATTCCAGAATTAAAGTATTTCCATTGCTAACCTGGCAAAGTAGAAGAGTAAATACAGTAAGTAATTTAGAAGTAGAAGAAGAAAGCCAACACTTTACATTAATTCTGTATTTCAGGAAGACGGTTTTGAGCTAGATGTAGATATAATAATTCTACCTCTTTCTCTCCCCGAAGGATGGCCCTTTAAATTGTCATTAAAAAGCACCTAGGAAGTAAGAGACAGGGATCTGGAAGATCCTTACTTAATGAAATTAGGGGAGATTGGCAGCTACTGCCCAGGTGACGGGGGACATGATGAGAAAAGCAGTGTTCAGGAAGGAACCTGAGTTCTCCAAGCAGTGCCACGGGGAGTCTATGCATGCAGGAGTTGTGAGGTTTGGTACAGAGTGTTCTGGGAGCGCAGGGTCTGGGAGCTTTCACTTCATTGCTTCTCCAGGGAGGTCTCTGGGGCTGGGCCTCCTTCCCCTCCTCCTAAGGGTATCTTGACTGGAAGGTCTGCTCTAAAGAGGACCTGGCCGAAGGACCATGAAGAGTTACACTAGGGGCTCCTTGACGGGTAACACGGTGGACAAAAACCCCTTCTCAAGACTGAATCTCATTTTAGGTGACCCTCACACTAGAACCCTGGGTACCTCCAGTTCCCTGGACCCCTGATGTAGGTTTTCGGCTAAAGCAAGTACAGACTCCCTAATGTAAATGCTTTTGGGGGCTAGGAAGATAGATACCTTAAAAACATTTGAAACTGCCAGGTATAAGAGGAAATAGCGGGAACTCTGGAGAACTGAGCAAGTGTATATTCGACTGAAAGCATTCAGATTTTATTTTCCGGCCAAGGAAAACACTCGTACTGGTTGGAGTCCCTGTTAGCATGCGATCCTGCATTCGTCTAGGTTCAGATCTGCTTCTCCCCCATTGCTTCAGCTTGCTGCTGATCATCAGCCTGTCCCCAGACACTTCAGCCGTGCGCGGTGCAGAAGACTGTCTCAACTTTGGCGCGCCACCTGAGGGTGCAAGGTCCTCTGCTGCGCTCCCAGTATTGCTTTGACTTATATAGGCGGGCAGCGAGCAACTGAACTTTGGGGTGGCTCAGAACCAGTTACGGTCTACATTTTATTTCCACCAGAAACACAGTCGTCGCGCCCCGGACCTTCTCCCTCGGGCGACTCTGGGCCAGGCGCCGACGAAGGCAAGTGGAGAAATGCGAAGATGTAATGTAGCTGGCTAGGGAGTATTGCATCCAGGTCGGTGCAGGGCCAGGGGAGGCGCCGGCTGCAGAGGGGGAGCCCCGCCCCCGTCCCCGCCCCCCCGTCCCGCCCCGCACCCTAGAGCTTCTGCCCCCTTTTCCACCGTGCGCAGAGTCCCGGGACCCCAGGAGAGCTGCCAGTGCATGGTTGGGTTTCCTCCGCCTGCGCGGGGCATCACTTGCGCTCCACGGGAATCCCAGGGATACCCTGCCGCCGGGATATCCTCTCCCACCTGCACCCGCAGACGCCGCCGCAGCGGTGGCCGGAGCCCGGGCACCTCAGCCTCGCGCGTCCCGGAGTCCTGCGCTGCGGCGCCCGTTGCGCCTCCGCATCTCCCTCGCAGAGCAGGCCCGGGGAGCAAGAAACGGCGCGCGAATTCTGGGCGCTGCGCCCGGCGCGAGGTGCGGGATGGAGAGCAAGGCGCTGCTGGCCATCGCTCTGTGGTTCTGCGTGGAGACCCGCGCCGCCTCTGTGGGTAAGGAGCCCATTCCGGAGAAGGAAGGCGGTGGGGCGGGGGCGGGCGGAGAAATGGGCTTGCGGAGGCGACCTGGAGCCGGACCTCCCTCGGAAGCCCAGAGCTGGAGAGGTGAAAGTGACTTGACACTTTGTGTACTTGCATTTACGAAGGAGGAAACAGGCTCAGTGACCAGCTCCAGGTTATCCAGCGAGTGGTGGTCTTCCCGAGCCCAGTGCCACGAATCTGGTCTCGGATAGGGGCCTCGGCTGAAGCGTGTCCCACGGAGCCGATACACCCTCGGCGGGAGGCGGGGGCGGGCGGCGCCCGGCGCTGGCACGCAGCAGGGGAGCCGGCGGGCGGGACGGGCAGTGCTGCCGCTCGGCTGCGCGCCACAGCCTAACCGGGCGCCGGCACGGTAGCCCTACGGGGAGCGCAAGCCAGTTCGCCCAGGTCGCACCGAGCACTCAGCTCTGTCTCTGCAGGAGTCGAGCGGCGACCCCAGCGTGTGGTCGCCTTTTGGCTGGAACCCACACACCCACTGCTTCAAGTGGAGTCTACGGGGAGGGAATTTTTACTACTTCCTTGGTGCGGGACGCCGCTATCCTCTCAGAGAGAAAGGGAAATTGGGGCTTGGACCTGGACCTGTGAGAGCTTCCCAAACTGTCTCCAAGTTACAGTCACCTTCCTATGTAAAACAATCTAACATTCTTCAACGCGTTTCAGTCCTCGCTGTAAGCGCATGGTTGGAGGTTCACGTTCTGAAAACTTAACTCTGTGGGTCTTGGTACACTCTCCTTGCCATGCAAAATATCAGCCTCTTTCAAGATTAAGAACACACGCATGCTCTTGAGGCAATGAATGTCTTTCTTCCCTTCTCCTCTTCCTCCTTCCCCTTCTCCAATCTCTTTTCTATTGCCAGTTTGCTCATTACCAGATTTCTACTCTTCGGTGAGTGAGAAAGAGGACAGGGTGGAGAAAAGAAAAAAAAAAGTCAAATAATTCAGGACAAAGCTCCTTATATTGAAACAAAAGAATCATATGTCTTTAAAAAAAGGCACACAAATATACAATAACAAGATCTGTCTATAGTTATTGGATTTTCTTAATAATGGCTTGGTTCATCAGGGCCAGCTCCAGCACGGATATCATTTGTCCTTGCCAAGACCTCTCTTTCCCTCTTTATGGGAAGAGAATGCAGGTCTGGAACATGTGGTGGTTCTGTAGCCCACAAAGAAGTGAGTTGCTTTTAAGCCTGGGGTGTTTCATAGCGCAGCAGTAGTAATGGTAATGGGGTTGCCCTGAATATAATGATGAGGTTGCCCTTTTGGAGTGTGTGACTTGCTTAATTGGATTGGGCTATAATTGGTGCCATCAAATTCTAGAGACAGAGGCACTGTTGTTTTTCCTTCCTGTCTTTGAGCTGGAAGGGTAATAGTGCACAAATTAATTAATTTTGGTTGTGCGATGTGAACATAGAAGGGCTTTTTATTGAGGAGCAGCATATGTACTTACAGTTTTTTCTTTAGAATTTTCTGAAGAGTAGAACTCAAGCTCGCTAATGGAAATGAATGAAGCTTAATGGGGCAAAAAAAATTGAGCGTAGGTCTACAGGTATGAATTCAAAGTTGTCATTATTGATAACCTTGTCAAACAGGTTTTGGTTGTAGATGTGTCTCTAGAATGGTATGTGTTGTCTTGGCTTCCTATGAATGGAGAATATATCTTTACGTTTTTTCTTTACATAGGAAAGTATGTCTATAATCTGTAATAATAATTTATGAGAGCTCTTGAAGAATTTCTTATATTGGTAGTGGGGTGGGCATCGCTTATTTAGAGCTAGGTCTTTACTATCATTTTTTTTCTCAAATATGCTCAAATAATGGGTTCTTTCTCATTTGGATCACTGTGCACATTGTAACAAGTTACTGTTTTCAACCCTTTTCTCAGCATGGTGTTTCTCCATCAAGTTTGATATTTGTGCTTATCCAAATGGATTGTTTTCATTTTCCTTTTCTTAGACAAAGTAGGGCTCCCTTGTTGGAAGGCTTTTCTATTGCTTTTGAACATTTTCCTTGATCATTTACTTACTCTGAGGGCATTCTGAATGCCTTCCCTTAATATTGAAAAGTGCTATGCTAATTAACTGAACAGGACAACCAGGCCAGTAGCTGTTCAAGAGTGGCCCATCAGCCATGTGCAATGTACTCACCTGAAGGCACATTAAGATGCAGGTTTGTGGGCCTCAGGATATTCTGACACATTCTAAATTCTAAGAACTACTGCCACAAAATATGTCGGTACCAATACCAACTTGTTTCTGAAATTTATTGATACAACTTAATTTCCATTTTTTTTCCTATGATATTGATCAACAAATCTACAGTTATGTCAGCAACCTATTTTGCACATCTGGGTGAGTGTGTGTGAGTATCAGTTGTTCATTTTGCCTGCAGCTGTTCACATTGCAGTCCACAGATTCAATACACTGGATATTTGTCCATACTCCCTTTATTCATACTCTCTCGTATTTGCTAATATTCTCTTATTTGTACATCAAGGTCAATGCCAGTTTAGGCTCAGAGAGTCATCTGTCCTTAGTTGATGTGAGTTAGGGGTCATTTTAAGCTTGGGGGCTTACCCAGAGTCAGTCACTTTTTAAGGTGGTGTTTTGAAAATCTGGGTATCAGTTAAGACCCTGGCAGGGTGGAATTTTTCTTTCTTTGTTGCTTTTTCAAAACTTGGTAGCTCTTTGCATTTAGTTAACAGAGAACTCAGTTTTCTTGCTATGGAATGATCTATGGTGAGAAATCTGTCCCATGGTATTTTTAGGTAAAAACAGATTTCTTGTGTCCCAAGTTTGGTATCAGGAGGAGCTCAGAGCCCTGCTTAATAAGTTGGGATTCCCCAATTGTGACTGATTAGCATTAAACTTTTGTAGTCACATTCCTGAGGGAAGTATATCAATAGGCCTTTCCTATGCCATTGAATATTCTGCTCCTCAGTTCCTCTCATCTGGTTTTAATGTGCAGTTTTTCACCCTTAGCAGTTCAGTTATCAGAGGAAGTACACTAGAAAACTGATAAAGGAAAATAAGACAATGTCATGGACACTGCCACTCCCTTCAGGGTACATAAATGGACTATATAGAAATCTCTCTCAGTAGTATTCATTAATCAGCAATTCAGTCAAATGTGTGCATCCTATGCTTTATAAGAAGTGTCAGTGGGTCCTTTCCCAAGGGAATGAGATCATCAGATGAAGGTTCACTTGGTTTCAATGTCCCATATCCTTTTGTGAGACCTTGAAGTTGGCAATGCAGGAAAACAGGAACTCCACCCTAGCTACATGAATTGCAGAACTGTTGTGTTGGTTTATGACCATCTGCCCATTCTTCCTGTTATGACACAGCTTGTGAACTTTTACTGGGAATGGTGAAAAGTAAATTCACAGTTTTACACAATGAATTGCTGAAGAGGCCTTTTAAAGCATAGAGTGTGTGCATTGTTTATGGAAGGTGTTTCCTATTGGGTCTGACTCAGGGGCAACTGCATTCATTTATTTAATTTGTTTCTAGGTTTGTCTAGTGTTTCTCTTGATCCACCCAGGCTCAGCACACAAAAAGACATACTGACCATTCTGGCTAATACGACTCTTCAAATTACTTGCAGGTAAGCAGGGATTTTAGATTCAGATTTCCTGTATTAAATAACTTATTGTTTATTGAGAGAAAAATAATTTCCATACCATACAGTGGAATTACAATAGAGTTGTAGTAATTGTTTATAAGGAGTGAGGTTTCTGAGAAATGATATAATAATGAAAAAATGAGAAAGGTCTTCTCCCCAAAATTCTGTGCAATCTGGTATTTTTTCCTACTGCCCTCTGCCAACACATGCACAGACATCTGTAACCAGTACAGCACCTGGCATGGTAGACACTCAAGAGATATTGAGTGAATAAATGAAACTGAGGATTTACCCCTAAGGGATAGAGCTGATGAAGTTTTAGGCCATATGTAGTATACTCAGAATTTATTAAGCTCTGCAAAAACATGTCTTATGTCCTGGAAAAACTATGGAGTGTGTTAAAAGTAACTTCATTAACATAGCTGCAACTTCACGGACATTTCAAATTCTTTGAAGAAAGCGTCAGTGATGTCTTCCTGGGGGCCTTGTAAAGAAATGCTGTAATAAAAATAATCTATGTTTTAATGCAGGTTAGCCCTTGTCAAGGACTTTATTTTGTGATAAAATCCTGACTGTGGTAGCAATTTAATATTGAGCCATTAATATTACTGAGGGCATGTTCTGCCCAGGTAATGGGCTTCATACTCTGGCTTGCTGCTCCGGGATGCCTCTCTTCTCACTTGCTAGCAAAAAGCCACTGATTTTTTGCTAACTAGGGAAGCAGACCTCTTTGACAAGAAGAGGATTTTAAATGTCTGGTCCCTACAGAAAAAAAAAATTAAGCAGAAGAACTTGGGGTTGAGTACAGCAACTAGGAGGCTTTGTAGGACCACTATGATGTTTTTGGTAGAGACAATTGGCAGAGGCAGCTTTCCCCTCACAGAACAGTGCTGGGCGTCCACAGAGAAGCTTGGGCAACAAGTGTTCAACACAATGACACACAGATCTATTTCAGACAGCAGAGGATCAGGAGACCCTGATCCCCTGATCAAGGGTAGGTCACCAAAATCCAGCCCTTGGTAAAAGACACAGTAACAGGTGCTGTTTCTCTAGCTTCTCTATTTGAAGACACATTTCTCCATAGATTTTCCTCATTAACACCTTCAACAACAAAGGTAATTTAAAATCCTCGAAGATCCCATACTCCTTTTTAAAACTCCACATAAACATGTCTTATGTTTTGAAAAACTATGAACTGTGTTGAAAGCAACTTCATTCATGTAGTTACAACTTCATGGAAATGTCAAATTCTTTGAAAAAAGGATCAGCGGTGCTTCATTCTTCTTGTTGACTGTCTTCCTCGGGGCCTTGTAGGGAAATGCTGTAACAGAAGTAATCTGTGTTAGTGCGGTCCTGGCAAGGGCCTGGGAGGCTCTTCGGTGGTGGCACCTCCTTCCTTCCTATCCTCACTTCTTTCTCTCCTGCTTGCCTGCTCTTCTCTGGCCACTCTGGCTTCCTTGTCATTCCCTTCATACTCCAGATATGTACCTGCCCCAAGGCCTTTATGTTTGCTGGTTGCCCTGTGTGGAATACTGTTCCTCCCAGTATTCAGATGGCCTGCTTCATCAAGCCCCCTTCCTCCAGAGCTCTTTACTCTTTTCTTGCATATTCTGTGTTTTCTTCATGGTATTTATCACCACCTTATATACATTTTATTTAGTTTTTTAAAAATTTCAGCTTTCTTGATGTTTACTTACTTTTTTATTGCCTGTCTCTTCCAGTTTAGACTGAGCTTCCATAAAGTCATTGACTTTTGTCTGATTGTGTCTGTTGTATCCCCATTCTTTAATGTTTGGCACATAGTACATGTGCCATAAATATCTGTTGAATGAATGAGTTAATTAATGGAAAATTGAGGACTCTCTATAAGTGATTTCTTAAGCTGAGTCTATGACCTTTTGTCATTTGTCAGTCCAACCTATCATCCTTGATAGAAGGCTGTGAATCTGTCTGTGGAAGAGTTTGCATAAATTTGAGAAACAAACCTTCTGTTCTCTTAGAGACAGCCTCATAAAATGACATTTCCCATGAATACTTCCCTAGAATTAATTTTTCAGGGGACGCAGGGACTTGGACTGGCTCTGGCCCAACAATCAGATTGGCTCTGAGAAAAGAGTGGAGGTGACAGAGTGCAGTGACAGCTTCTTCTTCTGTAAGACGCTCACAATCCTGAAAGTGATGGGAAATGATACTGGAGCCTACAAGTGCTTCTACCAGGACACTGATGTAGCCTCAGTCATTTATGTCTATGTTCAAGGTAAGTGGTTAAATGGAATTCATTTCTCAAGTTGATTTACTAGTTATAAAACACAATAGACACAAAGAAGCATCAAGTACAACAAAAGACTTGCTCTAAAGCCTGTTTGCCAACAGGAATATACAAAATTCTTCTCCTCCAAGGCTTCCTCGGAGAGTAAGACTCACTGATTTGTTCTGGAGCTTGGGCCCTGGTACATCTCTTTTGTCCAATTTGTTTGGTTCTGATCTTTGTTTTTGAGGGAAATCTGTGTTCACAATTGGCCATGCAGATTTATTAAAAGCCTCCTGATGTTTGAGAAAAAAAAAACCCTGAAATCCTTGAAAAGGAAGATTCATGAGTGAATTATGGAGATGTTTCTGTGGAGAGATAGCTTATCTATAGCAGAGTAGGAGATTTTCCTAGGAATGCACAGAGAAAAGCTCTGGAGTTTTTTGTATATAGTAAGAACTTTTCCTACTTATAACTTGTAAAAAATAATTCCCATTTTCTTGTGCAAATGAAGACACTGACTCAGAGGGCCTTCTGAGGACAGATTCTCTTTCCTTTGCTTGTGTGCTCTGAGATCTTGATGATATGCCACATCTGCCTGGAGTTTGCAGTTTGCAGTTGGCACCCTGAAGGTCAATTTAACATCCATGCAGGATGAAATACAACGTTACATGTATTTTGTATTTATGATATGAATTACTATTTCTTTTGTGTTTCAAAAATCTCATACTACTTTAATTTTCCTGTGAAACCCTGACTTAACTAATGGGATACCTATCGTGGAATTTGGGGCAGATGTAAGTGTTGTATAGTGTTTTATTTGGATATACTAAATGTTCTTCTCAGTGAAGATGAGCTTTTAAGGTGTTTTATTTATGCATATATATGTCTCTTTACATCCCAGAGTATTGGAGACAGGTGAAGATGGCTTACACCTCTTTCCAGAAGCATCTTTTACAGAACAGGAGTTTCATCAGCTTTGGGAAACACACTTGCAGATCTCCATTTACATTTCAATGGTAAAATAGGGTCAGTGCAATGGAAAAGTGGAGGCCACATCAAAATAACATCTGTCACTCCTAGTTTGCATAATATCTGAGAACTATTTTTGCCCAGGGTAAACACAATGCAAGACAGAATTATATGCCCCCCTCCTCCCCTCTGCAGAATTTGAAAGAGACAAGGCTCAGATCTTCCAGAATTTCTGGCTCCTTTTGATCTGGCAGTTTTAGGAGATCAGGCTTTCTTAGAAGATTGCAAGGATTTCCTGCTTTCAAGCCTGTCTGGAAATACTACAAAATGAACCTCTCCCATAATGTCTCGTTATTTCCTTCTCTACAAGTCAGGAAACCTGGAGACATGAGAAAATTCATTTCATGAGTTACAGTAAATATTTTATTTTGAGAGGATGGGTGGTTGTTTGGGCTTCTTTTGTTTATTTCCTTTTTTTGACAAACTGAAATAGAATTGGTTTACTGAATAGCTTCAGTCTTATGTCAAGGGGTTAATTTGGCTTTCAAGACTTGTTTTGTAAGCAAGCTATGTAACATTTCATAGCATGTGGATGAAAGGTAGGTAACATTAAGAAGTAACAATCCCTAGCACTATTTATTTGTACACTGCCCATCTTAGGGTATACCATTAAATTCTGCTTCCTGTCTAAGCCTAATGTTCTAGGAGGTAAGCTGTCCAAGATTTTGGTTATGAAGTTTAACAATGGGGAAAAAAAACACTGAAGTATTCCCTGTGGACAGCTCTTTAATGTCCTTCTGGTCCTTACCTTACTTCCTTAGTCTTCTGACCCCATTCCCTCCAGCAATGGATGGAGCCAGGAAGTGGGTCCTGGCCTCCTAAGATAATGGCTGTGGCATGTGGTGGGCTGTATTGGCAGCCCTTCCGTGCTTTCCAGCTGGGAAGGAAATCAAACTTCTGCTGTTGCAAGAATTAGCAGCGTCTCTCCCTTTTGGTTTAATTAACTCTTTCTTCATTTGGACCAACCATCCTGAAGAGCTCAGAACTGCTCCATCAGGTGTGTAGGGCATAGCAGTATGAACTATTATCTCTCTGAGATTTTAAGCATGACTTCACATCACAACAACTTGATCTGTGGGGAATAAAGTCACTTCCCAGAATAGTATTAACATTGTATGAGCAATGTTTGAATGCCATTAAAATCTTTTCCGTTTTCTTTTCACTCCTTGCCATGGTGCCTTTTCAAGTTTTGTCATTGAAGATATTAATGACTGTCATTGAAGATATTAAGCTACCTGCAATACTATTAAACATTATTTTATAAGGAATCTTATACCTAGTCTTCATAATCTTAAAATACCCACATAAAACTTTCTCTTGAAAAACTGAATTAAAAAATTATTAGTTATTTCCTGTTTATTTTAAAGATCCTTTGGGATCCATTATTTATTTTCATTGCATTTACATTATTTGCCTAAAGAGAAAGAGCCTGGATTTTTTTTTTAATATCAGTAAAATTCAGTAGGTAAAGTATACAGATTTAACTTTAAAATATAGGTATATGCACAATGGAATATTACTCACCTATAAGAAAAAAACAGACCCTACCATTTGCAACAACATGGATGGAGCTAGAGCGTATTATGCTCAGTGAAATAAGCCAGGCAGAGAAAGATAAGTACCAAATGATTTCACTCATATGTGGAGTATAGGAACAAAAAAAAACTGAAAGAACAAAACAGCAGCAGAATCACAGAACCCAAGAATGGACTAACAGTTACCAAAGGAAAAGGGACTGGGGAGGATGGGTGGGAAGGGAGGGATAAGGGCGGAAAAAAGAAAGGGGACGTTACGATTAGCATGTATAGTGTGTTGGGGGGCACGGGGAGGGCTGTGCAACACAGAGAAGACAAGTAGTGATTTTACAGCATCTTACTATGTTGATGGACAGTGACTGTGAAGGGGTATGTGGGGAGGATTTGGTGAAGGAGGGAGCCTAGTAAACATAATGTCCTTCATGTAATCGTAGATTAATGATACCAAAATAAAATTAAAAATAAATAAATAAATAGAAAGTTTCAAAAATACTATAAATTCAAAAAAAAATAGGTATATGACAAATGTATAGTATATATAAAAATGTACATGTGTATATGAAACTGTCTATGAAGAAGTATACTTTTTCATTTTGAAAAAAGTTGTAATGATCAATCTGCTTAAAAGGGGAAGTTAGAAAATATATTCTACTTTTGATGATCCCTGCAAAAGAAGTCAGTCTCATTCTGGGAGTTTTCTTTCAGATTTTTTATACGCACACAGCCCTCCTGTAGCATGTCCTTGGAGCCAGATATCTGCCAGCAGACTGACCTGTGGATTCCTTTGCCTAGTGTGAAATGTCATTCCCAATCATTCACTTCTTTGGCTAGAGTTTATGAACCTGAAAGACAATCAACTTTTCTAGTAAATGCTATTAGCTAATGGAATTAAATTTTCTTCTAGATTACAGATCTCCATTTATTGCTTCGGTTAGTGACCAACATGGAGTTGTGTACATCACTGAGAACAAAAACAAAACTGCAGTGATTCCATGTCTTGGGTCCATTTCAAACCTCAATGTGTCACTTTGTGCAGTAAGTTACGAATTCTTTCATCATCCTTTATGTTTTCATAATTTTAAGCAAATATGAAGATGGATAGCCTGTTTATAATATAATATCAACAATGAAATTTAAAGATCCTTTAGGAAGGGTCAAATGATAATAAAGAAAACCAATTTGTATTCTTAAAAATAAGATGAATTTCTTTAGTGACCATGGTTTTTACTTTTGGATAGCACTTGATTAAATATTTGTAATTTCTTTCTCTACCCAGAGGTATCCAGAAAAAAGGTTTGTTCCTGATGGCAACAGAATCTCCTGGGACAGCAAGAAAGGCTTTACTATTCCCAGCTACATGATCAGCTATGCCGGGATGGTCTTCTGTGAAGCAAAAATTAATGATGAAAGTTATCAGTCTATTATGTACATAGTTGTGGTTGTAGGTAAGAGGACAGTTCCTTTTGATCACTAATATCAGACAATAAAGATTGGATTTCTATATTAAGATTCTGGAGATTAAGGTATAGGGTGACAGATAAGGAATATTGAAAAATATATTAATTCCAGATTTGGTGTTGAGCAATTGTTACATCTGCTTTTCTCTACCAGATAAATCTATGTGCAGTTGAATTTTTCTCCTTTCTTGCCAAGACCAAGGATGGAAAAGAGTGCTATTATAGGAGCATATTTTATGGAAAACTCAACTTTCAGAGCATTGCTTGGCATCCATTCTTTTTAATTATACCTATTTTATGGGAAGTTCAGTAATTTACTAAATCTGGCTTCATTGGCTATTGAGTATTCAAATTTTACTGCTTTTCTGTCCATTGCACTACAACATCTTTGAGATCCCTGCAGTTCTGATTTTTAAATCTCTGTAGGCCATTTCCCTGGGAGTTACCAAGTATTGGTAAGGCCATCAGGGAAAAATAATGTGGCACATTTTGAACTTGCATCATTTTTGAAAAAAATAAGTGCTAAGTTAACGATTTGTTTTCCCTCTCACTTTCTGTTTTTTCAATTTACTTGCTCCAGGGTATAAGATTTATGATGTGGTCCTGAGCCCCCCTCACGGAGTTGAACTATCTGTTGGGGAGAAGCTTGTCTTAAATTGTACAGCAAGGACTGAACTAAACGTGGGGATTGACTTTAACTGGGAATATCCCTCTTTGAAGGTAACACTAACAATTCAAAGCCAGACCTCTCACTACTTTGATAATAAGTCCCAGTGGAGGAGACTGCTTGAGAAAGATAGGGACCTCTCAGGCCAGATGAAATCTAAAGGCCTTAACTCACACTAACACACACATACCCATATATTTTAAGATAATTACAGAACATACAGCACCCATGGAAAAGAGATGCGGTGCCAAGAACTTTGTGTCATTCTGCTACAATCAGGCTGTGAAGATTATAGTTTTCTTAGGTGATAACATCTTTCTAAGTTGCATTAATTTTCCTTTCTTCAAAGTCCTTAATCTATTTTCCTTTAGGGGATTTCCTCTTCAACAGGTGACAGGAGATGATGCACTTCTTTTTCAACTTGTGTTTTCACAGTTCATTTTCATCTCATTCCCACTTTGTGAGGTTTTAAAAATCCTAATTCACTTGGTTTCATTGATTTCTCCTGGAACCAAAAATATTAGTTGTCTAGATAATATTAAAAGTTCTGAAGACCCTATTATTGGCACTAAGTAGTGTTTACCAAGGGCCCACACTTGATTCTGTGAATATCTAGAAACTACTGGGTCATATTACACTGGATTTTGGAAGTTTGTAAACTCTTTTTCAGCAACAGCATAAGAAAATTATAAACCGGGACCTAAAAACCCCATCTGAAAGTGAGATGAAAAAATTTTTGAGCACCTTGATCATAGATGGTGTAACCCGGAGCGACCAAGGGTGGTACACCTGTGCGGCTTCCAGTGGGCTGATGACCAAGAGGAACAGAACCTTCATCAGGGTCCATGGTAAACTCGGATCGCATTTGAAATTATGCTGCATCTTGAAAAGTGAGATAATTTAAATACATTTAGGTCAGCTAGTGATTCCTATTTTGTTCTTTCAGAAGGCATTTTTGAGCTCTTGCTTGGGAGGCCGCATGACCTAGATAGAGGTTGAGAGCACAGCTTGTGTTCAAATCTCAACTTTAATGATGAGATGAGCTAATCTAAGTGCTCACTGAATATTACTTGTTATAGTTGTTGCCATTACTACTATTACTGTGATAAACAGAGGGTGATTACCTAAGGTAGTTTTCAAATTTTAACTTTATTTTATGGCTGAAAGGCCTACTTAAATAAGCACAGGCTTGTCAACTGGGGAAACTGGGATTGGATCAGTTTCTGAGGGGCTCTGAGCAAATAAATCAGTCTTCTTTTTTCTCTTCACTTACATAAATGTCTCAGTTTAGATGGTAATTTATATGGCATCCAAATTATAGTAAGAGTTTTGGATTTTCTAATATGGGAATACATAGAAGTCTGAGCAGAGAGAGAGAGGCTCTGGCTTATGTTTTTATAGGATTACCATGGTTTTTTTATGTGGAATACTTTAGGAAAGCAAGGGCAGAAGTAAGGAGGACACTTAGGAGGCTGATTGTAATAATCCAGGTGAGAGATGGCGGAAGGCTTGGACAAAAGGGGTAGAGGAAGAAGTGGTGAGAAGTGGTCTGTTTCTGGATATATTTTTGGAGATAGAGCCAATAGTATCTGCCTATAGATTCACTGATTGTGGGGTATAAGAGAACATGAGTTTTGGCTTTTTAGAGTGAGCAATTGAGTGAAACGTGGTTTTATTTACTTAGAGGGGGAAGACAGAAAGGGAAATAAGATTTGGGGAAACAGTGTTGGATATGCTCATTTGGACATACCCATTAAATATCCATGTGGAGATATTTAATATTTAAACCTGGAACTCAGTGAAGTCAGGGCAGGAGATGCAAATTTAGGAGGAATGTGAAAGACACTTTATGCCTGAGACTAGTAAAGAGAGGTGGTCTGAGGACTGAGCCCTGGAGCCCATGGGGGCTATGCATAGGGCATCAAGGAAGCAGAGGAGGAGCAGCCAGCAAGAGTCCCTAGGGGGGTCTTAGAGAACACTTCACAGAGGAACAAATGCTTGAATTGAGACTGAGCAGCTGGGAGGCTTGCAGAATATACTTGGGGAGAGAGAAACGCAAATGCAAAGCTTGGAGGTGTGGAAGGAGCTGGAATGTGGCCTCCAGAAAGGTAGTATGAGGACTCTCTGAACTGCAGCCACTCAGACTCCCACAGTCTTTGACACGTCACCTGAAACAAAAAACTAAGCCAATTGGCCATTTATAATAAACTGACATCTATGAGAATAATTCTTTTTATTTTCTTCTAGAAAAACCTTTTGTTGCCTTTGGTAGTGGCATGGAATCTTTGGTGGAAGCCACAGTGGGAGACCATGTCAGAATTCCTGTGAAGTACCTTGGTTACCCATCCCCAGAAATAAAATGGTAATTATTGGAAAGAAATGCAAGGTGTCATTCCACATGAGAGAAAAGGTTTAGATTGTACTAATTCTTGGGATTTCTTTCGTAGGTATAAAAATGGAAGATCCATTGAGTCCAATCACACAATTAAAGTGGGTCATGTCCTGACTATTATGGAAGTGAGTGAAAAAGACACAGGAAATTACACTGTCATCCTTACCAATCCCATTTCAAAAGAGAAACAGAGCCATGTGGTATCTCTGGTTGTGAATGGTGAGTCCACTCAGTTTTCTGTCTCTGCCCAAAATTTATTATGAGGAGTAGATTATGTCTTCCCAAATAGCCAGCCTACTGCTTCACTCACATCGTGAGTGGGCTCCTGTGTATAAAAATCATCCAGAACAGTGGAGTTGAAATAAGGTGTAGAACAGTGTGCTCTGGACAATGTTTGCTAAAGAGGCTATGTAAATGAAGTGACTGGTGGTCAAATGCAAGATTAAAGTAGATAGTATACTTGGCCGCTAAATCATGGGAAGGGAGAATGCCTGCAGGGACAGTTGTCAAGCTTAAGTTGCTCTGTTTGCCCACCTCATGGAATTGTGCACCTGGCATGCAAATTGTATGACTCTTCTTGAATTTGTGGGCAGCTTCTAGTTTGATTTTGCAGTTGATGTTTCAGTGACGCACAGGCAGATTCCAACTCAGAAGGCTTCTTCAGGATAACACAGTTGGCTAGATGGAGACTTTTTTTTTAAAGAGTCTAGAATCTGACTCTGAGGCTGTAAAGGGAAGAATACTAAGTTTTTAGTTTAAGGATGATTTGAACTTTGTTTTCCTAACATCAAGTGTGGGAGACACTAAGTTGATGAGAACATGTGCTTTTATTGCAGGACTTCTCAGGTTCTTTAATATGCTAATGCATATTACTATGGGGGGGTGGCAGATACAGACCACTTAAGGTTTAACAAACTTACTGGAGCAGAGCATTGCCAACCCTCCCCCCACCCCCACCAAATAAACCCATTAATATCTTACTCCAAACACTGGGAAATGCTTCTCTGTTGTAATTCTTTGTTCTCCCTGCTGGCATGGCATATTTCAAATTGAAGGATTTTCTTGTGTGCCATTAAGGTGCTCCCCCATATATCCTGCCACCACTCTATGTCTGCTGAGCTCAGCTTCATTTCTTTGCTGAGACATCAGCTTCAGGGAGTAAAGATAACAGGTTCCAGAAATGTCACTTAGAAGCCACTCTGGAACAGGGGGCTGGGAAATGGAGGGAAACTGGATAGCTGATAAGCAGAATAAGGAGAAGGAAGTGAACAAGAAAGATGTACAGATGGACCCATTCCATTAATTCATGAAATCACTAAACACTTGATTCACCCAAGCATTTATTACAGTGTCATATAAAATAAACATGAAAAAGAAGTCAAATTTTGAAAGTGTAACTTGGGGCTTTAGGTTGACAGTGTCAAGAAACTAGTTTCACATTAATGACTTTGGAGCCCAGAAAAAAAAAAAAGTGAAAAGGGAGAGTAGGAGGAAGAAAAGGAGGAAAGAAAAGGAGGGAGATGGAGGAAGAAAGGTGAGAGACCCTGGTCAAGTCATTTAACTTTCTATGTTTCCTTTCTCTCGTGGGTAAAATGGAGAACAATAATAGTGGTTGTGAGGATTAAATGGATCAATCCATGTAAAGCACTTGGGACAATGCTTGGACATAGTAAATGTATTTAGTGTGTTATTTACAACTTTTTCTTTCTTTCTTGTCCTGATCTTGAGAGACTGAAGAACAGGGAGAGCTCTTCCTATAATGCAGATGAGAAAAACTTAGGCTCGGTGGCAAGACTTGCACAAATCACTCAGTGTATTAGCTTATTACTTTGACGATGGGTATTGCTAGAAGTCACGTCTCCTGTTTCCAAGTCAAGATGTTCTTTGAAAAAGCAAATGAGGGCAAAATCATATGCTTGGAATAACGTAGGCTGTAGTAGCCGGAAAGTTCTACCTTCCTTTTCTCTAAGCTAATATTCACCAGTCGTCTTCCCCACCTCCAGTCCCACCGCAGATCGGTGAGACGTCCCTGGTCCCCGCCGCGGATTCGTACCAGTATGGCTCCTCACAGACGCTGACCTGCACCGTGTACGCAGTGCCGCCGCCGCAGCACGTGGGCTGGTACTGGCAGCGCGAGGAGGAGTGCGCCTTCAGGCCCGCGTGAGCGTCGCCGGTTTGCTTTCCTTTTGGCCAGCCTCTGATAGGGCTCCCTTCCAAACCGGGAGGCTGTTCCTAAGGCAGTTCCCCGCACGTGCTCCCTTACTGTCTCTCTGTCATTCTCTTGTGTCCTGCGTTTTAGAACATGCCTTCCTCGGGGCCACCCGCTTTGAGATTAGCTAGCTCTCTCTTCTCAGGTGAGCCCTGATGGACACCTCTCCCAAGGCAAGACCTTTGCCCACTTTGCTAATTGCCCATCTTTGGTTTTTCTCCATACGCCAGTCAACTGGTGGATCCCACCTCTCCTTCTTATCTGGGAGAAGGTCCATCACAGAGGAAGTGCTGATGGATGCCAGGGACCCGCAGACCTAGCCACAGCCCTGGGAGTCTCAGACCTAGCTTATCGGGTTCTAACACAAGCCCAGACATCCTTAGGAAAAACAACAACAAGCCGCCCCCCACCACCCTAGGCAGTTCCCTTCCTGTTGTTGTTTTTGAGATGGCCTCTGCTAGTTTCTTCCTCAGATGCTGACCATTTCCTATGCAAAGGCCACAGTCCCAGGGAGATTACTTTAAGAAGCCCAATAGCTTCTTAGTTTCCTTACCTTCCTTTGAACTAAATTAACTTGAATTGTCTTGTCGATCCGATTTATGAATGGAGGTTTGTTCCCAGAATAGCTGCTTCCCTCCTGTATCCTGAATGAATCTACCTAGAACCTTTTCCTTCATTGCTGAGGCCTATTTTTAATTGGTGCCAAAGGTTGTAATGTGATAGGGTGCACTCAAAGTTATTTCTAAGAACATAATAACCTGTCTGACTCCTTTCCTTGCAACTGGTTTGAATTAAAGAAAAATTAAATAATAATATGACCTGTTACCTCTTTCTTATAGCCAAACTGTCTTGACGACAAACCCATATACTTGCAAAGAATGGAGAAATGTGGAAGACTTTCAGGGCGGAAATAAAATTGAGGTCAACAAAAATCAATTTGCCTTAATTGAGGGAAAAAACAAAGTGAGTCTGAAGTTCTTTAATTTGAAAACTGTGTTGTCTGTCTCTTGTGGAAGGATGGAAAGATGGAGTGGGAGCATGGTACAGTAATATGTGAGGAATATTGGAGATTGACAATGAAATACGTTGAATGATAAATACTAGCATGTTAAGTCACTTTGAAAACACCATTGACTTTTAGAAGCACCACTGATCTATTAATAGCTTAGCAGAGAAAGGTAAAACACATTTCATCTATGTATTTGTTATAAGGTGATTCTGATTTTACAAATACAATATTGAGGAAATGTATATAATGTTATACTAAGGGACATTATTAATTTTATGGCTTCCAAAGCTCATTTTATGTAACATGTGAGCTACGCCATCATAATTACAATTTCATGAATTGGAGAGTGGTCAGTGCAATAATAATATGAATGGACTAGGCAAGTTGTAGCAGTTGGGGGCACAGCTGAATTTTAGTCTGAGTGCATGCACATAAACACAGCCTCCATTGTTTATGGCCTGGGATGTGTTTTTTTCACAGACTGTAAGCACCCTTGTTATCCAAGCGGCAAATGTGTCTGCTTTGTACAAATGTGAAGCAGTGAACAAAGCTGGGAGAGGAGAGAGGGTTATCTCCTTCCATGTGACCAGTAAGTGCTGCTCTCCGAGGGGTGGGCTGGATCTCTTGCCAGGTGGTCTGATACTCTGTGGTCCTTGCCGTTCCTGTGAGTGGCATGACGTTTAGGATGAGGGCTCAGCCTGGTAATTGATACTTTTGTTTATAAATTAAAACTTCTCAGATAGCTCCTGGGCACATGTGAAGTGAATCCATCTGACTTCACAGGAGGGCGAATGATTTCACACATGCTTTTCAACTGCAAGCTGTGCATCATATGCATGTGTTTGTCATCTGAGTGTAGTATAGTGCTTATGAGGGTTCAGTCAGTATCAGTGGTCTTGCTGCCGAATAGTTGATGAGGTTGGGTTTTCTGGGGGCAATTGCAATGGCATAGGAGCAGTGGCCTCCCAATGCTGCTGATTTTGCCTGTTCATCTGAGTTTTAAGGATAAGCTTCAGCTGACTAGAGTAGATAAAATATTTTAGTCTGGGATAATTCTTTGTAATAAATATGCTTTAGTATCACTGAGTGTCATGTGCTAATGAGGATCTAATCTTTAAAATCCCATGTTATAATTATCTGCTTTCAATATTTTCTGGACTTTATCTCAAAAACTGTGTTTAGTGCAATGTGGAGATTTGATAAATGTATGAGGAACTCATTTACATTTCCAAATAATATATTTTGGTAAAATAATATGTTTTCAGACCTGAATTGTCCAGTTTGGTTTTCTCCTTTTATTAGATGGCCTGGGATTGCTAAAGCTTTCCTTTTCCTGATGTCTTGTAACAATCTGATGGCAACAGGAGGACAATAGCTGCCGAAGTTAAATCACCATCTTGTAACCATGGCTTTTATATTTCAGGGGGTCCTGAAATCACTTTGCAACCTGGCACCCAGCCAACTGAGCAGGAGAGCGTGTCTTTGTGGTGCACTGCAGACAGAACTACGTTTGAGAACCTCACGTGGTACAAACTTGGCCCACAGGCTATGCCGACCCACGTGGGAGAGTTGCCCACGCCTGTTTGCAGGAACTTGGATGCTCTTCAGAAAATGAATGCCACTATGTTCTCTAATAGCACAAATGACATTTTGATCATGGAGCTCCAGAACGCTTCCTTGCAGGACCAGGGAGACTATGTCTGCCTTGCTCAGGACAGGAAGACCAAGAGAAGACACTGTGTGGTCAGGCAGCTCACAGTCCTAGGTAGGCAGGCAGCTCGGGGTCATCAGAGGCAGTTGGAATGCCTTAAATGTAGGGCATTCAGGTGTGTGTAAAGCTTTCTGTCATCCAGGAGCTTAAGAAGTAGACTGGTGTATATGTATCTTAATCACTGAAAGTCTTTGAGGCAGAAGGAAACTAATAATGATGAAGTGATATAATAAAAAGAGAGAATCTTTCCAACCCTGCTGGTATGATAACTCAATAGAATCTGTAAGAAATTAGCTTAAGCCAGGAAAAGGCTTGCTTTATTCTTGGACATTCATTTATTTTAGTAGACATGTATTCATGGAATGCCTACTGCAACCTAGGAAGATTCCAGAAGTTCATAGTGGTGACTGGATGGACAGGATGAGAAAACAGGCACCTGGGAGGCAGTCATAGCACAGTGAGCTCTGTGTCCAAAAAGACAAGGGGTTGTGTTCTTTTTCTTCTGCTGTAGGTTCAACCATAGAACATAGTGGCACACACTAGGTGCTCAAAAAGGTATCTCCTGCAGGCAGAGTTGATGATAGGGTTGATGCAGGAGTGCCCATGGGAGGGGTGCACAATGCCCGTACCTCTGCCTCATCCCACATGGTCCTGCATAAAGATCAACGGGATGATAATTTCAGTGAGCAGAAAGCTTTGCAAACTGCCTGTGGAGCCACTGTCTATGCCTCATATAACCTTGTGCCTTGCATACAAGCTGCCTTGACAGAAGCCATGCCTGTCTCTGGGGAAATCAGGCAAATTTGGGGAGTTGTTCTTAGTGCCATTTCCCTCCAATTTCTCCTCCCCTTAGTGTCCCTTTCTAGTTTCTAGGGTGCACGTGTGCTCTGATGTTGACTGTTAAGAAGGGGGATTGCACAGGTAATCTAATCTGTACCAGAGTTTTAGAGGGATATCATCTTCTTCAGAGGCCCTGGCATATTTTAAGCAGTAACTTCAGATAGACATGAGGATAAGGTTTGCTAGTGTTAAGACTCAGGTGTCAAAAGAAGAGATATTTTTGGGTGAAGTCATCCCCAGGCCCCTTCCAATCACACCACAAATGTGACTGTGTTTTTTCTGTTCACCTCGGTGACTGGTCTGGTTTCAAGCTAGTGGAAGAATTCATTAAGAGATGTGAAGGAGGCTGTGCCCAGGAAATATGTGCTCACACTGAGCTGGTTTGCTTCCCTAAGGACCCCTAAATTGTTTGCCAAAATTTATTCTTAGAAATAAACTGGAGTCTAGGACATTTGCTTAACCCCCAATTCCATTCACTGTTGAGGTAATCTCATTTTGCTGAATGTTGAAGTGGATTCTTTTAGCAAGATTCCTTTTGATGTTCAGTTGGTTTGGACAGGATATTTCAAAAGCACTTTGATGATTTACAGGAAAAGGGTAAATCTAATGTTTTGCTGAAAATTTAAACAGATATCCATAGGCTTCATTTTCTTTAAAGATTTGACTTTCCTTAGGGGATTTTTGTTTGTGTTTGGGTGGAAGTAGTGTTGAACTAGTCTTTTAGGCTCACCAGATTCTATTATTGGTTTAACTTAGTTATAGGGACTTGGACAAGTTGATTAACCCTCCTCCCTGGACTGCAGTTATTTAATCTGTAAAATAAGGCTGATATTCCCATACTGCCCATCATAGGACTGATAGCAACAGAAATAGAATAAATGAGTTTTGTAAAAAGTGCCAAGTATATGTAAGGCATTCTTTGTTGAATTACACTGAAATTTTGCACTTTCCAAGAGAAACAAGGCAGAATTCTAGGATGTCACTGGCTAAACTTTCATGGGAGGGAAAGATCCCCCTGGAGATGCTATGTTTGATGATAGGAAAACCCCATAAAAGACAACATTTATTTTTTTGGATGTGGTTACTAGCTAGAATCACTATATGAATGTTCCCAGAGATGCAGTGATCTGTCTGAACTGTGCTGACTTAATTTGTTTCATTTTACTTTACTCAGTGACCAATGGTATTGTTATCAACCTCTGTGTATTTTCTAAGCAACAAGTCGCTATGTATTTAGTAAATCAAGTTTACTGTTTACTAAGTTTAAACTGTTGAATAGTTTGCTAATGCAAAATAATTTCAAAACTTGTAACTAAATGTTACATGTTTTTTTTTTCTGTGTGTGCAGAGCGCATGGCACCCATGATCACAGGAAACCTGGAGAATCAGACAACAAGTATTGGTGAAACCATTGAAGTTTCATGCACAGCCTCTGGGAATCCCCCTCCACAGATTTCATGGTTTAAGGATAATGAGACACTTGTGGAAGACTCAGGTGAGTAGAATATGTCTTTCTTCTTTGGTTGCAGTGGTTTCCCAGAGATATTATCTAAAACCCACATTACTTCTTGATCTGTTGTACACTGACAAAAAACACTGTGAGTGTCCGTGGTCTGGCTCATTTCATAGCCTGAGAATCAGAGGATTCAGAGCCTTGTTGAATTTTCATGGAAGCAGGGGTGCTGAGCCAACAGCTGACCTTCTGGGACTCTTTGGAATTAGATAGTGGTCTAAGAAGAGGGCAACATTTATATTTTAAAATTCTTCCTGGAAGACTCCACCAGCCCACATCATAAATAAAAATATAATTTTCTTCCTGTTTTAGGCATCGTACTGAAAGATGGGAACCGAAACTTGACTATCCGCAGGGTGAGGAAGGAGGATGAGGGCCTCTATACCTGCCAGGCATGCAGTGTTCTTGGATGTGCAAAAGTGGAGGCATTTTTCATAGTAGAAGGTCAGTGGGAATTCATAGACACATCAGGTGGATTTTAAAAATTAGCTTGTATCTTATATATATATATATATACATACTGGGACATTTGGGTGGGAGGATCACAGGTGATTTTTTAGTATTCTTGGTACTTCATACATTTTCTACAATAAGAATTTATCATTTTAATCAGAATATATAATTAATGTTATTTTAATTTTTAATTCTGCTTGCATCACATTTCCTATCCTTGTATTTTTAATTGTGGAAAATTCTTAACCAGGCAGGCAGAATATCCTCCCCCTGATTCTTCATGTGAATGGCTCAATTAGTTTGTTTTGGAAATGATACCTCTGTATTTATTTGGAAAAATATTGGAATTACTGCCTAGTCATGAAAATCAATACTATCTAGATAGTTTTTGTTAGGCTAACAATATTTAAAATTCATTTGTGAACAACGGACCATTGCGTTCTGTCATGGAAAATTTGGGGTTGTCGAGTAACTGTGAAAGGCAACTTGTATGTGTATGCAGGAGTGATGTGAAGTCTGGCATTTTCTCAGATGGGAAAGGTAATTTGTGACAGAGAGTTTTCTCTTCAGCACTGTATTCCTGTCTTTCTTTTATCCTGATACCCCCTCAGGGCAACAGTGGAACTGCAGCAGTGGGTGAAGGAGTGGTTATGCAAGAGGAAGGGAGAGGGATGGTGACAAAGTGATGGGTTTCTAAGATCGCATTCTAACTTGTCTCTCAAAGACTAGATTTTAGTCCCTTTAATCTGTCAAATCTACGTTGCATCTCGATGCCTTGACTAGTTTTCAAATCTGTTGGCTGGCTTATTACCATGTCATAAACTGCACTTGCCAATAAAGGTTTTGAGTGTGTGAAGTAAGTAACAACTTGAGGTGATCAAGTGATTTGGCGGTTTTGTCACCTCCAAAGTGTTCAGGTTTCAGGGCAGGTGCTAGGAATGCCTTCTAGCTCTCGCCCTGCTCTGCCTCATGCCTGTTAACTGTCAGCGGCTGGTTGCTGGTGCCCAACTAGGTAACATTGGCACAGAGAGTCTATTTACTTTTCACCCAAAGAGAACATGAATAAAGAGAGAGGTAGGGTTTAATTCTCCTCTTAGGTTCCCAAATGTTAATATAAGAATATTAATACACAAACAAACTTATGTAGACAATGTATATTTGAACTTTCTACTATGTATAAAAGGACTTGTCAATTTCTATGTATAGACAGAAAATTACTGCAGGAGGACAACCAGAGACACAAAATCTACTTCCAAGTTTACTTGGTCTCTCAGCTGTTAACTCCTGGCTGGCTGATTACTTGTCTCTCCGCCTCCTTGGGGTTGCCAGGGGCTGCTCTCCCTGCTCTGGCCTAGTACGCCTCACACTGCACTCATCCAAAGGCGATAGACCCTGAGTGATAATTGCTTCCTTATCACCTCTTTGTTAATCACTTAGTTGAAAGCCTCCTCTGGCATTTCACTTCTCCTACTCTGAGCTGTCCTCCAGAGCCCCGAGCGTCTGCAGCTTTCCTTACCGACCTCTAGTTTTTTCTTTACTTTTTCCTTTCATGACTGGTTTTCAACTCATATTTTCAGGCTGTGAGGGATGTATTCATATCTGCTCTTCACTCAGGCTCCTGCCACCCAAGGACAGGGTAGGTGTAGGACAGACCTTATTTAACTCTTGACCATTCCACCAATTTGCTGTGCGCTCTGAGTGAAGTCATTTAACCTCTCTGAACTTGTTTCACCATGGGAAAACCGAGAGCTGTTGAGATATTACGTGACATGACATATTTAAAGTAATGGGCACCTGGTAGTAATGGGCTCTCTAGCCAGAACACTACCTGTATTTCCCTACTTGTTTCCTTAAATAAAAACTCCATACAGATAAAAACATAACAGCATAAAAACACATGCTTATTTTCCCAAATAGAAACACTTCTTCTTTATAGAATATGATCTGCTTTCTTTCCATCAAAAACTGCTCTTCTTCCAAACACTTCCTATGCCTGTCTTTGAAGACATTAATATTCTTATGCTTAATATCCTTAATTTCTATCCTTAACTTTAGAATTTTTTATTGGAAGTTTTCATGGGCACTGCTTTGCAAACTTTAAATTATCCTTTAAGAGTGTTATAGACTCTCTCTAAGTTAGAGGCTTGTAATTGTTGTCCAGGAATTCCCCAACTTGGTAAGCTTGAGGTCTTGCTTTAGTGTTGAACTTTGTCATTTTATATGAAAAGGTATGAGTTTCCAACTGTTGAGGCTCATTCCATTGTGTCCTTCCAGGTGCCCAGGAAAAGACGAACTTGGAAGTGATTATTCTAGTAGGCACTGCAGTGATTGCCATGTTCTTCTGGTTACTTCTTGTCATTGTTCTACGGACCGTTAAGCGGGTAACAAAATAATTTCCCTTCTATACCATGCACATTGGTTTTCGTGATTAACGAAAGTTGACTGGGGCTCTTTGAGTTGTTTTTTCCCATTGTTATTGGATCAATGGGCACAGTTTTATTTTAATACAATAACATTCTTTCCCACTTTCTTTGGCTGGACCACTGGGTTTTAATTGAATGAAGCCACTTGAGGAGAAAAGGGCTTGGACTGTCTAGTGTAATTAAGATTTAAGAACCTAATTCTGAGCTCATTTGGGAGTTGAGGGGACACTGGATGCAGGATTATAATAGGACTATTCTTAAACTCCATGAGTTTTATTTGAAAATGAGACAGCAGGAATCAGGGAGTGGGGGGCTCGGGCTTCTATCAACAGTAACAAGCACACAAAACAACAGCCAAATGACAGGGCATATGTAACTGGAAGGAGCAATGCTTTCCAGGCCAATGGAGGGGAACTGAAGACAGGCTACTTGTCCATCGTCATGGATCCAGATGAACTCCCCTTAGATGAACGCTGTGAACGCCTCCCTTATGATGCCAGCAAATGGGAATTCCCCAGAGACCGGCTGAAACTAGGTATGTTTTTAAGTAATACTAATTTGATACTGGGTTTACCAGGCCATCCCTTCCTCCTTTAGGATGATGACAAATCTAGCCTGTTCAGATGTTGGATTCTGGTTCAGAAATATTCACTGCATCTATCAAATTTGAATAGTCATCCTTTTAGTCACTTAGAAGTAGGGTCCTGTATAATCATCCAAAGCAGGACATTTGGAGAGTGAAAGGGGAGGTCTTTAATAATTAAACCAGGACAAGGCAATAAGCTGGGCTGTCCATGTTAAGTTGGGATGTATGGTTACCCCATTAAGTCAGAATCTCTGCGTCTCACTTTCGTGGTGTGATAGTCCAAGTTTTTTTTTTTTTTCTGTCATTGTTGACTGTAGGTAAGCCTCTTGGCCGTGGTGCGTTTGGCCAAGTGATTGAAGCAGATGCCTTTGGAATTGACAAGACAGCAACTTGCAAGACAGTGGCTGTCAAAATGTTGAAAGGTAAAAGCAAAATTATTTGGTGACATAGCCTGTATCTGTTTCCTCTGGTCTTTAAACATGATAAAAGCTATCAGCAGCTCTGTGGTTAGGTGAGCCCACTCAGCAAGCATGCAGCCAGCTTATATGATGCCTTTGTGCAAAGTGCAAAAAATTTCCCCTTTTATAGCCTCATGCCAGGGTGCATGGCCTGGGAGCCCTTGTTCAGTGCACAGCTTGCACAACTGTACTTAGTGGCCTGGCTATGGGAAAAAAATACCTTGGTTATATCAAATTGTTTCTTAATATATTATGGTACATTAATAAGATAATTGTAGACTATCTAGAAACATGGAAAGAAATCTGATACAGTAACTAAAAAGAGTGCAAAAATAGCATTCTCTAGAATTGGAATATGTAAAAGATTTTCATGTATACAAGCTAATATGCAAAATGAGAATGGTAGTGCTAGGAAAAAAGATTATGGGTGATATTTTAAAAATTAAAAGATTTTGTAAACAATTGTTAGTCTTAATAGCATTGGAATTATGGTTTTGTCATTTTAATTTGGGGAGGTGATGTATATAAAGTGTTTTGCTCCAGTTGTGACATCTTTCATTGATGGAGACAATGCAAATGACTGTTGAACAAATAGGTCTTGTACATTTCAAAGCCATCTCACTCCTTTCTCCTGTTCTCCCTCATGGCCAACGGGTATGTAGTTTTGAGGCGGCTCATCATGCCTGAGGTGCGGACTATGTTTTTTAATTTGAGGGAAGTGTACTGGTCTGTACAGGATCAAACTCACAGTCTTAGCCTCATCAGCCTCATGTGCCAACTGGCCTTGCCAGCTAGCCCTTGTTAAGTTTCCTGATTGGCACAGACTGGCGGGGAGTCCAGCATAGCCTCTAACATATGAGGATATTTAATACATGGTGTTGCTTCCTTACAAGGCAGCACTGAAATAATCAGACCCTAAAAAGCACAGTAAACCTGATATATGAAAATCCAATTTTGTAAAAGAAGAAATTCTGGGCATGATTCCATTTGCAGATGTATTCTTCACTTTGCAGAAGACTTTACAATGGATTCCTTTAAACATCAAACGGTGTGGGTGTGCTTAAAGTAAGAATTTGATTTAGAATTAGAAAATATAATTTACACTTGACTTTTGAGGCATCTAGCCTGTAAATTGGGTTAGAGTTCTATTATCCCGGGAGGGTAAATTACACAGATGCATTCAATGGGGCACCAGGCCTCCTAGGGTAATGTCCACACTTACGATTTCCCTCTTTGCCCTGTATTTGTAGAAGGAGCAACACACAGTGAACACCGAGCCCTTATGTCTGAACTCAAGATCCTCATTCATATTGGCCACCACCTCAATGTGGTCAATCTTCTAGGTGCTTGTACCAAGCCAGGAGGTGAGTGTCTGTGGGTGGTCCTGGTTGCTTGTTTTTGGCATATACTTCTTTGCTGGTATTTGAGGGAAACTACTCATCTCTCATGGCCTGGATTTCCTTAACTTAGGGTACTTGGCCATATTCCTAGATATAAATATATTTCATACAGGTTTAATGGGCACTATATATTATCTTAGAACTTCCTGTGAATTAAAAAAATGCCAACTACTTTAGTTTCCTACTTGTGTAATGGCTGTTCAGATGAGAAAAGTAAACTTCCCAAAAATTTGAAAGCAAAAGACCTGAAGAGTAAACCCCCTGCAGTGGAGTCATCTTAGGTGATTGTGCTGAAAAGCAAGGGGTGGATTTTCTTCCAGAATTTTGGTTGTATGGAACTGCCTTTTGGAAAAAGAAAAGCTACAATAGAAGGGGATTGTAACCTGATTTCTATGATCTGGTCCCCAATGAAAGGTTGTAGCCTCTTCCATGATATTTTCGATTCATCAATATATTAAACACTTGGTGAGAAATGCGAGTGAAAATACATTTTCCTTTCTTGATGTGCTGTTCTGTCTGCAGGGCCGCTCATGGTGATTGTGGAATTTTGCAAGTTTGGAAACCTGTCAACTTACTTAAGGAGCAAGAGAAGTGAATTTGTCCCCTACAAGGTATGTCATTTCCTTACTCAACTCTGGACACACTGTGAAATGGAGGAATACTCTGAATTCAGGTTAGCCTTTCATGAGAATTCTGTGTAGAACTTGAGGAATCTTTTCATATTATCTCTTAGCTGTTGTAACTTCTACTTCTACCTCCTGGGGGACATATGCTCCTCATATTTTGTGACTTTAATTTGCTGACCCATTAAATATGGTGCCTGAGGAGGGGAGAAGGTGGATGTTGTTAAGGAAAGGGAAGGACAGCTTGGGGTTTTTCTCTCTCCCCTAGGCATATTTGGCCCTATGGAGTTCAGTCCCTCTGTAAAAAGCATGCTAATGTTGGAAGTGTGTCTGAGACTCGAAACAAGGCATTTATCTCTTTAAGCTAAAGAACAGCTAGGCCTTATGGAAGAAGATATATTGAGAGGAACACTTACCCCAAACTTCAGCTCAGAGGTTCCGTATTCCTGAAAGGATGTCCTTCTTGTCTGCTTTTAATAGTTTTAATTGTTTCCATAGTTTGCTGCATTTCAGAGATCTTTTTTGTATTCAGGAGTTTGATCATCTGCTTCTTTCTAGACCAAAGGGGCGCGTTTCCGTCAAGGGAAAGAATATGTTGGGGAAATCACTATGGATCCTAAACGCCGCTTAGACAGTATCACCAGTAGCCAGAGCTCAGCCAGCTCCGGCTTTGTGGAGGAGAAATCCCTCAGTGATGTGGAGGAAGAGGAAGGTACCTGTCATCGCTTCCTCTACACTCAATGCGCCCTTGTAGGAGCAGACAAGGTGACGGGTGTCATGAGGAATCTCGTCATGGGAAAAGTACTACCTAATATTGGTACTAGTATTTGTCATGGGAAAACTAACACCAATACTAGCTCATACCTGGAAGAGACCTGTATTTCTGGACAGCCTCCGCTCAGCCTCCCCGAGAGCGAAGCCCGGAAGCCCTGAGCGAGCAGTGGGCGGGGCTGTGCGGCAGCGCGGGGCTGACCGGAGACGTCTCGGTGTCCCACGTAGGCTGAGCATTGGCAAAATCAAATCAACGCTCTTAAAATACTGGTTCCGCGTTTACTAGCAGAAAAAGCTCACTGCTATATTCCAGAAGGGCAAGGGAGGCCCTCTGGTGGCTGATGAGTCCCCCATTGCCCTGAGCAGTGAGCCCATGCTGTGTATTTCACCAGCACAGCAGAAGCCCTTCGGTTCACATCCCCAACGTTCTCCAGGGCAGTGAGGGCTGCCTGTTGTTTCTACACCACCCCAAGTGGCTTGCCAAGTCTTCCTCAGAGGAATCTTAGTACTTATTCTTTTCTTTATCCAGTTATGCTTCCAATGCTATTTTCATGCTCTTTGTGAGGAGAGCTGTGTTTCCAGCCTAACTTCCACGACTTCTTCCAGCTCTAGGATACCCTGTGTATCTGCTTCCTGCATAAGGAGCAGAGACAGCTCCATGGATGTAGAAACGGGGCTTCCTAACATCTAGTTCCCCTTGAGATGTGAGATTAGAAGAATCCAATCATGAAATAGTGGAAGAAACCCTTTGACATAAGGCTGGAGGTAGAACTTAAATCTGACTTCTTCCCCTTAGGGGCCAAGCAAGCTTATGAAGCTGCAGCTTGGTCTAGAGGAGTGTGAAGAGCTTGTCTAGCCCTCCTGTAACGGGACTCAAGCTGAGTGGAGCCATCTCTGCCCCATACTTCTCTCTCACAAAATGGTGCCAGGAAGCTAGAAACCTGAGGGATTGAGGTTGTAAATTGGAGTAGAAGGGGCATTGGCCTGCAATTTTGCCAATATTTCTTCCTTTGGAAAATGAAAGCGTTTCATTAATTGTACACTGAGAGTCCTCTAGCTCTAAACATAAAAAAAAATCAAGAAAAGCCTTTATAATATTTACATGGTTATTGTAACAACTGAGTTTTCACTTACTCTGGTATTTGTCAACAGGAAAGAAAGCCATCTCTTATCTTATCTGGGCAAAGTTAAGAGATTATGTTGAAACACCCATTAATGTCTTAGTGTTTATTTGTACCAATTGGACGGAAGTAAATGCCCTCAATTTACGTAAATTCATCCTTCTCTTGATGTTCCAGTCATCTCTCATTCATATTCCTGAAGGAAAAAAACATTCTCACAGGGCAGATTTAGTGTGTTTATAGCACTTTCTCAGCTTGAAAGTGAGAGAAGTAAATATATTTCTGGTATTTTTAGCTATCCATTATAGATTATAATTTGACCTTTCATCTTTGTCCCAGGACAAAGCCTGGAGAGAAAAGATTCAATGACCCTGAATGTTGTTTTATTTTTAGGTTTCTCGATATGAAACTATTGTTTATCCCTCTGGGTACATGAAAAAAACAAGCTTAAAACAGCAAATTTGACAAAGTCCTCTTTTACCCTGTTACCTGGGCCAATTTTACCACCATTATGTCACCTCGATTTGCTGGTTCAATTTGGTTTAAAATGAAAGACCAATATTTTTACCAAGTGATATGACAAAGGCTAATAATATCAGGATTCAGAATTTATATCAAATTTGTAGAAGATAGAGGCATTTTCTTTCTGTTTCTGTTTCCTGAATTTTAACTTCCAAGTTTGAAAATGAAGATAACTCAACAAACTTAGAAACAAATAGTTTCTGGTGGAAATACTCATCTGTGTCCTTCTGCATCTTCTGGCAGTCTCTGAAGATGTGTACAAGAATTTCCTGACCCTGGAGCATCTCATCTGTTACAGCTTCCAAGTGGCTAAGGGCATGGAGTTTTTGGCATCACGGAAGGTAAGACAGCTCAAGGGGAAACAAAGCCCCTCTTCAGATCACAGATTTGGAAATAAGATGCCCAGTGCCAGCAACAGGCTGTTTGTTTGGGACTGTAATTCATTCACCACACACCTGGGACTATTAAAAAAGCTCTACTGGGGGACCCATTTCTGCCAATTAAGGGAGTATAAGGGCTCCATGAAGTTAATTTGAGTGATAAATACTGAGGATCTGCTAAGCGCAGGCAGTCTTGTAAGCATAAAGATACGGTGTGAACAAACAGGTCCAAATTTCCACCTTCATGAGATGTACATTCTAGTGGGTGGAGCAAGCAGTAAACAATATAAACAAGTAAAATACATAATAGGTTAGATTGGAGTAAGTGCTGTGAGGAAAAACAAGCAGGAGAGAGTTATAGAGTGTCTAGGAGTGGTATGCCTGTGTGTGCATATGCTTCTGTGATTGCCTATGTCCATTTTAAACAAAGTGGACAAGAAAGGCTTTGTAAGAAGGTGACATTTGAGCAATGACCTGGAAGAGGTGAGGGACAGCCTTACAGATATCTTGGCCTAAGAGGTTATTTTTAATTTATTTTACATTCATCACCATCCATCAAAAAGGTATTTGTTAGTAGTATAATTAGAAACCAGGAAGGCCAGGCTTCAGATGAGAGTGATTAAAAGGGCTAAAATTAGAAAAGTAGGCCAAACAAAGGCTAAGGTGGGGACGTGACAAGTTACAAATATTTCGAAGGTTGTAAACACCATGGAGGGAGCGAGGCTGGTGAAGTCACCTCTCTGGAAAGGGTAAGACAGATGCTCTTACATTAAACAAGAAAAAGTCAAATTAAGTTTCAGGAAAAGTGGTTGGTTGATAAAATACATTTGCCTCAGCTGCTGGGGGTCTAATTTTTTGTATTTTTTGCTTTGTTTTTCTAAAGTAGAGGGAAATCCCTAACTCCTTGCTTTTTCTGATGTTTAAAGCTTGTCACCACTTTCAGAGCCTCAGGGGCTCAGATACTTCTGTCAAGGAGCTTTGTCTTCTGTCTCCCAGAGGGAGGGAAAAAAGTGGGGGGCCTTAGGAAATTTGCCCAAAGAGAAAGGCCTTTTGTCTTTCTTGGAGACTCTGATTTTATTTTATTGTTACTCTTTTTAAAGGCCAGAGCCTGCCATTCAGTCAGGGTTCCTTTTGACTGGGAAGGGAATGGGGTGGGGACCTTTGGGTTCCCCTGTGCATCAGCCAACTGATTCCTTAAATACCACCTGGTCATTGGGCTAAAAAAGAAAGCTTTTTGGTTGAGGGGAATGTAGGGAGGACTGTCTGTTTTTTGGAATCTCTTGTCTTGCACAATCATGCTGGACAGTATGTTTTTGAACATGCCTCATTCAGAGAAAGTTGCTATCCAGATGCAAGGTACAGGGTGGTCTGTAAATGCCTGGCTGTCATGGTCACTCCTAGCTACACTGATGTAAGAATTCTCATCTAAGACTTTCATTCATTTCTAAATGTTCCTGGGACTCTTATTCTCTTACAGGTCTAACAGATGGAGTGAAAGCTGCTTTATAATAGGAAGTTAGATAAAGTTAGGGAATGTGAAGAAGGGAGAAATGGAGAAGCAGGAAAAAACAGAAGGGAAGCAAGGAGAATTCAGTTTTCCTTTTTAGTGCACCAGAGAATCAACTTGACTAGTGAGATGCTTAAATTGTTTAATAGACTTTTATGGTAACCCAATACTTTGAAAACAGGATGAGCTCCACTGGGAACTGTTTATTAGAGCTGGGCCAGCTTCAGTTACATATGGAATGGGGAAACCCACAAACCATTGAGAGCCCCTTGTTTCTGATTTCCTTGCATTCATTCAAAATAAATCCCATTCTGGGGCCTCCCTAGAATAACATGTTTTAACCATATATGGTACCAGACAAAAGGAATATATTGATGTGAGCAGAAGCACATTCTTAATTGTGTCCAAGAGAATTCTATTTATGACTCCATCATTATAGTGTAACTTAATTATTTAACTCCAAAGTCTGGGGCTGTTTATGGCATAAACAGATGTGTTTCTCAGTGAAACTCACAGACTTTTTTTCCTGAAATGTTGATAGAAGATATTAACTCAGTTCTTGTTAATCAGTTGGTTTTCTGATGTGGGTTTTTTTTAAAGCATGAGGTCGCAACAGATGTAGAAGAGATCAGCTGTGCTGAGACCTAATGCACACACGATTCTTTTTGCAGTGTATCCACAGGGACCTGGCGGCACGAAATATCCTGTTGTCGGAGAAGAACGTGGTTAAAATCTGTGACTTTGGCTTGGCTCGGGACATTTATAAAGACCCAGATTATGTCAGAAAAGGAGATGTAAGTTTCAAAGATGAACTCAGTTGCAGAATTCAACTTTCCGCCAGTGTTCAGAAACATAGGGAGTTTTTTCTGCAGATATTTGCTAAGTTGGGCTCTGATTCCTTACTCTCCCAGGCTCGCCTCCCTTTGAAATGGATGGCCCCAGAAACAATTTTTGACAGAGTGTACACAATTCAGAGTGATGTGTGGTCTTTTGGCGTCTTGCTCTGGGAAATATTTTCCTTAGGTAAGTCACTTCTCTTTGTGCTTCCATCCTTATACTTCAAGTAGAATGATAAAAGGCAGTGGCCCCAGGATGCCTTTCCCTCTCCTGTGTTCTACCTCTATTGGGTAAAACTAACTTGGAAGCTTTGAGGTGTGAAATCTAAAAAAAAAGTGAAAGAAAGAAAGAAAAGAAAAAATATAGAGGTGATGAAGGATGTTCAAGAATCAGGCACCGGGCTTTCTATAAGAGGAAATCACATCAAATAATGTCCCATTCCTGTTTTATTTTAGGTGCTTCTCCATATCCTGGAGTAAAGATTGATGAGGAATTTTGTAGGCGATTGAAAGAAGGAACTAGAATGAGGGCCCCTGATTATACTACCCCAGAAATGTAAGACTTTAAAAGTATACTTCTATTCCTTTCTTTGCTGACAAAAATTCTCCCTGCCTAGAAGACTTTCCATTGTATATTCCTCCTTTGGGGCCCAACTGTGTCCTTCTCTTCTCTTGAGGTCTGTCTTGATAATCTCAAGAATAGTCATCTTTCATTGAAATGACTGCACTTTACCTCTACCAATCAGTTAGTGTTTATTAGGTTTGATTTATAATGTTTTCTACACACACTTGATGCTTCAAGTGTAGGGCTCTGTGTCTTGAGCAGTTTTGTGTTCCTCTATAGGAAGTTGGTGTATGGTGGACTCTTTATAATTGTTTACTCATTCAAGGGCTTATTTTCAGTATCAGATCAGCAGGAAAGTGGCAGTTAATGACATCACTGTTTTACTACTTAGGTATCAGACAATGCTCGACTGCTGGCATGGGGAGCCCAATCAAAGACCCACGTTTTCCGAGCTGGTGGAACATTTGGGAAATCTGTTACAAGCTAATGCTCAGCAGGTTTGTAACCCCCCTTCCAAGAGTTTCCACTTCTACTCCAAGAGTACTTAGATGCCACGTGCTCCTCTGCTGCCTAGACCTTTCCATGCTATCCTGTGAGCCACTGAATAAGGAGCCATATTCTTCTAGGTCTAAGCAGGAATGCTTTTTTAAAAGGTCGAATTACCCTCTTAGACAGATGAGGTCCTGCTTCATAAGCCGGGAGCAGACCACTGTCTTCAGATAAAGACAACACAAGTGGAATCAAGTAAACATGCAAACAGATGATCTGATCCACAGAAGATCAGCAAAGGACAGAGTTTCAAGGAATTTTTAATACATTCTGCAGGCAAAAACACATCTGAATCTTGCAAAATACATGGCTTTTTCCTCTGTAAAGTCTCAGGCCCCCATAACTTCCACTGGAGGATTTTAGAGTTGCAGCCTTTACCCCTGGAAAGTTATTTCATCTCCACCCTGCACCTCTTACTACCATGAGTGGAAGCCAATTTCCTCCTGCTGTTCTCTGAATAACTGGGGACAAATTGGATCAAATCAGTTTTTATCAATAAACCTTCCCAACATTTAAAGGTACCAAATTGCTCTCTATTTCTTTCTTTTGACGAAATAATGTTAAATTGTGCACTCTCTTCTCAGAAGACCCCTTTCCTACACATTTACTGTTTTCCTCTAAACTGTCATCAGGTTTTCCATTGCCTTGAAATACAGAGGCTAAAATTGGATGACATGCCCTTTAAAGGACCTGGCTGCTGCGAATAGGGCTTTGCGAGGGAGTGATTTCTTGGCCTGGCGTGTCTGCTGCGCCGTCTGTGACCACAGCCTGCTTTGTCTTCACTGCAGCCACAGCTCGCTCTGGTCTACTTGCCCATCTTGGTTTTTGTTCACTCCTTTAATGTACTTCCATATATCTGTCCCTTTCAAGGACCTTTTGTTTTTGACAAACCATTTTTAATGTTGTCCTGAAGTTCTATATTCAGATAGGAAAGCAACGTGCCTCTCAAGTGTGGCCTCTGTTTTTCATGAAAAGGCTCATGGAGGACTGAAGCCATAACAATAGCACCCTGTGTTTGTTGTTTCAGGATGGCAAAGACTACATTGTTCTTCCGATATCAGAGACTTTGAGCATGGAAGAGGATTCTGGACTCTCTCTGCCTACCTCACCTGTTTCCTGTATGGAGGAAGAGGAAGTGTGCGACCCCAAATTCCATTATGACAACACAGCAGGAATCAGGTACTGTATATGGTCAACATCCCCTCGGGGGGCTTTAAGGTCATCTTGGAAGGAGGGTGGAAGGAAGACGTTTTATAAAGCTGCTGCATCCCGATTGAACATTTAACCTTTGCCCTGAGACTAATATAAATGCAAGTGCTCCTTGGAGAGGGCTTGGGTAGGTGAGTTTCTTCCCATCTGTAGTCCACATTGCTGTCATAGCTCTTCCTTCTGAATTCTAAGCCCTGCAGCTGCAAATAGCTAGAATGCCACAGTTTGTTAATCTCCAGAAAGAGAGAGCAATTTTACAAAGACATCTGTATTTAAATAATCCCCATGTACTCTTTTATTAATATGAATTAAATGGCTTAGAGAAGATTCAGGAAGGAAGAGTTCCATGCATATATGAAAACACACTTAACGCCTCTCTGGCTAAGACACTGTATGCCGTGGGGATTTGTCCTGAATTAGACTGGGCAGCTCATCTTCAGACTCGCCTCCCAAGTCTGATTTCCAGCATTTTATTTGCATAATGGGACTTCTGGACTTATTTAAAACACATGCACTGCAGTTATTTCCGGATGTGTAAAGGCGTCTGAAGGCTGCTTTCTCTTCTCTCTCTCCCAGCACCTGTGCATAAGGAAAGAGGTGGTATGATCTTTACAATATGATATTAAAATCGCCTTTTATGAAGCCCAGGACTGCTTCCCTTTGCTTTGTTTCTGTTCCCAACCCTTTGGGTGTTTTCCTCATGTGACTGGCCTCCCTGCAGCTGGGGTGCAGCCTGCTCTCCTGTGTGTGCTGTGGTGGCAGGAGGGGCACCCGGCCCCCTGGTATTTGGCTGGGTTGCCAGATGGCAAGTGACAAGGCATCTGGGACAGTTCGCCCCATGGAATTGCACAGGGCTGCCAAACATGGCAATGACAGGGAAGGAAGCTCAGAGTGGTGGAAGCCAGCAAGTGAGCTGCCCATTCCATTTGTGTCAAGAACTTTTGGCACTTCTCAAAGAACTTTTCCTATATTTTAAGATTTTCCTCACCTGACAACGCTCAGAGTTAGGCAAGGCAGAAACTATTAGCTCTTTTGATGTAGATGTTGAACATGAGGCTCAGAGCAATTACCTGGGGAATACAATTTGTGGTTAAAGATCCAGATTTTTGAGTTAGATAGAACTGGGTTGGACTGCCAAGTATATCTCTTAGCAGCTATGTGACCTGGGGCAAATTTTTACCGTGACCCAGGCAAAGACATTGGTGGTGTTCAATAATGACTATTTTGCAAACTATATTGGTATAATGTATTTCTAAGTGTGTGGTCCTTAGAGACCACTCAATAAATGATAGCCATGAAGTGAGCTGTCTAAAATTGTATCCCTGGGATAAATTCAGTTCCTCTGATATCTAATTCAGTGCTATTTTCTCCCACACCTCTTTCTGAAGAACTCTCAGAAAGAAAGTAGTGAAATGAAAGTCTATATTTCCACTTCCATGTTAAAAACAGTCCTCGTTCAAGTTCAGCTGGCCTCCTGGTGTGGTAATTGTTGCTGCAACACCATTGCCGCCTCCTTTATCCTAAAGCCATTTGATCATGAACTATGTGCCTGGGATTTTCTGTGACTGGGTGGAGGGAGGACCTAAGCCAGCAGCCGCCTGGCTCGCCTGAGCTCTTTGCACCTGGTGCTGAGCGTGAATGAAGTCACATTTTTGTGAAGCGAGTGCTAAATGTAATGCTGGATCTAAATCAGGGCTGCTGACATTTACCTCGAGCAGCGTGGACAAATGTGACACCACACTCTGAACACAGGCCTGGCTCCTATATTCTGTCTGTGCTTTTTGAATTGGTCTTTGCGGTCCAGTTTCTCTTTTATCCAGCCATAATTTGAACAATAAAATGGAAGTTGCTCTCTTTTGCCTGCATCCCCTCTCAGCCCCTCCCACCTTTTTTCCTCTTACAAAAATAAGACTCCATGGTCACATTTTAATCATCTGGGTTGAAAGAAAGGCAGAATTGAGGCATCTGCACGTGGCACACTTTATTTGGATGCTGTCTCGTGGTTCTCCTTCCGTGGGGAGAAAGAGGTGAAGTTGGGGCACCTCTCAGCACACTTATTCTCTCCTCTTTGACATTTCCAGTCAAGTAGAAAAGCTGAGTCTTTTTCACTTGCTTCCTGCTTATAATTTCCAATTACATTGCATTATAACTAGATCTGGACAGAGACATCACTGTGGGACCCAGCCTCATGGTCTGTTGCCCCTTTAAACTATTTTTAAAAATATTTGTCATTTATTTAGAAAGGAGGCTGAGAAGTCTGTGTGGGAAAGGTGTAGGGGAAGGACCACTAGTGTCAAGACTTAGCTTTGTCTCTAACTTCCCCTGTGGATCAGCTCTGGCTCCAAGTTTGCATGCTTCCTGCAAGAAAACACATATTAATCGGACCCATCTTTCTCTGAGGACAGTTTGGGGACCATCTGTGGCTGCTCCATTAGTTCCCCTGGGAATTTCACCTCCTATTCCAAGCAGTTTATAAAAGATTTCTTTTCACTTCTCTCCCAGAAAAAGGTTTTGGCACATGGCATTTTCTTCATTTCAGTTAATTCCTAATGGTGATTAAATGCTCCTTGTAGATTGATATCTGGGACAGCCTGCTGGCTAGGTATTCCCGGATTTGTCTCTGATTTAGACTGTTTGAAGTGAAGCTGTCCTTTCTCCACCTTTGTCCATCTTCTCATGCCCCACATACCCCTCCCACTTCCCCCATTGCATAGAGAACAGTGTCATGCACACACTAGGTGCTTAATAAACCCTTGTGCAACCATATCTACTATTGTCTTCTTCCTTTTCCTTCCTGGTACTTTCTAAGGGAGTCAATGAGGAGTAGGGCTAAACAAACAGACAAACAGCCCTGCATGGGCTTTAGAGTCTGAAGACCTTTGAGTCCCAGTTCTAAACATTTCCTCCCTAGGGCTTAACTTCCTCATCCTAATGGGAAATAATAACAAAAACCTTATTTGGTAGTTTTGTGAGGAGCAGATGCAATAGTATCTGTGCAAATGCTTTGTCAACTGTGAAGGACCATGTAAGTTTTGGAATTATTGGGCTCATAAGTCAAGGAGCTATCCTTTCCAAGGAAGCTGCATTATAGCCCAAGTTTACTAGCTCTAGTTGACTCTGCATCCCAAGTATCTCTGGAATCTGTCCACTTCTACAAACCCTGTGGGCATGATGTTTCTTTAGAAGAAAGAAAGCCTTCCCTTCTTTCTTCCAGAGAGGTGGAACAGCCCCTAATTGGTCTCAACATTACCCCTGGTATTACCCTCCTCAACCCAGAGTCATCTTTCTAAAGGGCGTATCTGACCTTGTTAATCCCATGCTTAAAATTCTTCAGTGGCTGCTCACTGTCTTCAAAGTAATATTCCAAATATTCCAACAATGTGATTTTTTTGACAAGTTCTTAACTTTTCTATGTCTCAGTTTCCCCATCTACACCTGGGAGGGTAATCCCCACCCCTAGAGAGGTGCCATTTGTGAAGAAGCTGGGCAGTGAGACAATGATCGAGGGGCATTTAGCACAGTACCTGACATGCGGTAGACTCTCAATAATGGAGTCCTGAATAGTGAATGAGTGAAGGATTGACAATGGTCCCAATAGTTCTTGGCAACTGTCTCTTCTGGGGACTGGACTGAGGAGATAAGGGCTGTTCTGTCTGCTTGTATATCATGTCCTTGTATAGATGTCAGTGGGGAACCTCATTCTTTCCTCCCAGCTCCTGGCACAGAAGAGGGAGACTTGCTTTCTATCCTTCTCTTTTGGCCCAAGTGGCTTTTCATTCTACTTGGTCACAGAAAACACAAGGAATATGTAACACATCCAGAAGACTGCCACTGGTGGATGTGTGTTAGGATAGAAGTGAAGAGTGAATTTGCTGTCCCCTCCTGTGAAAGGACTTCCCTTCTCTCCGCTTGGGCTGTCAGTGATTTTAACAGGATCACTGAGACTCACCCAAAGCCACATGGCAGGGAAGGCGCACCCCCAGGGAACTGGTGATGTTTACTGACAGCTCCTCTTCTCTACACTCCTGGAGGACATGAGTACCCTTTGGAATTCAATGCTTGAAAATAAGCTTTGGTTGATACAGTAGCATCATTGTTTCTAAGAATGCTTCCCACCCACCATTGATCACCTTGTTCATCCTCCACATATCTTTGTGAGTGGGGGAGGGAAAGTTATTGCCCACACATCTTAAAGATGGAGCAACAGAAGCGCAGAAATATTCATGACTTACCCAAGTTTGTATGGTCAATGATAGGCTTTAAAATAGATGAAATATCTTGTGACTCTCAAACCACTGCCCTTTCCTAAGACCAGCAACTGTGTGGGCTGAAAATGGAGGATTAGGAGACTCAGCCCACTTCCCCCTTTGCACGCTCAGCCTCTATTACATGAAGAAGGAGGAGGCTGTCTTCAGATCCTGCTAGGTTCAGTGTCTTTTACTGAACCCAGGTTGGATTCAGTGAGATCTGCAGCTGTTTCCTCTGCCCATCTTTCATTGAATAGCTCTTCTCTGGGCATTATCTAGAAAACTTTCCTAGGAGATAGGCAGAAAGATGTGAAGCACTCAGTAAAATGTTGAGAACTCAATGGAGGAATCTCATGCCATCAGGAAGCCAAGTGGAAGGCAGCCGATCACTCAGTTTTTGCTGCTGTTGTCTGTAGTCCAGCCCTGGACCTCAGAAATATGATTCAAAGGAACAGGGGCTCATCTGGGCCCCTCAGTTATATTATACTTTTAAATGGGCTTTCACAGGAAATTAAGCCTTCTTTGTGTGCTACCAGAGAAAGATTTTTGTTTTGTTCTGTTTTTCTTTTTCCAAAGGATGTTTTGAAAGTTGTTATTAAACTTGTGGTTGAAATAATGAACTTAGGTATCACTTGTGGTATCTGCAGCCAAATTTACCACCAGTAAAATATAAATATTTGTTCTTTTGCAGTCAGTATCTGCAGAACAGTAAGCGAAAGAGCCGGCCGGTGAGTGTAAAAACATTTGAAGATATCCCATTGGAAGAACCAGAAGTAAAAGTAATCCCAGATGTAAGCACATCTTTTAAAAATAGTCTTAGAAATAATACAAAGGATGAAACGTTAGCTGGACAAATATTAGCCTAAGCTTTAGAGTGTTGGAGCTTCATTATAAGGCTGTCCTTGAGGGTGGGTGTTGCAGGGGCATTATGGAGAAGGAACTTACCAGCCCCCTTGGTTTCTCCATAAGTAAAGCCAGTGGTCCAAGGTTCAGTCAGGATAGTCTAGCTTCATGCCCAGTTCCACTCAAGTGTAAATAGTATCATTGTGAAAGGAGGGATGGAAAAAGGTCTCCCAGCTTCTTCCTAAATTTCTTTCTACTTCCAAAAACGGTTGCTTCCTTTTGTAACTTGCACCATTTCTGGTTCTGATACTTTCACCTCCTTCTGCAAATCATTGGAACAAGTTGTCTGATAGATGGGTTAAGAAATCAATTTAAGTAAGTTGGTCAGTGTACACAATCAACTGTACCATCTCATTGTCTCTTAAAAAGGACAACCAGACTGACAGTGGTATGGTTCTTGCATCAGAAGAGCTGAAAACCTTGGAAGACAGAACCAAATTAGCTCCGTCTTTTAGGTAAGGCTCAACCAAATAGAAAAGACAAGTTTTTTTTTTTTTAACTTTATCAATGTATTTTATTTATTAAGGTATCACTGATATACACTCTTATGAAGGTTTCACATGAAAAACAATATGGTTACCACATCACCCTTATTATCGAGTCTGCCCCATACCCCATTGCAGTCACTGTCCATCAGTGTAGTAAGATGCCACAGGGTCATTATTTGCCTTCTCTGTGCTACACTGTCTTCTCCATGGTCCCCCAACACCATGTGTACTAAACATAATGCCCCTCAATCCCCTTCTCCCTCCCTCCCCATCTGCCCTCCCCCACCCCTCCCCTTTGGTAACCGCTAGTCCCTTCTTGGAGTCTGTGAGTCTACTGTTTTGTTCCTTCAGTTTTCCTTCATTGTTATACTCCACAAGTGAGGGAAATCATTTGGTACTTGTCTTTCTCCGCCTTGCTTATTTCACTGAGCATAATATCCTTCAGCTCCATCCATGTTGTTGCAAATGGTAGGATTTGCTTTCTTCTTATGACTGAATAATATTCCACTGTGTATATGTACCACCTCTTCTTTATCCATTCATCTACTGATGGACACTTAGGTTGCTTCCATATCTTGGCTATTGTAAATAATGCTGCAATAAACATAGGGGTGCATATGTCTTAGACAATACAAATTTTTTAAAGGAACTGAGGACTTTCAGTATAGGTGCAGAGTTTTCTTTTTTTGTGTCTTTGTTGGTTGAGGAAGATTGCATCAACCAAACTCATAAAGAACTGAAACGAATTGATCAATTAAATTATGTGGCAAGTCTAAAAAGGAATCCAAAATAAATTAGGGAATTGGGTCAGTTTTTAATGAGGATTTATGACTACTAGGGGATTTTGGGGCATATTTGCTAAGGGCAGTGATTGGTATGGTACTGGCCAAATAACAAAGGCCACTGGATGTGATCTCCAAAACTACTCAGATGATCAGAATCTTTGTGGACTCTGAAGGACTTTCAAGCCTATACATAAATGGGTGCATCTGTCCTTAGGAAGAGTCATATAGAAATAAGCCAATATCTATTTGTTGAAGATATTTAAATATTGGCTGAATTATTTAGTAGTTAATTGTTGGAAAAGAAATAAATTTGCTTTTGAGTACAGTTTGCCCCATGTGGTTCTTTGGAAATTTGTAGTTGTTTTGAACATATACTTTGAAACTAACAAATAAATGAAAATCTGTATTTATGAAAATAATAAGATACAGGAGCTCTCTTGTCCCCTCCTGGCCTGAGCCAGGAACTCTGTCCTCTCACTTTCTCTCTAAATAAAAGCCTCTGCCTTGCTCTCCTAAAAATAAGATACAGAGTAGTTATTTTTTTGCTAGCAGATTCACTCAAGGAACGAATAGAGAAGATTTTGATCTACTCATAATCTAATTGTTGTATAAAAAGGAAACACCCATGGGTTATTGAGTGGTGCTCATTAAAAAAACATTAAAATATGCCATTGTGCAATTTTATTTTTTGCCTTAGGCCCAAGGTAAGAAATTGCAAGAACCAATCATATGTTTCATTGATTGGTTCAAAATATATTTATGCAGCAATGACTATGCCAGGTATGCCACTATTGGAGACACTAAACTCATTTTATTGAGGTTGGATTGAAAGAAAAAAATGTACTGCTAGTTATTCAAATAACTTTTAAACCATATACAAGCACAGAGTTAATAAAATCCCTTTTGCAGTTTTTAACATGAACAATTTGTTAAAACACTTGTATGAAGGAGGAAAATCCCCATACCTCAGAATGGCTTGAGAAAATGTAAAGCCTGACGTTTTAGATCAACACAGTCTCCCCTTCTAGGCTTTGACATGATTACCGCCTGTCATGATTCAACGCCACTGGAAACATTCTGCAGTTGCTGCTGAGTGATCCAGGTCCTAGTCCTTCCAAAGAATGTGGTTTTGATGAGTAAAAAGCTGTGTTTGACATGTCTGGTTTAATTGCACGCACACGCTTCAATTTACCAAAGTTTAAAGTTGCTCAAGAACTTTATTAACACCATCTGCACGCCTTGTAAGACCCTAATTGACAGTGTGAGGAAAGCACAAGTGAACTTTCAGAATATCCCAATTTCCTTTCCGATCATGAAAGAGTCCCTTTGGTTCCTGTCATTGTATACAAACTCGTCAATCTGCAAGGCCATAAAAATGTTCCAGTGGTTGGAGCCTTTGCATAACTCAGGACAACTGCCTTTCATCTCATCTCAGGCTCGAAAGACTTGGACCTGAATAAGAGGATTTATCTGAAACTACTAATTCGTGCTAGTACCTGAAAATAGACATTGTCTGATTAAACTTGATATGTTGATTAACAAACAAGTCGGCTAGATAGGGGTTGATGTCTCCAGGGGAATGGTGGCCCATGCGGGTAGGGCGTGGGTCAGGGTGAGAAGCGAGAGAGCTGCCTTTGCATGGCCACCTCATTTGGTTGCCATTTCTTCCACAGCAGATTGGTGCCCAGCAAAAGCAAGGAGTCTGTGGCATCTGAAGGCTCCAACCAGACGAGCGGCTACCAGTCTGGGTATCACTCTGATGACACAGACACCACTGTGTACTCCAGCGAGGAGGCAGAACTTTTAAAGCTGATGGAGATTGGACCGCAAGCTGGCAGTGCAGCCCAGATTCTCCAGCCTCACTCTGGGACCGCAATGAGCACTCCTCCTATTTAAAAGGAGGCACCCACATCCCCCACTCCTGGAAATCACATGAGAGGTGCTGCTCAGATTTTCAAGTGTTGTTCTTTCCGCCACCAGAAAGTAGCCACATTTGATTTTCATTTCAAAAAAGACCTCAGACTGCAGGGAGCCAGTCCCCTAGGCATTTCTGAGAAGATGCTTGTGACCTGAGAATGTTTTTGTGTCTTCTCCCAGTGTTGACCTTATTCTCTTTCTCACTCATTTAAAAAGCATGTCTGATGCCCCCTACAGTGCATCTCCCCATGGGTTATAACAAAAGAAGTTCAAAAATTGGCTTCATCCTCCAAGAAGTAGCAGTACCTGGGGAGCTGACACCTGTAAAGCTAGAAGGTGAACTAGGTAATGAAAGTGCTTTGGGTGTTGAAGATGAGAAGGGCCTCTAGGGGTGAGTCCACCTAAGAAGCTTCGTGTAAGATACACGTCCTGAGCCAAGTCTTAGGTGCGGGATTTGGTTTGATAGAAAGAAAGATGTTGGCATGCCTCGAGTGCATGCTGGAGCCTGCAGACGCTTTGTGTTGGCACTGTGGAGGTGGACATGGGGTCCGTTAGGGAATGTAAAGGCTTCAGAGGAGGTTACTGGTTTTAGAAGTTGCGTGCTCTTCCCAGTTGGGCTAAATGAGAGTTCCTTGTGCTGTTTCCGACTCCTAATGAGAGTTCCTTCCGGACTCGTAGTCCGTGTCTCCTGGCCTAGCCCCAGGAAGGAAATGATGCAGCTCTGGCTCCTTGTCTCCCAGGCTGATTCTTTCCTCAGAACACCACAAAGAAAGGACATTCAGATGGAGGCTCCCTGCCGAGTTGAAGGGTTCTGACTGTATAAACCAGCTTTTGGTTTCTTCTGGATGAATACTCACACTCTGTCCTGCTGTGATGTGTCTGTGCCTGAAGGCAGCAGATTCAGTGTCAAGCTGTGGTGTCAAAGCTTCAGGAGAGATCTTACTCCTCTGTTCCTTCTCCGTCTATACCCCACCCCCATATTTTCACTCCTCATTACTCAGTATTTTAGTAATTTGGCCTCTACACTTGAGTCAAAGCTGATTTGGTTTGTTCAGTCTCTGAATGATTATTAGCCAGATTTCAAAATTATTTTTTAGCCCAAGTTTTAGCAATGTCTATTGTATTATTTAGACTTTTAACATGTAAAGCTATTTCTACTGGTTTCTGCCCTTGGTCTTCCTTTTTAAAAAAGAAAATGTATTTTTCATTTGGTACCATAGTGTGAGATGCTGGGAACCATGACTATAAAATCTGCTATGGCACATATATTTATAGTCTGTTTATGTAGAAACAAATGTAATATATTAAAACCTTATATTATATATAATGAACTTTGTACTATTCACATTTTGTATCAGTATTATGTAGCATAACAAAGGTCATAATGCTTTCAGCAACTGATGCCATTTTATTAAAAAAAATTAGAACTTGAAGGAATGAATCCCTCTGTAAGGTTGCATTACTGTTCCTCACCACTTCTCTCACTTCTAAAATCGTGGAGAGGGAATCAGACGTGATTTCCATATGGTTGTTTCTCCTTTTTACTTGTTCCTTTATTTGTCTTACTAAGGAGATTTTCATAAAATGTTTATATATTTTATGAACCAATAAATGTATTCTTAGTAAAAAAATACAGTGGTATAATATTATCACAACTACTTTGAGGGAAAGTCTTTCTGGCTTGAGGTCTAATTGCTTCTCCCCCTCTTCTTCATTACACAAATGATTTACACACATGTGGGACTCTCATATTCTGAGGACTTTTGAAATTCTTAAAACATGGCTTGAGAGATACATGCTAAGTACTCTAATACCATTTGTGGCCCTCTAGTAAATTCCATGCCTGTTCGAATGGCCAACCGTGAAAATCAGAAGGTGAGAGATCCAGTGTTGCCAGCGTGACTGATTACTTTTGACTGAATTCAGGGAGTGTGATCATCTAAAAATCACTGGCACCAATGAGCGGCTCTACTTTTTGTGTTTTTTTAATGCAAGAGGTGGAAATGTTTATATAGTTAAATATGTTTAGTTAATTAAATATGACTGTCATTCTGTTTTATGGCTTCTAGGCTTTTAAATCTTCTTGAGGAAGGTTTTCCCCACCCTAAAGTAATCCAGAATGCTGAATTTTCTTCTTTCTTCTTTTATTACACTAAAATCCATTTGCGACTTATTTTTGTATAGGGTGTAAGGTAAGAATCTAGATTGTTCTCTTCAAGCAGTTGCCAATTATAGCCGCACCATTTATTAAATACACAGCTTTTTCCCCATGGTTGAGGAAAGGTACACTGTACCATTTTTCAACCCCCCGTCATCTCACTGAGACATTCTGCACAGCTTTATGGTGGAGAAGGTGGTCATGGGTGTGTGGTTCCTGGGGATAACCCTTACAGCTTCGGGCTACTGTCTGGGACTGGTGGATTAGGGTCTCCTAATAGATGTTGTTGAAGTATAGGTCAGGTCTAACCTCACTTTCCTGTTATTACAGTGTTGTTTAGTAAATGAATGGAAGAAGAGTCGAGGTTATTCAAGATGGAGAGGACCTCACAGAAAAACAGATTTTTCTCCATTAGAAGAAAAAGATTTTGTTTCTCATTAGCAGCCCCTGGTACTGTTTCCAACACTGGGAATTTGGATTCAGCTGAAACTTCACACTTTGTAAAGAAATGCTTTCACCACCGTAGGCAGAAGGATTAGGAAGTGAGGTTTGGCCCTTTCCTTTCTGTCTTCCATCTTCCACATCCCTTGTTCTGAGCTCCCTTTCTCTCTTCATTTCTCTCTGTATCCAAGAGGATTTTGTGGCTTTTTCAAGTCCTTCCTGCTCTGTCTTATTTTCAAAGCTTGAATTGGAGGCGTTTGGTGTTCCCCCGCCCGGCTCCCCGCCTCTCTCCTTCGTTCCCTTGCACTTTCTTCTCCCTCTTTCCCAGCTCCTTTGTCCCTTCACAGTCCCTTTCTTTCTTTCCATTAACCTTCCTCTCCTCTGACCCTCCCACCCCACCTCCAGCAGCCTTTCTTCTCAAGTGCATCCCAGGAGAAGGAAGAGCTGTGGAGGCTTGAGTTTATTATCCCTGGATTAAGTATTCCTATCAATACACATTCCTTTGTCCTCTTCAATGAAAAGAAAGAAGAAAAGTAAAAACCTCAAACCCACAACTTTGTGGTTAACCCAATTTTCCTGTCTCCCCTGGCATGTCTTTCTGCTTCTTACTCAGGTATTTATCACCAAGATGATAAAATGCAGGCAAACCCAGAAAGCTACAGCCTTTGAGAGAGTGGTTTCTCATATACATTCTCCACATTTGCGTGCCTCTTGGCCCTTAGGAGCAGAAGGCATGTCATGTCTCTGCTTCCAGGGGGGTGTTGTGAGCACAGCCCACAGGGAGTTCTAATCTGTTTTTATAAAATTGTATTTTCTGCTTGAATCTCTTCCACATAAGGGCTTAGACATAAGTGAAAATCTGGGCAGTTTTTGTGAAAGCAACTTTAAGTCCAAATTGTGCTCTTAGGTGATAAAAAGATTAAAAAGTAAAAGTCATTTAGGGTGGTTTTGATCAGAATGGAGAGAAGGAGAGAAATCTGAGAGGAGCAATCCAGAGAGAAACTTAACAGACTCATTAGCCTGAAGTTCTGGAGCTCCAGTAGTAGAACATACCAGCCCTGCAGAGGTCTGACTCAGAGATAAGGAGTCTGAGTTAGGAAAAAAGTATGCTAATGAAGACTACTGATAAGACAAGGTTTACAGGAAACTGTGACTGATATCAAGTGAATGTTAGTGAGGAAACATCAAATTGTACCTTAGCTTTTATGTTCTTTAAAACTCAACACATGACCTTCATGTAACTTCTTGACACCTGTAAAACAGCAGTGAATTCACTATTTCACGCAAATTAAAAACAAAAACAAAAACTGTGGTTTAATGTTTTATATTAGCCTTATCTGTTGTTTATACCAAGTAATTTAGAACCTATGGTCAATGTACTGAACAATAACAATGACAGCGTCCTCTTGCACCTTAATTGTTTGGGGCTCCCAGCTTTTAGATACATTGCAATAGAAGAGGGCAGGGAATAAGAAAACCGGCCTTTGCTCCAGTTGTGTTTTGTTTTTTCCATTCTTTGCCCTGTTTGTCCTCTCACCTCTTCAGGAAGTGACATTTTGGAGGAAGAAATTCAGTAAAGTGGGTTGAGTTCTTCAGAGTTAAGAGTACTTTCACTGCTGAAATCTGAGCCTATGTACAGCTCACAGGATAAGGGGTATGCAATGACTCATCAGGAGCCCTCTGTAAGCCAGGAGAGGTTTAATGGGAGCCTAGTGCTAGGCATGGGGCATCTTTTTTAAAGCTGAAATGGCTTATCCTGACAAGGGAGATGGAAAACATCTCATTATTGCCATAGAGAGAACTGAAATGGAAACAAAAACCCAAATGCAAAGTAGAGAATTCAGGCTAGATATGTAGTGAGAAACAACAACTCACATTCAACCCCCAGGTTAATAAGAAAACCGGCAGACAGTATCCTGCAGCAGGTGTTGGGGAAAAAAAACAAGGCCTTCCATAGAAATCAAGTACCATAGATGCAACCCATAATACTAAACTTAAAGTGAGTCATATTTTGTTTGCTTATATTTAACTGTATTATAAAGTGCTTACAATATGCCAGATTCTCTTTTAAAAATTTATTAATAATAACACATTTAATTAATAGGGACCCTGAAGCAAAATGTAGGCATCGTGGTGTAGACCAGGTGGCAAGCCAGAGTGGAATATGCAAAGGAACCCTCATTGATGGTTTCCACGAGTGTTAGGATTATACTATGTGCCAGACACATGAGCAGGCAGTGGTCAAAACTAGTTTCATAGTAGCATAGGTTCAGGGTTATAAGCAGAACCATTCAGAGAAGGAACTCCAATCTTTTTCCAGAACTCTCCGTGTACCCTTATGGTCTCACCTTAAATTGAGCATAGCTCTCATTATTGGCCCATCTTTATTCAGTCAATCTTGAATAAAGATCTGTGTTCAGGAACCCTTCTAGGTATTTAATAAATAGATTCCACCATGGGGGTACTTTAGAGTCAGAAATGCTCATGGGACAAACCACGTAAGTAGCCATTTTACAGAAAGTTGTAGAAATTAGGCTTATTTTTGTCTGGTTCACTTCATGTTGCAAACTTTGCATTTCACTTATAAAGCCAGATGAGATTCTGATAATGCTCTAGAAGAACTCTGTGTTGGCAGGCATTATATGGTAGCAGAGAAGGAATTTTTGATTTTATCATAAGTAACATTATGTTGTCCTTTATGCTTTAATAAACTTTTCCGGTGGATAAAAATCCTAAGTACAGAAAGAATAAATTCTATCATTGTCATTAGTTTTACTAGAAATTCTTTGATAGGGATTGTTTTATATAGGGATTTCCCCTTGGGCATTTCAAAACATTATCTGGTAACATGCAACATTTCATAAATCTATCTGTTTCACAAATTAGTATGTAATTCTGTATAAACCACCTTGAGAATCTTTTAAGCAGCCGGTACTTGAAGTCAATAGAAATGAATTTGCCTTTAGATCAGTCATCATGGGTACATCATGATATGTTGCTATGCCTAATATGGTTGGCAAATGGCCTTGAGGACCTGTCATGAAGAGAGAAAAAAAAATCCTTACTATTCTTTTATCACCTTATTCATCTCTGGATTTCAGGGTTCTGCCCAGCGTTTGTTCTTGTAGTCTTTTGTACTGGAGGGAGCTTATTGCTTCTTTGACTGAGGAACAAGAGTATGCCATGCCAGAAACCATTCCTGAATCAGAGCTTACAGAATTAATGTTCAATGTTTAAAAAAGTACCAATGAGCATTAATTTTGGATGACATGTATATTAGAAAGGGTTTAATCATGACAGAATTTTTAGGTAAGATTGTATTATGGATGTAACTTTCATTATGTTTCTCTCATGCTGGTAGACATTTCAAGTAGCTCTTCAGTCAGAACTGAGTAGCATGAAGGGCAGAGAGCTAACATTGATCATCTACCACATGCCAGGCATTGAGCCATGTATTCCTCATATATTATCTCATTAAATCCTTGCCATAATAGGCCCTTGTGTTATGTGCTTTTATCACCATGTGACAATTGAAGATTGGCATTTAAGATCTGAAGCCCTTGTAGTCAAGGTTGTGCCAGCATTGAATCCAGCATACATATGCCTTGGTCATGTTTGAGATAAGAACCAGAATGGAATCTTCTCTCCTGATGGAAAGCAATGAGTTAACTCATCCTCTGATAAATCAATCACCCAAATGAAATGTACAGGTTAAGGTGGTCTGGTATCTTTAAGTGTTTAAGTGAAGTGTTGGCTTCAATATTCCCATCTTTCAGTCAACTTTATCTATGAAATAAATCCACTAGATAATGACTAAATGTAAAAGCTTAGTGTTACACTATTTGCACATGATATGATATTGTACATAAAAAACCCTAAAGACTCCACTCCAAAACTACTAGAACTGATATCAGAATACAGCAAAGTTGCAGGATACAAAATTAACACACAGAAATCTGTAGCTTTCCTATACACTAACAATGAACCAATAGAAAGAGAAATCAGGAAAACAATTCCATTCACAATTGCATCAAAAAGAATAAAATACCTAGGAATAAACCTAACCACAGAAGTGAAAGACCTATACCCTGAAAACTACAAGTCACTCTTAAGAGAAATTAAAGGGGACACTAACAAATGGAAACTCATCCCATGCTCATGGCTAGGAAAAATTAATATCATCAAAATGGCCATCTTGCCCAAAGCAATATACAGATTTGATGCAATACCAGCAAATTACCAGCAACATTCTTCAATGAACTGGAACAAATAATTCAAAAATTCATATGGAAACACCAAAGACCCCAAATAGCCAAAGCAATCCTGAGAAAGAAGAATAAAGTAGGGGGGATCTCACTCCCCAACTTCAAGCTCTACTACGAAGCCATAGTAATCAAGACAATTTGGTACTGGCACAAGAACAGAGCCACAGACCAGTGGAACAGATTAGAGACTCCAGAGATTAACCCAAACATATATGGTAAATTAATATTTGTTAAAGGAGCCATGAACATACAATGGCGAAATGACAGTCTCTTCAACAGATGGTGCTGGCAAAACTGGACAGCTACATGTAGGAGAATGAAACTGGACCATTGTCTAACCCCATATACAAAAGTAAATTCAAAATGGATCAAAGACCTGAATGTAAGTCATGAAACCATAAAACTCTTAAAAAAACATAGGCAAAAATCTCTTTGACATAAACATGAGTGACCTCTTCTTGAACATATCTCCCCGGGCAAGGAAAACAACAGCAAAAATGAACAAGTGGGACTATATTAAGCTGAAAAGCTTCTGTACAGCAAAAGACACCATCAATAGAACAAAAAGGAACCCTACAGTATGGGAGAATATATTTGTAAATGACAGATCCGATAAAGGCTTGATGTCCAGAATATATAAAGAGCTCATACGCCTCAACAAACAAAAAACAAATAATCCAATTAAAAAATGGGCAGAGGAACTGAAGAGACAGTTCTCCAAAAAAGAAATACAGATGGCCAACAGACACATGAAAAGATGCTCCACATCGCTAATTATCAGAGAAATGCAAATTAAAACTACAATGAGATATCACCTCACACCAGTAAGGATGGCTGCCATCCAAAAGACAAACAACAACAAATGTTGGCGAGGCTGTGGAGAAAGGGGAACCCTCCTACACTGCTGGTGGGAATGTAGATTAGTTCAACCATTGTGGAAAGCAGTATGGAGGTTCATCAAAATGCTCAAAACAGACCTACCATTTGACCCAGGAATTCCACTCCTAGGAATTTACCCTAAGAATGCAGCAATCAAGTTTGAGAAAGACAGATGCACCCCTATGTTTATCGCAGCACTATTTACAATAGCCAAGAATTGGAAGCAACCTAAATGTCCATCGGTAGATGAATGGATAAAGAAGATGTGGTACATATACACAATGGAATACTACTCAGCCATAAGAAGAGGGAAAATCCTACCATTTGCAGCAATATGGATGGAGCTGGAGGGTATTATGCTCAGTGAAATAAGCCAAGCAGAGAAAGAGAAATACCAAATGATTTCACTCTTCTGTGGAGTATAAGAACAAAGGAAAAACTGAAGGAACAAAACAGCAGCGGAATTACAGAACCCAAAAATGGATGAACAGGTACCAAAGGGAAAGGGACTGGGGAGGATGGGTGCGTAGGGAGGGATAAGGGGGGGGAAGAAGAAAGGGGGTATTAAGATTAGCATGCATGGGGGGGAGGGAGAAAGGGTAGGGCTGTACAACACAGAGAAGACAAGTAGTGATTCTACAACATTTTGCTATGCTGATGGACAGTGACTGTAAAGTAGTTTATAGGGGTGACTTGGTATAGGGGAGAGCCTAGTAAACATAATATTCTTCATGTAAGTGTAGATTAAAGATAAAAAAAAAGAAAGAAAGAAAAGGGAGATTACTCCTTGATAGGATAAAACTAACTGTAAATCAACGATTAATGCATGCTTTAAATATCCTTAATTTTGATCACTTAAAGGGTGTCAGATGATCGGCTATGGAGGTACACTTTTCTGATAATATTCCTTTCTCTTAAAAAAAAAGCAGTTCCTGTGTGGTGACCTCCAATGAGTTCTACACAATGGTATAAAGGGTATATCAAAGTGTGGGCAAAGGGTCTGTTTGTGTACAGAGGATCAAAGCCTAATTTGGCTACCCAGAAAATGAACTAAGATACGATATGAAGATGAACTTTCAACATCAGCACTCTCTGGAAGAGTCATACCAGAAGATGATCATCAAAAAACCTCAACAAAGATCCAGGCGATGCTGCAGTAGTAGCTGCATCCATCCCACCAGTTCCTGGACTTGCCATTGGAATGAAGAAGGAGATATCTAAGCTGGCCTGTGCTTTCAGTAAAACAACAAATTTGACTGGATCTATACTGTCGGAACTCAACCAAGAATTAGGAGAAGTGCAAGTTGCAGCGCTCCAAAATCTTGTGACTACAGACTATCTACTGTTAAAAGAACATATGGGATGTGAACAGTTCCCAGGAATGGGTTGTTTTAATTTGTCTGATTTCTCTCAGACTGTTCAAGTACAGTTGGACAATATCCATCATATCATAGACAAATTTTCACAAATGCCTAGGGTGCCTAACTGGTTTTCTTGGCTTCACTGGAGATGGCTGGTAATTATAGATCTGCTTTGGTTATGTAACTGTATTCCTATTATGTTAATGTGTGTGTGCAATTTAATTAGTAGTTTAAAACCTATACATGCTTAAGTTACTCTACAAGAAGATATGTCAAAGAAATAATCAATCCTCCCATGTTTTCTTCCGTCTGCTACCTCTATAGCTTTTCTTCTTCCTTTCTAATTACAACCCTTAAATAGAATTTGTGCCTCATATCGAATTTACCGAGTATCATAATTCCTCCAAGTGGTAAAGATACCTCAAGACAAATGCTGGGCATAGAAGCCACAGGGCATAAATCTGCAAAGAAGTAAAAAGCTAACCTTTTCAAACAATATGGCTTCTCTCTCACTTACCAACTTTACATCTCCCTGTATGGCCCCGAAAGATGACTGGTTAGCCAGAGACGGGTAAGATTCCTCAAGGGAGGAACAACCTAAGACAGGCACAGTAGCAGGGGGACCATCAGGTGAGAAATTGGGGATCAACAGTGGTGAGGCTTAGAACCTCACCCCCCCTGTTTTGAGAGCAATCTTCTGCATCTGTGGATGTTTTAATGCCCTTGTCTAGCTTGGATTAACACATAGTCTACAGGCACACACCTGATCATCTACATTTGCTCTCTTACAACACTAAACTATGTTTTCTACCTTTATCTTGCATCTACCTACCACTTCAGCATTTTATTAAAAACAAAAAAAATAATAATAAAGGGAGAAATGTGGGATCCACATATAAATCAAGTATAAAAATCAAACGAATATTCATATTTGACCTGATTGTTCATAGTTCATAATGCGTGATCAAACCCAAAAGTTTCTGTGATGAATGCCCTTGTACTGTTCACCATGTAAGAACTTATTCACTATGTAAGAATTCGTTCACCATGTAAGAACTTGTTTGTTATGCTTCAGAAGATTGGAGACTGATGAGAATTAGGCTTGGGGTGGATTAATGATTGTGCATTGAGCATTGAGTCCCCTGTACAGAATTTTATTGTTGTTAACAACCATTTGATCAATAAATATGAGAGATGCCCTCTCAAAAAAAAAAAACAAACAAACAAACTAAAAATAGGAAAAAAAATTGAAAATAATTTAAACTGTATACATGTATTATATATAACCCTTAAAAAAATTTCATTTAAAAAAAAAAAAAAGCTTAGTGTTACAATAAACATCTAACTGCCAGAGGAAAGAAAGTGTGTTACTTACTAGCTGTATGGCCTTGTGATTTGACCTCTGTGAATCTTATTTTCCTCATCTGGATGAAGACTAAATGAGATATGTGTGTGAACACCTATCTACACTACTTGATAGGTGGAAAGTATTGAATAAAGGTTAGCTATTATTATATTCTTATGATGCTGATGATAGGGAAATTAGGTAGATTTATACCTTGTTGAATGACAGTTCTCAAAGATAGTTAACTCAGTCAAAAAACTGGATGGAAGTCTCCAGAATTTATTGCTCTTCATGATCCATTAGCTTTAAAGACTTGCGTAAAGACTTCCATAGAATGAGAAACAAATTGCTGGATGGTATATGCCTCGGAAGACTGTAGTGTGATAGTCAGAATTTAGAAAGAGCTCACTGGTCAGGATTGAAAGGCTGACTCAAATGAATTAATTTTATTTTTCTGCACAACTTTTGGGGCAAGGCACCACAGCTTAGCAAAAGCTTTAAATTGGTTAGCAAATACTGGTTTGCCAAAATTAGTTAGACAATGACCAATTTACTATAAATGAGCTTGTCACATGACCAATTTATGAATGATTAACTCATCAAATTAAGTTTTTATCAATAAACCCAAAACTTTAAGAAGAATTTATTAAGTTTACAACAATTTGTATTGAGAATTTCTGTGAAGCTATAATGGACTGGGTTTCACAACAGTATTTTATGGAATGTTCAATTTTTCAGATGTTGATGGACATAGGCTTAAATTTCCCACCAAAATATTTGATCATTTTCAATGATTCATTCCAATTCATCAATTTAAACATATGATTATATTATATATTTACCATTAATATGAAAATTCTGTAAAAAGGACCCAAACTAGCCACATCAATGTAAAATGCTGTATTTTTCTTGCCAATTGCTGGAAATGCAAAATTAAGGTTTGTATGCCAGTTGTGGCATTGTTGAAATGACATTCAAAAGGAATCCAAGGAACTCAGAAGTGGCTGGAGCAATTCCATTATACTAGAAGTGTTACCTCCATCAAGACAGGAATTTTTGTCTATTTTGTTTACTGCTTTATCTCCAGTGTCTTCAACAGGGCCTGACAATAGTAGGCACTCAAAAGCTGTAGAATGCAATGATAAAATCAGTCATTTGGTAAATAGAATTTTAGCCAACTGGCTCTCAGCAAATTGATTTTTGGCATTTTAGTCTGCTGTCCTAGACATCAGCAATAGCAAAAAAATCCCTACTGTTTTTGTTGGCTGTGTTTGCAGGGTATGTTGGGGTTTCCAAAGGAAGAGGTTAGAGAAATTTAAAGCTGTGTGACTGACTAGAGAAATGTGTGGACATCAAGGGAGGGAGTTGTCTTAATGTCTCCAAGCCAGTCAGATCCACTTGGACTCTGATAGTCCATTCGTATAACCACATTGAAGTGGGGACTTGAGCAGCTGCAGCATACCCAGAGGAGGAGGACCAGAGTGGCCTTACCTACAGAATGGCTGAGAAACTGGACATAGTTAACTGACTGAAGATTTAAGGGGTAAGCAAGGACTCCCTTTTAATACACGAAGAGTCTACCATAGAACATACTCTTTCTCTTTCTTTTGTCTTCCCCAAAGGCAAATTAGATCAGTAGATAGAAGCTATGAAGCTAGTAGACCCTGGGTCATCTGACTCCCAATCTCAGCGCAGGCCTCTTCCTTTGTGTCTCAGGGATTCTCCCTTCCCCCAGGAGTAAGTAGAGACTGTTCTGTGAGGTTGTTGGAGAGGAATTAGGAGTTGTAGGAGTTAAGGAATCAGAGCACCAATTGGACTAACTGGTATCCAAGTTCTGTTTCAGTTCAATATGTTAGAGACCAGGAAACTGGGTTCTTGAGTGAAACAGACTCATATTTGGATCCTGGCTCTACCATTTACTAGTCGTGTGATCATATGCAAGTTACCTGACCTCTCTGAGCCTCAGTTTCCTCATTCACAAAACACAGCTAGTAATGGTACATACCTCATAAGGTTATGGTAAGGATTAAAAAAAGTAATGGATGTAAAGTGCTTAGTACAGTGCCTGGCACATAATAAGCACTCAACAAATGCCTTCTATTATGAATCAATGAAAAGGAATGTACAGTACTATGTCTACCTTTCTTTTTTCAAGAGGTGATCACCAAGTTTCAGTCTCAAATGGTTAAGACAGACCATTTGAGCTCCTCAAGTTCTTCTGAGGGCAGGGAAGTCACTTTTTTTGTTTTCAAAATAGCTGCTTCCACAGATGACGCCCAATATATACACAACACTTCAGTCTTTGCTGTGGATTCCAGACTCCTGCTTTGTTCAAGGGTCTGGGCGGAATGGAGACAGGAAGAGGCACTGAGACACAGTGACCGAGAAGCTGGAGTCCAGGCTGGGTTAAGCAGGGAAGTGGCCCCGTGAGTCACAGGCTGGAATGCTCCAGCAGGGCTCTCTGGCTCCTGGGCTTCTCACACTGGGGGACATTTCCTGCTCTTTGCTCTCTGTGGTCTTCCCTTCCCCCAAGAGTTCCTTAAGACAAGGTCTTTAACTGAATTGTTAAAACCCAAAGGAAGGAGTGTTTTTAGTACTTGCCAAGGTTGGGAATCTCCCAAGCCTTGAGAAAAGTGTGTGAGACATGTTGGCTCTCCTGCTGGGGCTGACCTTGCCATGTAGGCAAAGGAAGTCAGTAGCACTGACTCGTTTCCTTGAGGGTGTAGAAACAAGTGGAGGTGCTTAGCTAGCTTGTGAGTTAAAAAGCCAAGTGATACTACCAAAATAGTCCTTCTGCAACACCCCAGAGAGGGCAAAGAATCTTCACTTTGCCTTTGGATAAGGTGACCCATAATCCTCTGGGATGTGCACAGTCATGGTGCATGTTGCATGAAGGAAAACCCAGGGAGCCCTGGTCACCTGGGGAGAGGAGCTGATGTGGGTCATTTCGGTCAGACATGGCCTTTGACAGGTTTATGGAGGATGGAAGGCAGGGCAGGATCTCCTCCCTTGGCTTTGGCCTCCCAGCCAGTTTAGGTTGGGACTCTCTTTTAGGCCCCCCATTGGCCTGAAGACTGATTAGGCCCCAGACTTTCCTGGGGTCATTTGGACTGCACAAGCCCTCTAACATATGGCCCTGATAAGAATCTCCCTTTCCCGAGATAAGGAGCTGTTTAAGGGAATCTGAGGAAGCCCGGGGTTTGTTTCCATAAAGCTGGACAATGTAAAGTGTAATCCCTACACAGATGTAATTAGCTGTTAAGCATATTAAGTCATGAGGAAGGGGTGCTCTGCTGGCTCATAAATTACTCTGCATCTGCCCCAGGAGAGCTGAGGGCAGGCATCTCTTCCCGCCAGATCACTAGGAAGGCAGCTGATGATGGATCATGAGACTGAGCTTAAGGTGTTTCCAGCAACCAGGAGGCTCCAAAGGACGAAGGACCTGGGGGTGTGAGATGCAGGGTGGTCACAGTCACGAATGATCAAAGGCTTTGGGCCTTCCCCCTGACCCTAATTTTGGGGGGGCAGAGGAGTTGTCTTTAAGGGAGGCTTTGAAGCAATCATTTCAAGACTCAGCATGGCAGCCAGCTCACTTAATGCTTCCTTCCGGCTGTCACAGGCTTTGGTGCTGTGGCACTGGCCATTATGATTCCCTTAAACAGCTCCTTATCCCTGGCAGCTCTGGAGGGCACCTCAGCCTTTGCCAATATCACCTGACAACCCAGTGCCACAGCACCAAAGTCTCATTTCTGGCCAAGTAGCTACTAAGTGATGCTCCCCTCTCCACATTACTTACATTGACTTAATATAAATAATAATAACAGTAACAATAATAATCCATAGTTATTAAGAGCTTATCCTGTGCTAGGCAGAGTACTAAGCAGTTATATCTATTACCTGTTATATTTCTCATACCCACCCTGTGAGCTAGGTACTAATATTATCACCAGTTTACAGATGAGGAAAGTAAGGTTTAGGCAGGTTAGCTTATTTGTGCAAAATTACTCAGTTAGTAGTGGATCCAGGTTTCAATTCCAGAAGCTGATTTAAGAGCTTAAACTCCTAACAAATACTTGTTAAAAATATTTCTCCATTGTCTTTATGGAGAAATATACCATTCCTCAGACTTCAGTTGGTATCAAGATCAACTAAAATAAAATGTATTAGAGAAATACGTTGGTAGAGCCTATAACAATATGCTCTTCTATTTCCTCTCTCTTTGTGTGCCTGGTCTAGCCTAATCTTTGGAAATTCATTTGGGGCTTTTCTGTCATAGTTAACTTTGTAATGTTCAGGAACTTTTTGAGATGGTGCAAGAACACAGCAATCGGTGGAAAGCACTTGTAAACATTTCTTTGAATGTCTTTAGATTTTAGAGAGACAGAGCTTTTCAGGCAAATAACCACAAGTTGGAGAGGGATGCTGGGGAGATCGCTGCAAGTTAAAATTTGGGATTTTTAAGCAAAATCTAGAGAAAGTATTTTTCCTTTGAACTGGCCAACTAGCACTCCAACAGGCTCTCTGGAGTTTGTGTGCCTTGACAGAGTAAGATGCTTAAGGGCAGGTGATTGGCAGGCTACCTTTTGGCAAGTTAACATTTGCTTTCCCTTCTTGTCTCCTCTGTGCATCTTCCAATCAGAAATATGCAAACACTGAAAATGACTAATGCGCGAACCCAATCTTCATTCCCTACAGAGGCTAATGGGACGTGACAGTTAGCGCTGTAACTGCTCTCTTCAAGGTGCTGGCTGGGTCTTCCATCCGCTGATTTGCGATGGGGAATTCCTAGAGGCCAAATCACTCAAAGAAGAAGCTTAAGTGATTTCTCTTTAATGACAAGTGATTCTACCACCAGGCCCTAAATTAGAAGTTAGTCTCAGGCTACTACTGACTTCTGCAAACGGCTGGGGTTCTTGGTCCGCAGGCTTCCTTGGGCCCTGAACTATAAAGTGCTGGCAATACGAGAAGACAGTGTATGACTGCCTTGAACATTTAGCACACCTTTTGATGGAGGTTGTGCAATAGACTTAGGATGGCAAGAAAGTAAGTGGCTTGTGGCCAGATAGAACCAGCTGGGACCGGAGTAGAGAGTGACCAGAACAGCCTGGCTATGTGGGGATGAAAACACAACTTACTCCATATCTTATCAATTGCCATTTTGCATGATTTAAGACAGCCCAGTATTACATTTTTTTCAAAAGTGTGTGTGGGGTAAGCATGGATAGAAATCTAAATGCTGTGGTCTCATTTCCAGAGCCCTCAGGAGATAACGTCCCACCAGGAGCTGTGTGGAGGCACTTAGGGTAGCCTTGCCTGAAGGCGAAATAATAATCACAAAGTGATCTTTATATTTTCTGATAAAGTTCTCCCTCTTGCCTGCTGGCAGATGTTGAACATTGCATTTAAGTTAAGCGTTAAAAGCAGCATGAAGCATTGAGATAAACCACTGTAATTATTAACTTACCTTCTCTTTAATGGCACAAAAACCATCAGTAGTGCAATGGGCCTGATGGGTTCCCTGTGGGCCTGGCTTATTATGTTTTATTGGCAGCCCACAGCTTGAGTCATTGTACAGCCACCTCTATGAACAATTGGTTCCTGAAAGGTGCAGAGCTGTGTCTCCTCAGTTCATTTTGCTTTCTGTTGCCTGGTTGGATAGCATGATGGGTCATTTTGAAAGTCATCATTTTTGCTGGGGCTCTGATTTTACCCCAACTATTTACCTAAAGAGACACCTGTGTCACTCCTCCTTGCCCTCATTGTACCCACGGACTGTTGAGACCTGATGCCTTTGATGGTCTGTACTGAGAATTGATGCTGTGGCGTATTTCATTTCCAAGAACTGGTTGAATTCTTCTTTTAAGTGGGTACTATTTATAACAGCTTGCTTGCTAAGAGTGATTATATGAATATACTTTCATGAAAAAGAACTTTTTGAAGCTTTCTGGAAATTCATAAAAATGGACGACTCTGTGAAGATTCTAGAGCCCTGTAGCTTCTACAACGTATCAACCAAACACATAAGATATTTAAATGTTGTATTCACTTGATAGTTGCATTTAAATCCAACAATTATTAAAATACAGTGAAAAATGCAGTGAAAGAGTTGTGTTAAAGGTAACCTCACTAAATATTTTTTGAAAACATAAAGTGAACGCTTATAAAATAATGAGCAGAGTCATTCATATCCTTGATCCTTAATGTGTTACAAATATGCAAACTCACATAGAACAGGTTTTGTTAAGTCCCCAAGAAACAGAAGTCACTTTAGATGCAAAGACCTCAGTTCCAGGAGGAATCTATGCAGGAAAACCCCAGAACAGATCCCTCCGTTGAAGGTTTAAGGAAAACAATGATGGAGATATCCACCACAGTGTCTTTATCAGTCAGAAGGCTTCCAGGTGGAAGTAACAGGAAACCCTGATTCAAAAGGGTTGCCCCCAAAGATTCTGACTTTACTTTCGAATAACCTGGGAACCGGTAGTTTTAAAAATCTCCCTAGAGATCCTGATACACAGTGGAAGTTAGGAACCACTGGTTTAAATGGTAAGGAATGCATTACCTCACCTGACCGTAAGTCTAGAAGATAGAGTGGGTTTCAGCAGCACTACAATGCCACTAAGGACCAGGTCTCTTCCATCTCTCTGCCTTTCTATCTCCATGACAGTTCCAGTGTCACACAGGAAGCATGAGGTCTGCAGCTGGTTCACACTTGATAGTGTAGGAAGGGAAAAGACGTAAGCAAATGATCCTCCAGAAACCACCCCTACCTACTTTACAGGACACCTCACTGGTCAAAGCTGGCCCATTTCTGAATCAGTCACTGGCTCTTAGATCAATCCAGAACCTCCTTGCAGCTGGGGGTGGGATGGCTGAAGCCCATGGCTTGCCATGAAGCATATGACCATGTGTCTGAATAAATTGGGGTTTATTATGAAGATAAATGAAGTATGGATGAGGTAGGCAATTCAAGTGCTCACCAGAGCATCTTTCACTGTGAGTGATGAGGTGAACTACAGTGACACGTTTGGTTTTATTTTTCTTTTTACTATTTCTTTTCAGGTCATGAAAGTAATATATGTTCTTAGTGCAAAATTTTTAAAATTCAGGAAATTGAAATCACTTACTTTCTACCTGATAACATTATTAATATTTGTTTCTTACCCATGTATGTATTTTAAATATATATATTTTTATTTACTATTATGTGTATTTCAAATACATATTAAATATAAATATATATTTAGAATATATACATATAAATACACATATACTCAGCATATATACATATAGTGTATATGGTAGTATATAGGATACATATGTATGTTTAGAATATATATTGTTATGAGCCAAATATTAATATTAATAGCACATATGTGTATATTTTGTGTATATATACATTTAAATATATATATAATTATTATTTTTCCATGATCTACTGGTAGCAATTGTTGCCCATGAGTAAGTTTGCTGTCTAATTGCCATCCCTTTGGTGATAATTGGTTTTTCTTCCTTGCAGCTTTGAGATTTTTCTTTTTGAATTTAATGCTTGTGGTTTTACTATATGAGCCTAGGTATAGATTTAGTTTTATTTATACTGCCCAAGACTTGGAGTGTTCTACAGCTTGAGATCTCATTTATTCTTCATTTCCAGAAAATTCTCAGGTATGACCTCTTTGACTGCCCGTCTTCTACTCTCTCTCTATTCCCCTTGGGATTTCTATTAGATGTCTTGGAGGTGGGAGATTTTCATTTATCTTCCCAGTTCCCTTGACTTTTCTTTCACATCACTCATCTTTTGACTCTCTGTATTGCATTAAGGTAATTAACATTTCTGTGCTATAGTTTCCTCCTCCATGACTGTGGATCAAATAGTTCTCACATATAATGGGCTTTTGAAAGGGTAAAAGGGTTTTTGGAAGGGAAAAACTCCGACTCAAAGACGGTCTCCAGTGACTTTAAAGAGGAAGGGAAGGAGAAGGAGAAGAAGGAGAAGGAAGAGGAGAAGACAGAGAGAATTAAATTATCATCCCCAACATTTTCTTCTTAAAGACATTCTAACAAATCAAATGTGCAAAGAAATGCTCAAGGCAGCATGTAACAATGAAGATTACCCATGCTTACTATTCAGAGATCTGCCCAGAAGGAGCATAAGGTCTTCAGTCCATCTATTCCAATATATGAATAAAAATTTATATAGATGAACACTTACCAAATATCTCAGAATTAACATTTTAAAACATTGTTTGAGCAATAGCATGGATGAATCCCATAGATGTATGAGAGACAGATGCAAGGGACAGAAGGATGCCTATGAGAATTCTTACAGTTAAAAGTCTATTTATATAAAATTCAAAAACAGGCAAGCCCAAATTATATTGTTTTGGAACATATACATACCTACTAAAACTGTAAAGAACAGCCAGGGACTTTTTTTTTAACCACTAAAGACTGAATAGTGATTACCTCTGGAGAGGAAGCAGGGGAATATGACTGGGTAGGGCCATGTGAGGGGCTCTGGGGATACTGGCTTTTTCAGTTTCTTGAATTAGGCGTTTGTTCTCAGAGAGGATCTTCTTTGGGGATTTGGGTTATTAAGATGGGTATTAATTTTGTAATTATTATGTTAACTGTCCATGTAAGTCTTATGAACTACTAGGATTATGATGTATCTTATATTAAGAAGAAAATATATAGGAATTTTATTTTTATTTTTTGACCAGTTTTCATATCTAATGATATCTCATGTGTTTTAGGAAATAGAACCCTGACTTGAACTTGTATGACATGAGAGTCTACTTATATAACAGCTTGACATTTTGAAGGTGGTCTGGGAATTGCTTGTCCTACTCAGACTCATGTATTTGTGGGCATTCATTTCTAAGCAGGGTTCCAGTTCGATAGGAAGGTTTTCAACATGGAGAAGAGGGACCCCAGAGGGAGTGGTGGATTGCACTAAGGATGAATGTGGGTATTTCCTGATTCTCTGCAGGATGAGCTTTTTCCCAGGTCTATGGTCCTCATGACCCCATTGAGGTGCTATTCTTATGCTGTTATTTAGGGATGGTTGTGATCAGAGCAGGAGCATTTATACAGTCCAGTGTTCACACAGACCTTCAGCAAGGAGAGGAACAGGGTTCTGAAGGGTCCCCTGAGGGCATGGAGAAACAGCAAACCCCAGGAGCAGTCCTCTCATGAGAACAGACATCCAAACAAAAAAACAAAACAAACCAAAAATTGTGCTGGGTGGAGAATAATAATGCTGGGGCAACTATTTCTACTAGAGGTAGGAAGAGCTTTCTCATTTAGATAGGCTTGTATTTACTAGAGTGTGAGGAAGGGAGAGGCCAAAGGCCAGGGAGGATGTGCTTCCTTCCTCCTTTTAATTGTTTGGGCAGTTTCTACACACACACACACACACACACACTCACACACACACACATGCACACACCATGGTCTATAGTAAGTGCTTGCCAAGAGTAGATTCTCCATATTTGCATAAGGGGAAAAGCAACCCAAGTGGATGCTAGCCTTTCCACTTTGTTTATGTGTTAGATTGCACAGAACATGTTAATTTTATACTGTACTAGATGTGTAGATACTAAGCTTTGGAGTCAGGCAACTTATTTTTGAATGCTTTGGGTATTGCTAGCAGTATATCCTTTGGTAAATCATCTAGGCTAAGCACTGGATTCTGGATCTCATTCTTACCTTTCTGGATTATTGCAAGGATTTGCAACAAAGTAAGGTGTTCAACACAGTCCCTAGCTTTGAGTACTTGCTTAGTATATGGTAGTAGCAATAATAATTGTTTTGGTTGTTCTTACTGGGAAAACATACTGACCATTTAGACAAAGATATAAAATTGTATATTCAATCAAGACCTTGCTGTGCTGGGAAGTAGTTTCCACTGGTGCTGAGTAGAGAGGGCAGTTGAAATGTGAGGATCATTTATTTTGAAAATTACCCCAAAATTTCTGATAGGAAGGATAATCATTCAATCATTCATTTATTTGGTCAGTAAATATTGAACAGGGCTTTACTTTGTGCTAGACACTGTTCTAAGTGCTGGGACAAATTGGTGAGCAAGGCAGATAGGTTTCCATCTTTGTGAGCTTTATAGCCCAGGAGATTTCCCCCTTGTATTTGGGGCCATATAAGAAATATTCTTTGTGCTATATTAGAATAACAAGGTTCTTTGAGATGTCCACTTTCAGACCCTATCCTCTCAATAGATCTCTCAACCTGAGTATTTTTAGAAGCAAATGTTTGCTTCATTTGGGGATCCCTAACTCAATCCCAAACAGGCTTCCAGTCATGAATTGGGCCATGGCAAATTCAGGCAAGGAAATCTCCTACAACTTCAGGAACCTGGGCATTTCTGACCTATTCTGGAAGGATTTGAAAACCACTTAATATAGATATCCTGTAGAATTCCAATCTACTGGGATCTTTGTTTAGTCAGTTTTTATAGAAGCATTTTCTTCTATCTATAAAACAAGAATCAGATCAAAGAAAGAGCAGTTCCCTAACTGTTCACTCCCTGCCCGCTTATACTCTTCTCCTTTGCAAAATAGTTTTTTGGCTTTTATTTTCTTTGTAAAATTTCCAGCATTTTACTATGAAAAATCCAAGCTATAGCATACTTGAGAGAATTTTACACCTACACCCACTCCTCTTAGAGTCTACCATTGACATTTAACTGTATTTGCTTTATTGTGTATTTATCCATCTATTTATCCTTCTATCCATCCATTAATCCATCTTTTCTTTATTGTATTGCAAAGTAAATCACAACATCAATATGCACCCTAGAAATATTTCAGTTCACATAACATTAAGTAGAGTTCAGTATTTGCTTGTTTTTCTTTTGATGTAAAAATACAAACAAGAAAATAAATATTAATAAATATATGTATGTTTTTACTGATTTTGACAATTCATGAACCTGTATAACCCAAACCTCTTTCAGGAAGAAAGGCGGCACTGTTGGGCCCAGAAAGTTGTTTCATGCCCTTCCCAGTCAATCTCTGCCAAGTCCCACCCCACCAAAGTCAACCAGAGTTCTGATTTTTTTTTCTGCCATAGATTTGTTTTCCCCATTCTAGGAATTTGTATAAGTAGAGTCACATAGTATATACTCTCTGTGTAAGTTTTTTTCCGTTCAGGGTAATATTTTAAAGAGTCATCATATCATGTATAATAGTTGATTCTTTTATACTATTGAGTAGCAGTCATTTTGTGAATATGTCACAGTTTATCTGTTTTCCCACTGATGAGCATCTGGACTGTTTCCAGTTTTTGGCTTTTATAAATAAAGTCACTGTGCACAAGTCCTTTGAGCACATATGTTTTTATTTCTTTTGGGTGATGACCTAGGAGAGGAATTGCAGGGCAGCTCCTTTATATACTACATCATGTCCACCTTTCAACAAAAAATTATAGAGCATCCTAAAGGGGAAAAAAAACAGTTTGAAGAGGCTGACATGCAAGAGAGAATTTATGGTAGTAATTTAGTCAAGAGTCTTGTTGAGCCTGCCCTTCAGGCATCCCAGTCCAGACATCAGCTATGTGGCTAAATCCATCGGGGGTGTGCATTTTCCAGCCCCATGTATCCCAACTCCCAGTAATTTGAACCATCTCAACTGAGGCCCGAGACAGCATGGACCAGAGGAGAGCCATTGCTGCTGTGCGTTTTCTAATTTCCTGACCCAGGGAACTTGTGAGTGTGATGTAATGGCTGTTCTTTTACACCATTGACAGTAGGCCTTGTGAAAAAGAGAATGCGCTTGCACATTTCAAAACGGTTCCCTTTCCACTCCCACTGATGGGAGAACTAGAGAATATTTCTCCAGTGTTCACTGTGAGGACCTGGTAGAGCTCCTGGAAGTAAAACTTATGAAAAGTATAGCACCCCACCCCTCATGAGTGGGTCTCCCTGGAGGTTTTTTTAAGACAATTTTTTAAACAGTTTTAGGTTCACATAATAGTTGAGAGGAAGGTAAAGGTATTTCCCATATACTTCCTCCCTACACATGTATAGCCTCCCCCATTATCAATATCACTCACCATTTTTTTACCAAGGATGAACCTACATTGACACATGGTAATCACCCCAAATCTATAGTATATCTTAGAGTTCACTTTTAGTGCTTTATGTTCTATAGGTTTAGACAAAAATATAATGACGTATACCTATCATGATGATGTCATATATAGTATTTTCACACTCCTAAAAATCCTCTCTGCTTCTTCTATTCATCCCTAGTTTCCTACCCCTTGGCAACTACTGACCTTATTATTGTCTCCATAGATTTGTTATTTGTAGAATGTCATATAGTTGGAATCATACAGATTGGCTACTTTCACTTAGTAATATGCGCTTAAGGTTCTTTTGTGTCTTTTCATGGCTTGATAATTCATTTCATTTTAGTGCTGAATAATATTTCATTGTCTGAATGTACTACTGTTTATTCATTCACCTACTGAAGGACATGTTGGTTTCTTCTAAGTTTGAGCAATTATGAACAAAGTTACTATAAATATTTATGTGCAACTCTTTTGGATAAATACCAAGGAGCACAATTGCTGGATCATATGGTAAGAATATGTTTAATTTTGTGAGAAACTGCCAAACTGTATTCCCAAGTGATTGTACCATTTTGAATTCCCATCAGGATTGTATAAGAGTTCCTGTTACTCCACATCTTTGCCAGTATTTGGTGTTATCAGTGTTACAGATTTTGGGCATTCTAATAGTTGTGTAGTGGCATCTCATTGATGCTTTAATTTTTGTTTTCCTGATGACATATGATACAGAGCATCTTTTCATGTACTTACTGGTATATCTTCTTTGCTGAGGTGTCTATTAAGGTCTTTGGCCCATTTTTTAATAGTTTTCTTATTATTGAGTTTTCAGAGTTCTTTGTACATTTTAGATAACAATCCTTCATCAAAGGATTCTTTTGCAAATATATTCTTCCAGTCTGTAGACTGTCTTCTTCTTTTCTTGACATTGTTTTTCACAGAGCAGAAGTTTTGAATTTTAATGAAGCCTGCTTATCAATGATTTCATTTGTGGATCATGTCTTTGGTGTTGTATCTTAAAAGTCATTGCTATACCCAAAGTCATCTAGGTCAACAGTCTTGTTGAGCCTGCCCTTCAGCCATCCCAGTCCAGACATCAGGTATGTGACAAAAGCCATTGGGGAATATGCATTTTTCAGCCCAATATATCCCAACTCCCAGTCATTTGAGTCATCCCAGTTGACTCAAATCCTAATTGACATCCTGTGTTATCTTCTAGGAGTTTTAGGTTTTGGATTTTACATCTAGGTCTGTGATCCATTTTGAATTAATTTTTGTAAAGGGCACAAAGTCTGTCTAGGTTCATTTTTTTCATGTGGATGTCCAATTATTCCCATATCAGTTGTTGAAAAGACTATTTTTGTTCCATTTTATTCATTTTGCTTTTTTGTCAAATATCAGTTGACTATATTTAGGCAGTCTATTTTTGGGCTCTCTATTCTGTTCCATTGATCTATTTGTTTATGTTTTTTTGCCATTACCATACTGTTTTGATCGCTGTTGCTTTATAGTAAGTCTTAAAGTGGATAGTGTTTTGTTCTTTGTTCTCCTCCAATTTTGTTTGTTCTTTTGCTTTAATATTGTGTGGGCTATTCTGATTCTTCTGCTTCTCCATGTAAACTTTAGAATTGGTTTGTCAATACCTGTAAAATAACTTCTGGGATTTTGATTGGGACTGTATTGAATCTGTACATCAAGTTGGGAATAACTAACATCTTGACAATATTGAGTCTTCCTATCCATGAACGTAAAATATCTCTCCATTTATTTAGTTCTTTGAGTTAATTTATCAGAGTTTTATAGTTTTCCTCATATACATCTTGTACATATTTTGTTACATTTATAAGTGTTTCATTTTGGGGAGATGATAATGTACATTAGATATTTCAAGGAAATGTATACAAATTTGAAAAATCCTCTGAGATGTTCTTGGCCATCTGAAGGAAGCAAGATAGCAACTGGCTTAGCCAACTAATTTGTGTATGTGTCGGATACCACGGGCAGGAAGATTTTGTATAAGCTGCCTTACCACATTAGCTCCATCAAATTAAGTGGCTTTCCCCCACAATGAGCCCATTATTCTCTCAGCATTAATGATAGGAGACTGTATATGAGGGAGATTCAGTGAAGATATGGAATGGAAGACTGCAAGGCTGTTTGACCTTGAGACCTCAGTTTGCATTAGTGGCATAGAAGGTACCCCAGTCTGCATCCTGCCTTCAGATGAAGATCATTACTAGCAATAAACAAGAGGTGGCCATATTCCAATGACACACGTGTCTCATTTCACCAGGATGGTTAAGGCAAGCTTCCAGTAGTTCTTAAGAACCACTTGCCATATTTCAGAAACTGTTTTTTATTTTCCTCTTCTTTTAAAAAATGAGGTTATTTCAAAGTCACAGACATTGGTTAGTTTATAGTTTGCTGTTTTCTAATCCAGGATGAAGACAGGTAATGTGACCGAAATTTGTTGGGGAGTTTTTTTTCAAACTGGCTTGTATGATATTTTCTTTCTGAGCTACTCTGAGTTATTTTGTACTTAAAGCCAAATTACTTACTAGTTCCAGAAGTCTTTTTGTCAATTCTTTTGGTTTTTCTACATAGAGGATCATGTCATCTGAGAACAAACACAGTTTTATGTTTTCTTTCCCAATCTGTATACCTGTTTAGTAGGATTTTCAGTACAATGTTGAAAGATGGTGAGAGGGGCATCCCTGCCTTGTACCTGATCTTAGTAGGAAAGCTTTTGCATTTTTCACCATAAGTATGTTAGCCATAGGTATTTTCATGGATAGTTATTTTAAATCAGGTGAGGAAGTTCCTCTCTATTCCTGGTTTATTGAGTGTTTTGATTATGAATGGATGTTACATTTTGTCAAATGTTTTTCTACATCTATTGATCTGATCATGTGATTTTTCTCTTCTAGTCTGCTGATACAATGGATTGCATTAGTTGATTTTCAAGTGTTGTTCTAGTCTTGCATGCCTGGGACACCTGGAATTTTTAACTTTCAGAGTTGTCTACACTCAGCTTCCAGCAATTTGCCAATTACAGTTCAGGTTTTTCTGCCCTTGTATTTGCCCATGGAGGCTTTGCTTGTGAGTTTCTGCTCCAATAAATTGTGATCCTCTATATTCACCTATTTCTCCAATTCTGGGGGCAACTGTTTGCCCTGTGACCTCACCTCTTAGATCTAAGAAGAGTTGTTGATTTTTCAGTTGGTTAAGTTTTTAACTTGTTAGGAGAGAGTGACAGTTTCTAAGCTCCTTGTAGGACTGAAAACTGGAAGTCTGTTACTTATTTCCTCATTCTTTTTTTCCCCCTGTATATATGAGTTTCTCTCTGGTATTTCTCTTTAGTCTGGAAATTTTCTACAACATTTATTGTAGTATAGATGTACTTGCAGCAAATTCTCTCAGCCTTCTTTCATCTGAAAATGTCTTTATTTAACCCTTATTTTTGAAGAGTTTATTTAGTTGGATATAGAATTCTATGGTGACAGTTTTATTTCCTTTAAAGATGCTGTTCCATTATCTTCTGGTATATTTTCTGTTTTGCATAGTTTCTGATGAGAAATCAGCCACCATTCATATCATTGTTCCTGGTTATGTATATCTTTATTTTTCTTGTTGCTTATAAGAGGTTCTCTTTCTTCTATGTTTTACTAATCACGTGTCTAGGAGGAACTTTTTCTATATTCTTCTTGCATGGGGCTTGTTGAATTTCTTAGATCTATTGTTTGATGTTTTCATCAAATTTGGAAAGATTCAGTTATTATTTCTTTAAGCATGTTTTTCTGCCTGATTCTCTCTCTTCTCCTTTACTGGGACTCCAATTACATATCTTAGAAATTTGGTGTTATTCCATGGTTATTGATAATCTATCCATTTTTGTATCTTATTTCTCTTTTCTTTAGTTTGAATAGAGATTGTGTAGTTGAATTTCTATTGATTTTCATTCTCTTTCACTGATTCTTTCTACTGCAATTTCCAGTTGTTACTTATAACCCCCTGAATGTCTTGGATATATTTTTCAGTTCTGTATTTTCCATTTGGCTTTTTTTTTTAGTGTTTGAATTATTCTCCTGAAATACCCTACTTACCAAATGTATCTATATTTTTCTATAAGTTATTTAGCATATTTATAATAGTTGTTTTAAAGTTCTGGTTTGATATTTCTAATAATTGGGTCATCTTTGCTTCTACTAACTGCTTCTACATCCTAACCTGAAGTGTATGTTCTCCCATGCCATTTAAAAAAATGTCAGTTCTCCCAGGATGCAGCTTTTTCATTGGTGTGGAAAAATCTCTGACAGGATCCAAAATGTTAATGAACCCTTTTCTGGTCCAGAACTTACCCAGGAGGTGGAAGAAGACAGAATCACAATGGAATGGGCCCAGAGATGGTGTCGGTATTTGGGTATCTCTAGACATCTGAACAGTCCTGGTTTTTAGATGTAGAAGATTTTCTAGGTTCAGTTCTAGACCACATCCTCTCCTTGCTCTACATACTTTTAAAGGATGATCCTTTTCGTTCTTACAACTCCAATTACCGTCTCTATAGTAATGAATTCCAAATATGCACCTGAGTCCAAATCTTTCTCCTGAGTTCCAGATCCACAATATCCAGCCACATATTTTTCCCCTTAGAAGTCATAAAGGCACTTCTAACTGAGCATGTTGAAAACTTAACTCACATATACATTCTCACTCTCTACTGGTAGACTTTAGGATCTCACAATAAAAATGTGTAAAATATTTTAAATAAAATAAAACTGTATATAAAATTTTTATACTTTAAAAAATATTTGGGTAACCTCATTAAGTTCATAAAGTGTATACTTCAAAAATTAAACATCCTATATTTAGAATTTTTTCATTATTAACCTTTGACTATCTCTTACTTATGTAACCATAAATTTAAAAATCTTATTAAGTGAGATTATTGCCCAGGAGAAAAATTGATGTGAAGGGAATATAAATCAGTGTTTTTTAGTGTGTAAAAGGATTGTGTGCAGAAATCAATGCAATTATCTCTTTGACACTTCATCTAAAATCTAAAAAACTGTCCTGATAACCTCACTGAGTTACTGTGAGTTGACAAACCATAAGAGAGTAATGTATGAGTATCAGGAACATCTTTATCACTGAAATCTGAGAGGGCAAGTTTCATGGTTGGGGTATATCCCAGGAAACCAAAGAGCATCTGTCACATTCCTTAGCCTGGGATATGACACAGTCCCCCAAAATGTGACTGCTCATGTGAAATCTCCAGCAAAGCTGTCATGTGTTTCGCACAGTATAACATTATTGGAAAAGATGTGCTTTTCTTTCTTTCTTTAAACAACACAGATGGCAATTTGAAGTTTTGGTAATAGTCGTTGGATGAGGCTATTAGAACAGGGGCACTTGAAGAAAAAATTCTTAAGAGCCTCATCCAGGCCTCACCTCTGGTTTTCATACTCTTCTCCTGTTTACGTCTTTAAGGGGCATGACAACAGAGACTTAATGATTGTCTCAAAGCTGCGCCTGAGCAACGGCAAGTCCTGGTGCAGGAAGTCTGTTAGTTTTCTCTCGTTAGACAATCTGGTGTGCCTCTTGAGGAAAGCCAGCCCCACAGGACCAGATAGCCTGCACCCATGTCTTTGAACTGGGTTTAGTTTTCCATTAAGTAAATAAAGTAGTAGAAAGGGTGGAAAGAGCACAAAATTTGAGGTCAAAGAGACTTGTCTTCAAATTCCAGCTCCAAAACCCAGTAGTTGGTAACTTTATGCAATCCTTGCCTTTCCTTCTCTGAAAAAAAAAGCATGGAAATAATAGTACTTTCCTAGCATGGTTGCTGTTAATTAAATAAGCAAGACACTCTAGTACCTGATATATATTAGTGCTCTATATATGCTCATTTTCTCCCCCACCCCTTTTCCTTTCAGCCTCTAGGTAAGGTATGGAAAGAATGCTGAAAATCATCAGCTACAGCCACAAGGATGTCAGTGAAAGATCTGTGGAAGTGAGTATCGTGCATGTTGCATTTCATTCCCGAGTTCTGAGGGTGTACGCCCTGCAGGGGAGCTGCCTCCGTAGGCATCCTCGGCCCGCTGGCTGGAGAGCCTGGGAAACACTCTCCCGGAGAACAATCAAGGAGATGATGCCAAGGGCACAGCAGTGACTCAGGTTTTCTCCGTTCAGTAGCAGCAGCTGCTCACACTGTGCCTAAAAGAAACGAGAGGCTATATGAGGAAGGTGACCTGGGACTATGAAAGCAGAGGATTTCTGATATTTATATCCACATCAACTTTTTTTCAGTGGTTCACACGGAAATTCAAGAACAGCACTGCTCTTCACAAAGTTATTTCAGGATTCCGCACATCTTGTTGATTTTTTGGATACAAGCTGAAGCGGTGGTGTGCTGGTAAGCTGGCTCTCTGGGGGAAAAAACCCTATTTGTGGCACTTGCCTCATTTCGTGTTGTAACTACTGCCCTCATGACCGAATACAGGTTACAAGCCCGACACCACTGAGGGTGGAGTTGGGAAGAGCCATGGATAATCGGCTCTCTCGAGTTGTTGCAAGCTGGCTCCGGCACACCACTGAAGCTGAAGCTCATGTTCAGGGATAATAGCTACTGGCAAATCCAACCCTTGTTGAAAATAGATGTCATCAAGTTCTAGAATTCACTGCTTCTTGCTCTGTGGCCTGCATTTTGGTCATTGTTCCTCCAGCTTTTTGAAGTAGCTCAGTAAATCTCACTGCTGTGGACCCCAGATCCTGACTTAATGAAGATTGATGTCTTCATTAGATTTGAAAAGGAATGCCCTGACACTTTACTCCCTGGTTGCTGGTGCACCATGCTCTCTGTTCCAGGGCTCATCTCCTCCACCTCCTGTGACACATTCCTGAAAGAGCTCCAGGAAAAAAATGTTACAGTCTTGGCAGATCAGTGTTTGCTGATTGTGTAACGTCCTTCCTGAGACACCCCAATCTCCAAAGGCAGCCATTCTGAAATAGGAGCAAGAATGGGGGTATAGGCCAGCTGCTGGGAGGGCAGTATAAGAAGCCAGATGGGAATGAAGAATTAATAAATCTACAGGGCCAGAATAAATCTATGGGAGATGACAGCCATGTCTGTCTCACCAGTTGTATGGGTTTAGACAAAGATTCATTAGAAAGAAGAAAGGGGTTAAATGGTTGTTATTCTTCCAACTATTCCACTTGCATTTTCATTATATGTTGCCCTTTACAAAGCAACTTCACAAACATCTCATTTGCACCTCACATAATAATAATGTTAATGTAATAATAGGTTACATATGATATAATAATTGGTATAATATGTAATATAATAGATATTATTAATAATATGACCAATATGATTATTTCCTTTTTGCAGAAGAAGATACTGAGACTTGCTTAGGGTCACACTGATGTTAGTGACAGTGGGGAAACTTCAGCTCTCTATCTGATGCTAGGCTAGGGCTCTTTCCATATCAGACAGTGTGTGTATGTGGTGATCGGAGTTTTCTATCAGCTCTGATCATTTAATCACATGTGGAATCAGAGCTGTGAGAACATTTAGAAAGTCTGAAGTTATACTACCATCTGAGAAGTTTTGACAGGCTCCTGGGGGTCAATGCTTTGTAAAGTGCAGTTCAGTATCACCTCACTTATCTAGGACTGGCAGGGAAGGAGATATTCTGCAAAAAATAACATGTCTGTAATTGTTAACACACCTTAAGCTTAAAATTTCAAATGAAATCTTTTAAAATTACGTTGAACATTACCCTATGTTCTTAAACATAGAATGCCAAACATAGCTTTTTTAACCTTTTCTTGTTGACTTAGGAAATTATGTAAATCTCAGTTGTTTTAGATTTTAATTACATGCCTCTAGGTCGCTACACTACAAGGTTCCAGACTGCTGTGCTTTTTGGAGTTCCCGTTTGCTTTTTGCTTCTATCAGTGCACTTACCTGTAAGAATCTCTGAACCCTCTTCTCTCTTGCTGTTTGTGATCTGTTAAGGAGTGAGAACTGGTCCAGACAGACTTGTTGATCAAGTAGGAGTAGATAGGTTTAGAGTAAAGGCTTGAATATCCTTCTAGAAGCCAACACTTCCTGTCATCTTTATTTTTAGGGGTACGGTGGGGACTTTTGCTGTGCTGTTCAGATCCTTTTACCAGACCAGTTCTCTGGTCACTTGGCTGCTGTGAATGTCGGTGACCACTGGCTTGCAGCTACACCCTTCACTGAAGACTTGTTCTTCACCCACAAAAGCTGCTTCACCCAGAAATGTCTGGAGGTTGTCCTACTACCCCTGGGCATGGCTTGTAGCCAACTTACAGCAGTATAGAAGCCCAGTCCCTTTGCCTCCAAATGGGACAATTCCATGAGGCCATCCTTGTCCCAGAACTTCCCACAAGATTGGGCTGAGGCTGAACTGCAGCTGAGCCTATATCCTCTCTGCTTCTCCCATGCCCTGTCTCCCATGCTCACTCTCTTACAAGGTCTCCCTTCGAGTGTTTGCCTTAAACTTGTTGTATCAGCCTCTGAATCCAGCCTCTAACCTAAGACAGGCTTCCCTCCAATCTGCTTTTCATATTCTCAGCTATATGCTGAAGAGGTAAGGAAACAAAATATCCCTGTTCTCTTCCCTATCCTTCCCTCAACCCAATATTAAAACAGAAGGGGAGCCTAATCATGGAAAAAAGAATGCATCATGAGGAAAAAAAATCATTTTTACCAAAGATATATTGGAAATTTATTAATTTGTCAAACTTTGACTTAAATCCTATCTATGAATCACTATACTAGGGTCTGAGAATACAGATGTAAAGACACAATTTTCCTTCATCCTCAGCCTTTTTCAGAAGCTCACAGTCTGACGAGGAAACCAACAGATAAGTAGGACAACTGCCATTCCTCATAATAATGCTGTTACTGAAGTCAGAACTCATTCATTCATTCAAGAAATACTGCTTAAGCATCTACTATGTACTATGCTTTTGGACTTAGAACAAAAGACTTAGATCCCAAAGGCTGGAGAAGACTTAACAGTTTTTACTTTGGAAATAATACTGGAGCTGGTTCTGGCAGATTGAGCAGGTGGAGTTCACTAGGTGAAGGTAGGGGAAGGTGTTCAGATCAAAGGACAATGTCCGGGAAGAGTGTGGTGTTTAGGGGTGCTAGGGAGCAGTTTACCATGGCAGGAGATGAAGAGAAGTCAGTGAAGAAGGCAGGGATGGCTGGAAAGACCTTGATCTGTCAGGCTAAGAAGTTTGAGTTTTATCCTGCAGGTAGTTTGAAGCCAAGAGCCTTAGGAACCTAGGAATGTGGCCAAGGCCATTTCATTAGGAACATGACTGTCACACACAGGGCCAATTGGCAGGGAAAAGGCTGGGACCTCACAGTTTGACAAGCAGAGGCCTACATCAGGCTTGTGTGTGCAGAGCCCAAACTTCATGATGATATATGACGCCAGCCCTGATGACCTGTGATATCATGGCTTAGCTATGTGTGGTGCCTGTGGTCCAATCCATGTCTTTGCCAGGAAGAAAATGAAGAATTCCTAAGTTCTCACTCTTGAAATTTTGATCTGTGCAAGAACTCAGAATTCTCCTGCTGAGAGCTCCTTGTATTAGAGGTGGTTAGCTACCTATATACAACTTGACAGGATCAAGAAACATCCAAGAAAATCTCTGTCCCCGGAGTTCTTACTTGGTCACAATTGCCTGAAAGGCCACACCTGCCAATCCATCCCTATGACTTCCTGGGCTCTCATCCAGCCTGGTGGAGAGTGGGTATCAGCGGGGAAGGGAGAGTGTGAGATTACATGTCACATGGGTAGATAGAGGTAATGGGGAGAGGAAAAGGTGCAAAAGAAAGGGAAGAGACAAAAAAGCAGAGCTTGAGGACCACAATAAAGATACTCTTTCTTTCCTTCACAATGCTGCAGTGGGCAGGTCATTTGCTTGTGTTCATATTAGTAACACGTGACACCAAGTGTTTTGATTATTTCATCATGGGGAAAATAGATTTCCCCACAATACAAACTAAGTAATTCCTGCCTCTGCTTGTATTTTCCCTAACAATAATAACTACAACAATAAATATTGTGTGAACAGTTATTATATGCCCAGCATTGTGCAAATAGCTTTGTCTCTATCTCATTCAATTCTTCCCAGTACCTATGATGGAGGTACTGTTAGTGCTCATTTATGATGGAAGAGTAAAGTATAACTTAGGGAAGTTATTTAACTTGCTCAGGATCGTACAGTGGGTGAGTGGCACACCCTCACTCCAAAGTCAACTTGAAACTGTTGTGCTATGTGGCTTTCCCAGCCATGGCTATTTGCTCCTTCCTCCACCAAATTGGATGCTTTCCGTCCTTCAAGGCCTTTTTCAAGTTTCCTTTGTTCACTAACTGATGTTATTGAGCGTGTGTATTGTGTCCTCAGCCTTCACGAAGTTTTCCCACACTGATTTCTACCTTCTGTAAATTCCTCTGAGTTTTTGAGGTAGGGAACAGATCTCATTATGAATGGATTTGTATTGTTCTCTAAATGTTTTCAGTGGATTTATTTTGCTTTCTCCCCCCAAAGATTTTAAACAATTGCTGGGTCAGGATCAAGCCTTCAAGGTCACCATCTTCTGAATGGCACCCAACGCAGTGTTGGGCGGACATGGCAGGAAGCCCCTGACTCTTAGACCACCCAGTGGTTGTGTTTTAAGGAAGAAGAAATGCATGTGTGAATCTGATAAGGTCTGAGTGATATCTGGAGAAGATGTCCTATGAGTGATGCTCAGCTATGTTTACTGTTTAAATTCACAACAGCAAGCCAAGGTAACTGTCCCAGCGTCTGTGGACAGAAGTTCACGAAGATCACTGTTTGACAGGTCAGGGTAAAGGTCTTTTTCTTTCAAAATATGTGAAGGGGCAGGAAACGTGTGCACCAGGTGTTTTGTGTTCACGGCTGCCTGGGAAAGATAATTCTGTCTGCTTGATAAGAACATTGTGCTCTACACATCAGGTTGTTTTTCCAGCAGCTATTTTCTGCCTATAAAAACCAGCACCGCTGGCTCTCAACTTCTTTCCACAAATCCCTTGGGCTATAAACAATAATAGAAGGTATCTTATATTTATACAAAACTGTCCTTAGAAAAGCTCAAGGACCTGGATGAAGCTTGTTTTCATACATGAGAGTTCTTATATAACCCCCAAGGGAGAAAGGAGCAGAGGGTGACAATTGAGTTTGAAATATTGTCATTCCCAGCTGACAAAACGGAAAAGCAAAGCTCTACAGCACAACACACTGATGGCCATGACCAGGACAGAAGGCCCATCTTCCCCACTTCCCATCCAGGGTTCTGCACACTGGGCTACACTACCTTGTCAGAAGTCTGCACACCTGGAGATGACTGGAAGGGAAAGATTGGGAGAGAAAGCCCAGTGCCTTGAAAAGAGCTGCAGTCTCACTGTCTTGAGTAATTTATTGTTGCCCCTGTTCAGGATTCTGCAGCTCCTAGAGTGAGTGTCCCTCTTGTCCTTGGTAGAACTGATCCTGGGGAGAATTTCATCACAGCTATAGCTGAACTGCAGTAGATTTCAGAGATCTGGGTGGTTTGGGGAAGAAGAGCCCTCTGAGGAAAGGGCATTCTATAAGAATTTACACCATGCTTGGTGTCTTGCCAATGGGTTTCAGCCCCGGGCAAGTTCACTATGGATTCAATGTGACCAAAGAAAATGACAGTAAAATGTTCTTGGGGTGAAAGGGTTATACCCAGCTTTATTTCCATGGTGGCAAGTCAATCACTAAAATCTCGCTTGGAAAGAATCTGTGAGTGCTGGATGAATACAGTAAGGAAAAGGCAGGTACTTCTGACTGTGAATTTCAGTCAGGACACCATGGGGCTGGGACAGGTGCAGTTTGGCTGGACCTTTAGAGGTAAGCAAGAACAGTTTTAAGGGGTATTTTCTACACTGCTTTGGGGTAGCATTGGGGAGCTTTCAGAACACATTCTACCCTAATTGGATTAAATTGATCTAAGTGTAGCTTGGTCATTAGTAGTGTTGAAAAGCTCCCAGGTGATTTCATTGAGCAATCTGGATAGACACTGAGAGAAAAAGCATAGGCTTTGGAATTAGATAGCCCTGTTCTAGTGCCCAGTGACCTTGGGCAAGACCCACTGTGGGTGGGGCAGGGGTGGTGTCAGTCTCCCACTTCACTGTTTCCTCCCTTGTGTATCCACATGTCAAACTTTCCTTGACTGGAAAACCCTGGATTGGGAGTGAGGAAATCTTGATTCCCTCCCAGCTGAGCCACTGAGGTGATATATGGGGGTGCTGGGTCAATCTAAGAAGATAAAACAAAGGCACTTAGGAGTACTATTTGCAAGACATTGTGCTAGATACTCAATGCAACTCTGGGCCTCAATTTCCCCATCTGTTGAGGTTTCTAGGTCGGTAGTTTTAGGTCACAAAGTCTATTTATTTATTTGCTTGTTTTTTTAAATAATCATTTTTTGAAATATAGTTTATATACAATATTATGTGGGTTTCAGAAGAACAACTTAGTGGTTTATCAATCATATATACATTACTAAATGCTCACCATGCTAAGTGTAATAGTCTGTCACCTTACAAAGATTTTACAATATTATGAGCTATAGTCTCTAGTTCCCTATTATGAACTGTATTCCTTCCACCCCTTTGACTAACTTTTCTTACAATTTGAAGTTTGCATCTCTTTATTACCCCCTTCACCTGTTTCACCTGTCCCTCATTTCCATGGTAACCGCTGGTCCATACTCTGTGTTTATGAGTCTATTTCTGTTTTGTTTGTTCATTTGTTTTTCAGGTTCCACATATAAGGGAAATCATATGGTATTCCTCTTCCTCTGACTGGCGTATTTCACTTAGCATAGTGCCCTCTAGGCCCACACATGTTGTTATAAATGGCAAGACCTTTTACTTCTTTATGGCTGAATAACATCCCATTGTATCTATGTACCACAGATTCTTTCGATAAAGAGCTTTAGAGATAAATGTAAGTTAAAAGATTCACCACTGCTCAACCAGCCTTACAAGAAATATTAAAGGGTCTTCTTTAAGAGGAAAAGAAAAGCATAAAGCCTATTTAAATAGGCCATGACCAGAATCATTTTAAGAGAAAAATATAAAACATAGGAGAAATGGAGTACACTGCATAGAACAAGACAAGTATTGTAAAGTAAAATTTTGTTTGTTATATATGTGTGTGTTTACTGGGTCGTGATGTGAAATGCATGTCATGTTGGGGTTTGTTAAGTTAAAGGGTCTGAGAGTGCTTGTTTCGGCAGCACACACACTCTAATTGGAGTGATGCTGAGATTAGCATGGCCCCTGTGCAAGTATGACATGAAAACTCATGAAGCATTCCATGCATTTTATGTTTTTTTTACCACAGTTCAAAAAGTTTTGAGAAACCTGGTATTCAGTGCTCTCTATGGGCCCTTCCTTCTACCCTGTAGCCCATGACTACTCCCAACGTGCTGTGACCTCACCTTCCTGTCACCTCCTTCTAGTTAATACCATGTAATTTTGGTCTATTTTTTTGTAAGAGGGAAAGCAGGGCAGTGTGGTGGTTAAAAGCGCCTGTTTGAGTTAGCTAAGTCTATGTTTGAATTGAACTTCTTCACTTACTAGTTGAAGGATCTAGAAAACATACCCAACATTTCTTAGCCTTGGGTTTCTCATATGGATGATAACACATAGGGCACATGATGGTTATAAGATTAAATAAGATGCCGTAGGTAAAACTCATAACAAATCACCTTATTTACAGAAAATGCTCAATACAGCAATTATTGACTTCCCATCACACCCAGATTTTACAGTACAGTCTGTAATTTGGTGCCTGGAACATACAAAATCATAAATACCTCATGCTTATCTAATTGGGAAAATAAGGATTCCTGCCCCAAGCAGATCCCAATGCTGGAGAGCAGCCATTTTCTGCTGGTACGCGCCATTACCATGCAGGTTTTGGGAGGGGAGGCGGAGCACTCTGTGTGTCCTCAGCCCATGTGTCCTCTTCAGTCTTTCTCCTGACATGGTCAGCTAGACACAAGGAGGCAGGGAAGGGAAGAAGGAGGCAGGTCCTAGCTCTGATTTGCTTCAAGGATCAAAATGACCATGACATTTCAGTGCCATCAAAACCAACAGACAGGTGGACTCTCAGGATCAGCCACATCACAAATTGGACATTTACCTGAGAAGTTTTCAGAAAGAAGTACAGGATGAAGAAATGAGGAGGAGGTGGTGGCCAGAACACTGAGAAATGGGGGGAAGATTCGGACATTACAGCAGGAGCAAACAGCCATCTTCGGTCAACAAATGAGCAGCTCACTAGGTCCTAATTACCTCAGAAATGGGCAGGAACCAGAGCATTGTCTTGTTAAATGATTCATTTCAGGAAACACCTACTGATCAATTACTAGGGCTTCTGTGTAATAGTTTCTCTGGATTTATAGGTGGTGATCGTGTGAATCGGATCACTGATTCTAGAATGAGATAAGCAGCAATACTGGTAACCTAATCTACTTACTCCAAGTAGCTACAAAGGAATTAGCTGCCCTCAGTGGAAGCCAGCCCATTACTGAAGAGTGAAAAGAAGCCCATTCATCATGGCTGAGCCTCACACCAACCCAGTCTCCCCAGAGCATTCAGTTCTGCTGAGAAGATGTTGATGGAGAAGAGGATAATGATCCATAAACAGATTTATGGGAAAGAAGGGGGTGGTGAGGGAAAGGGGGAGGGAAGCCACATGAAATTGCACAGGAGAAAAAAACAGGCCTTAAAAATGATTACAAATTTTAACAGCACAGTATTATAAGGACTGATCAGATAGTATGACAAAGAATAGGATCATTGAAAGCACTTGATGTTAGTGCATTTTTTTTCTGGAAGAAAACTTGGTTTGAAATTGGTGAAAAAGAAAAAGTCTATGTGAATAATGTAGCCCCACCTAAAAATATGTTGCTAACACAATAGTTTTTCAGGAAAGAAAAAGCAAGGATGCCTGGAAATAGCTGCATCTAATCAGCCCCCATCCCAAGCAATCAACTGAAGTCCAGGAAATTCCATATGTAACCAGAAGAATAGACATCCTGGAGCATTTTGCCACAGTTAAGATTAGCGGAAACAGACCCCTATTGGTGCTAGTAACAAAGAAGAATTAAAGGTGAAGAAATTGCTGTGGGGTCCCTGTGCCTCCCTTCTGGGAAGGTGGTGGCCGCCCAGGCAAAAAGGATGGGACAGAGGCAGTTGTCTTGCCTGCACGGACAGCCCTTTGTTCTGAGGCCACCTCTTCAACAACAGTGCACAGCAGTGTATTTCTAAAGGGAAAATAATAAAAACAACAGCAGCTAGGGTTCAGCCTCCTGATTTATCCTAACATCCCTCAAAAATGTTTTCAATGTAGCAATGGCTTATAGTTAGCACTTTTGGGTCTTATTTAAGAAATCCTTTCCTACCCAAAGGATAAAAATATTCTGTATTTTCTTTAAAAAGATTTAAAGTTTTTCTTTACACAATGAAATCCCCCCTTCTGCATGGAATTGAAAGACAAAAAGCACAAGCCAAAAAGGAAAAGATGAATGTTTTATTTCATTAAAATTAATAACGTCTGCTTGCCAAAAATATCATAAAGAGTGTAAAAAGATCAGCAACAAACTGAGAGAAAATCTTGACACCATATATGACAAAGGAGTAGGATCCAGAATATAGAAAAGTGCTTGCAACCTGTTGAAAAAAATGAAAAAATGTCCAAAAAATATGGCTAGGTAATTCACAAAAAGAAATAAAGGTGACTATTCAAAATATTAGAAGATTCTCAACTTTGTTGCCAAACAGGGAAATGCAAATAAAAAAAAAATAAGATTACTTTACATCAACTAGAAGGAAAAAGATTATGAAGTCCAATAATACTAAGTGTTGGCAATGATCTGGAAAAACAGAATCTTATATACAACTGTTGGGACTGTAAAATAGCACAGTTTATTTGGGAAACAATTTGACACTGTCTAGCATAGGTAAAGGTTACAATTCCAGCAATTCCACTCCTAGGTGTGTACCCTAATGAAATTCTTGCTCATGTACACTAGGAGACTGTTGATTGAAGCTCTATACATATTAGCAAAAACACAAGCAAAGCTGAGCAAATATTGTTTGGGGCTACCTACATTATAATCAGCTTTTTTAAAAAAGTGAGAGTATGATAAACACAAAATTCAGGAAAGTGGTTATGTTTGAGGGGAAATACAGGAAGATGGGAGATGGGGAGGAGGACACAGCTAATTTCCATTGTATTGTTAATGTTGGGTTTCTTCTGTTGGCCTGTGGGTTTATATTCATTGCACATATTCCATTATAACCACAGAATAGTACATAATAAATTACTTTCAATTTGTGAAAAAAAAAAAGGACAACAGTGAACAAAAGTCTCTAATGGCCCAGTGCCAAGGGAAACAAAGGCATTGTTAACTTCAGTCTCACTAAAGTAAGAAGGGAAGGGTCATTTGGGGTGTGATGGATTGCTCTCTGTCAGGGAAGTTCTGTGTAATGTGCCCCTGGAGGTCCTCCCAGAACATGGGCAGCTGGTCTAGTGACCAGGGCCTGTGCCCAGGGTTACACCCTGTTACTCAGGTTGGCAAGGAGCCTGGGTGTGCAAGTGGTGATCAGCTGTGGGAAAGACATGCTACTTAGCACAAGAATGCTGTGTGGGTGAGATCTATTTAAATGATTTTCCATGCAGAAAACTGAGGCTGCCATGAGGCAAGATCTTTTAGTCTATTATTGGGGATACACTGCTTTCCACATCAATTGCATACATTTGCCATTGAACTGAGGCTTTTATCAGCAGTTAGCATTTTGATTTGTTCTTTGAAGACTCAATACTTAGGTCTTAGCACCGTCAGATTTTGTAACCCTAGCCATACTCATATAGCTACAACCCTTTTTTGTTGCTATTTCTATCTTTAATATATTTGGGTCTTAACCTCTCTCCCACAGGATTATAAAGTTAACCAGATGGCAGGATTTTCTAAAGCCCAGTTTTGTTCATCCTTGATACAAAAAACTTGGTAAAATAAGTGTTTAATATTTCTTTTTAATTTTGAAAAAATTATAAATTCACAAGAAGTTGCAGGACAGAGAGGCCCCATGTACCCTTTCTTCAGTTTCCCCCAGTGATTATACATAACTATGGAACAATGTCAAAACTAGGGAATGAACACTTGGTTCAATTTGTGTGTGTGTGTGTATAGTTCTATGCCACTTTATCACATGTGTGGATTAATGAGACCACCACCAAAGCCAAAATACAAAACTATTCCATCACCACAAAGATCTCCCTTTATAGTTGAAGGGCCCCCACCAGTAAGATGGCGAACTTCCGGCTTCTCTTCCGGGTCCTCTGTTCCCGATGGCGGCACCTGAAGACCAATCACCTCTCTCCCCCCTCCCACTCCCAGCACCTAGCCAATAGCCACCAGCCCTATAAAAGTAACACCACAATCACCCCATGCCCCTTCCTATATAACCCAGCACCTTTCCCTAATGAAGTGGATTTCTCTGGTGAATTGCTGCTGTGTGTCGCTCCTTTCCTTTCAATAGTCATGCCCAGCAACCTGCACCCATCATCTCTAATCCCTGGCAGTGAGTGGCTAATCTGCTGTCCATCTTTATAATTTTGTCATTTTGAGAATGTTATGCAAATAGAAACCATATGGTGTATGATCTTTTGAGATTTTTTTTTCATTCAGCAAAGTGCCCCTGAGCATAGATTTAAGTCATGTTTTTTAAATCTTCTTTGCCAACTCTGTCTTTGAATTAGTACATTCAGATCATTTACATTGAATGCAATTATTGGTATGTTAGGGCTTAAGTGTGTTATTTTATTTTATGTTTTCAATCTATTTTCTTCCTGTTGTCTGGAATGGGTAATATCTATTGTTCTGTTTCCAAGCTCACTAATTCTTTCCTCTGTCCTCTCTGTTCTCTTCTTGAGTCCATTCAATTGGTTTTTCAATTTAAATCATTATTTTTTCAGTTTTAAAATTCCCATTTGATATTTCATTACTGAGATTTTCTATTTTTTCGTTTCTGTCGAGTATGTTTGTAATTGCTTGTTAAAGCATTTTTGTGATAGCTGCTTTAAAATACTAACATTTATGTTATTAACATAACAGATTAACATTTATGCTATTTCTGTGTTGGCATTTGTTATTGTACTTTCTTATTTAAGTTGAGATTTCCCTGGTTTTTAGTATGGTAGTTTGTTTTTATTGTGTCTTGGATATTTTGGGTATTATGTTATGAGACTGAGTTTTATTTAAATCTGTTTTAGCAGGCCTCCTCTGAAATTGTGCTGGTAGGGGAAAGTGGGCATTATCTTGTTACTGTCCAGTGGGAAAAAGAACATGTTTCCCTCTAGGTCTCTGTGGATACTGAGAGGCATGGTATCTCATTACTGCTGGACAGGGGTAAGAGGTCAGGTTCCATAGGTCTCTTCTAGCACAAGTTGGCTGGGATGGGAATGGACACCTCAATATTGCTTCCCATCTGGCCTCACTGACACTGTAGAAAGGAATTCACTGTCACTGGGTGGAGGGAAAATTCCTGAATCTTTACTAGACTCCTCCAACACTACCCTACAGGGAAGGTGAGGGGTATACCCCATTACCACCATGTGTGGGTAGAAGTCCAGCCTCCCCATGTGGTCTACAGCAACAACTGAGGGTAGGCATGCTCATTGTTGCTAAGAGAGAGTGAAATTCCAAGCTTCCCACTTGTCCGTCTCTGACACCACCCCAGCACAAGTATGGGGGGTTTCATTACATTTGGGAAAGGGTCGAAGCCTAAGCTTTCCACTTGGCCTTTGATGATGGGGACAGAGACACATTTTTTTCCAAGGCATTTACTTAGAGTATGGTAGTTACTGCCTAAAAATTTCTGTCTTGTTAGTCTTTTCTGGTCTCTTGTAGAGAGAATAAATTTTGGAAGGACTTTGTGCCCATTGGCACTTCCTGTTTGTCAGCTTCACCAGCATCCAGTCTGGGATATATGAGGAAAAAGAAAACTGGGGACTGTATCACTGTGTCATTCCTTGGGTAATGAAGTCATTAGTCTGCCTTCTTCTCTCTCATGTTCACATCTTCTTACATTGCTTTCATGTATAATGTCCAGGGGCTTTAACTCTACTTAGTGCAAATAATAGGGGGAAGTGTGCTATTCCATCTTGTCCTGGAACTGGAAACAGTTAATAGGCTTTAATTAAATGGATAGGTGAATCTCATCTCAACCCTTCTTCTTTTCTATATCCCAGTGTTCATAGAATAGCAATGAGCATGCAATATATACTAGAAGAGCCTGATAGAAGTAGAGGATTATATTTATAGACTTGGTAAAGTAGTTGAGAACATACCTTTCTTTATCCAGAAATGAAAATAGCTGCCTCTTATTGTTATTTTTTTGTTTGCCTCTGTTGAAGGGTCAAGAGAAGCTGTACCTATGTTGAGAAGTCCTAAATTGTTATAATTCCTAAAATCTATATGTAATTAATGTATTACATTAGAAGCAAAGATACTTGTTCTATAGCCACTGGGAATAAAGTAGTAAGCATAATTTGGTGTTTTGATATTTGGCAATAATGTGATTTGGTGTGGTCTTTTATTATAATGGATATTTGGTGGGTTTTTCAATCTGGAAACTTGTTTCTCTAGTTCTAGGAAATTTTCTTGTTTTATTTCTTTCATAATTTCTTTCCCTCCATTTTCTGTTTGTGCTTTGGGAACTTCTGTTTGAGGACATTGGGCTTACTCTTCTGATTCTCTGATATTTCTTATCTTTTTCATTCTCTGGTTTCCTAATGTCTTCTCATATGTTATACCTTTCTGTCTTTTGAAAGACTTTTCTCAATTCTATTTTTTGGATGTTTCAGTAATTTTTTATTTCTGCTATCCTGCCTTTAATTTTCAAAATTAATTTCCTATCTCATGCTATCTTTGTCTGGTTTTGGTGTCAAGTTATAATAGCCCTATGAAATGAGGTGGGTAGTTTTCCTCTTTTTTTTCTGTTTTCTCAAAGAGTTTGTGTTAAGATGGGAATTACCTGTTCTTTGAATGCTAGAAAATGCTTAGGTAAAATGTTCAAGGACTGATTTTTAATTTGTGGAAATATTTAACATTTTTTATTTAATTTCTTTAATATTGTATTATTCAGGTTATCTATGTCTTCTGGAGTAAGTTTTTGTCATTTTTTTCCTTGAAATTTGTTCATGTTATTTACATTTTCAGATAACTTGTTATTAATATTTGCCTATTATCCTGTCATTTCTTTTCTGCATTGTTAATTATGCTTACTTAATTATTCCAAAATTTTTAAATTCATTTCCTTTTTTCTCTTCCCAGTCTAGAGTTTTGTTAATTTAATAGCCTTTTAGAAGAGCCAGCTTTTGCTTTAATGATATTCTCTAATTTGTCTGTTTTTTACCTCATTAACTTTAGCTTTTATGTTTACTACTTCTTTCATTCTATTTGATATATTTTTTGTTCTATTATTACATTCTAAAGTTATATATTTAGCTTGCTAACTTTTTAATCTTTCTGTTTTTAGAAAAACATTTACATGTCCAAATTTCCCTTTAAGTATTGCTTTAGCTGTACCACACATGTTTTAATTACCTTTCCATTCTAAGTATTTAAAAATTTCCTTTATGATTTTTTCTTTGAAGTTTTTTGAAAGCATGCTTTGAAATTTCAACAAAAGAGAGATTTGGTTATATGTTTTATTTTGATTTCTGAAATAATTACATTTTAGTCAGATAACTTGTTTTATAAAAATTCTCATTATTGAAATTTGTTGAGACTTATTTTATGGCCTTACACATGGCCAATTTTCATTTGTTCTGTGTATGTCTGAAATGGTGTCAATTTACCAAATTTAGATGTATTATTCTATACATGTCCATTGCATCAAGCCTGTTAATCATATTGCTTGAATTCATATTATTCCTGGTTCTTTTGTCTACTTGATCTCTCAGTTATTGAAGGAGATATATTAAACCTTCTTACTATAATGGATTTGTCAATTTTATAGTTGTTATACCTTGTTAAAATCTTAAATTAAAAAAATTATATAGTGTCTTTTTGCTTTAATAATATTTTGTGACTTTTAATTATTGTTGTCTAATGTCAATTTAGCTTTTTCTTAGTATTTGTATTATGATATTCTTTCATCTTACTGTCAATCTTCTTGTGTCCCTAATTTTTAGTTGGGTAAATAATTTAAAGGTGGATTTGTTTTTTTACTCAGTCTGATAGTCTTTAACTTTTAACTGGAGAGTTTATGCATTTACATTTACTGTGATAATGTATGTTTGGATTTGTTTTGCCATTTATGATACATTTACTATTTGTCTTTTTATATGTCTTTTTCTCTTTTTTATTAGTTTGCTTTGGATTAAGTTTTTTTTTCTCATTTCATTTTCTCCTCAACAAACTAGAAATTTTATCTCTATCTTTATTTTAAATGATTCCCTAGAGATTTTAGAATGCATTTTAATTTAGCAAAGTCTAAAGTTAGGACATTCATTCATTCTTTTCTGAAACAATGTTAACAACTTAAGATGCTTTACCTTTGATCATTCCACCCCAGCGTAAGAGTATTGGCTATGATTATCCAATATTTTAGTTGTAGTTATTAACCTCACAAATTACAATGTTGGTTTAGATTCACCGATTTATTTAACATTTTCTTGGCTTATCATTTCTTCCTGCATCTCAGACTTCCCTGGGGCTCATATTCTTCTTTGGAGTACATCTTTTAGAAATTCCTTTTGAAAGGGTCTCTCAGTTTTTATTTTCTAAAAATATCTTAATTTAGTCTTGTTCTTGAAAGATCATTTCTATGGTGAGATCATCCTAGGTTAATTATTATTTCCTCCATGCTTAAAGAAAAATTCCATTGTATTCTGAGTTTCATTGTGCCTATTGGGAAATCATATGTCAAAGTAGGATGTTTACTTGTCAGTAATCTTTTTCTGACTGATTTTTAAGATTTTCTTTGTTTTTCATTTCTTTTATTCTCCTCCTTCCTTCCCCCTCTCCCATCCCCCCACCTTCCTTCCTTCCTTTCTTTTTCATTATTCTCTCTTCCCTTCCTCTCTCTCTCTCTTTCCTCCTTTTAGTATTCTTCAGTATCATTACAATTATTTATCTAGATTTGTATTTCCTTTCTTCTTGGTATTCCTGAGTCTGGGGATTTCTGTTTTTTGTAATGTATGAAAATTCTTAGTTGACATCTCTCTGATTATTGCCTTCTGCACTTTTTCTATTATCTCTTTCTTATAAACTGATTAGATATATGTTAGATATCTTACAATCTCCATATTTTCTTTCCCAAATACACACGTTCATTTATATTTTTTCTTTAAGGACTGACAGCTTAAAACTTGGGAGAGCTCTGTTAGTTTTAAAAATAAATATATTCAAAATATTTTGATTAAGAGCATTTTAATCACAAAACCAGCATACATTACTGTGAATCCAGTTAAAACCTTGCTCAATGGAACCAACAGCAGCAATAGTTGAATGCTTATCATAAACATATTTGGTGCACACTTTTTGAACTGTCTCAGCTCCCATAACATCAATTCCTGTTTCAGGTTCAGGAATGGAAATTTTACTACAGCATAACATTTGCCTAGTGAAAACTATAGAGTTATGACAACATGTTTGTTTTTAGAAGAATTTTGGCTTGTGCAATTTTATTTTCATGACATATAGAGTCACATCTGTTATTTTTGAACATGTACCATATCTGCAACAAAGGCTGATTCACAACTTACATAGATTCTCCACAATCCTGTATCTGTGGCAGATGAGCTGGGCTGGCTGGCTAGATAAATTCATTTCTTCTCTGCAGTGGCAATCCTAGTTGCCAAACAATGTGTTTGCAACTGGGAGAGAGATTGTATCTGGGTGTACCCACCTAACAACTTCAGCAGCTCTTGCAAGGTATGCCAAAGGCATCTTCTCATCCCTTATACAAACCTTATTTTCTGTGAGTTTGCAGGGCAGCAAGATTAACAATTCTCCTTTGTGAGTAGACAAAAAACCACCAAAATGAAATTTCGTTAACTCAAGTTGTTCAGCATAAGAAATTCCTTCAGTCACAGCAAGGACTATTCTTGGTCCTTATAATGTATGGATATATAGTCCAATAAGTCCCTGCAGTTTATAGATTTGATATTTCAGTTGGTCCCCAAACTGTCCATCCAAGTACAATATTTTGATAAGCTGTGGCATGAAGATAATAAGAAACAACCTCTTGTAAATTGCCTCAACTTCCTGTGTCTCTGTAAGGATTACTCCATATTTGTGTTCAATCTCTGCTTCTCTCAACATACTGTTTTATATTATATCAGCTGGAATTTCTATCTTGGCAAATCTTTAGAGAATTCTTTGGCATAGCATATGGTCTGCTTTCTGGAGATATAATCATTGAAATGAGCACCCCTGTTTTCATTTTCATGGCCTAGATCCCATTTGGATTTCTTTTTGGTGCCCTTGAAATCTATATGTTCCAGAGAATGAGCTGTTCCATTATTCTCCTTATTTTCGTATTACTTCCAGCATCAATCCAGAGCCCAACTGTGCACGTTGACAATCCACAGTCTTCAGAGGCCATTCTGAATCTATTTCCCAACCATGTTACTCATGTTTCAGGAACATTAAAGACAACTTGTGTAGTGACTGTGTGTTTCTCAATCTTTTCTCTTCAAATTATAATAGTAGTCCATTGACACCTGTGATCAGGAACTCCTTAGTGAAAACCCAGAGGCAGTGTCACACCACAGACAACAGCATGCCTCAGACCTCCACTGCTACCGTTTCCTCTCCATGTTTTTCAACTTGTTTTATTTTTTCAATTTAGTTTTTCCTCTGTTGCATACTGAGTAACTCTTCAGTTCTTTCTTCCATTTTATTAATTCTCTCCCGTTAACCTAATGCTGCACCCATCTAGAGTTTCTAGTTTCACTTGTGTTTTTTCATCCAGAAGTTCTATTTTGTTCTTTTTTCAAATCCATCTGATTACATTCCATGGTTCCTGGTATCTTATTATACTTCAAATATTATTTTCTTTAAGCATATGAAACCTGCTTATTATATATTTCTTAATTGATAATTCCAGTATCAACCATTTTTGTAGCTATAATCCTGTTTGTTATTCTACTTATTCTCATTCAAATAACATTTCCTCATGTGTTTTATACTGTTTATATTTTAGTGAACTTATGATTACCTGAGGGAAATACTTGAGGCCTTGATTTAAGGTCTATTTATCTTGGAAGGCATTACTAATCTTGTATCACTTTAAATTCTAGAGTTGTATTTTGGGACCACAGGTAGTGTGAGTTCTAGATTCAGGCTCTAAATTCCCATGAGGACCACTTGTGAATAGGAATTTTCAGTATGGACTCTACCAGAGTTGAGGCTGAGATAAGAAAATGTCTTTACTTTTTTCCTTTGTGGGATAGGAAAATAGTTTACTCTTTTGGTAACTATTTTTGGTTTATCCTTGCAGTAAAGATGTCAACTTTTGGGTCCTGGCTTATTTAGAAAGTCTTTTATGTGTTCCTGTAGTTCATGTGCTAGGCATTGTATCTTGCTTCATGCCCATTGAAATGAAGATTCTAGGCTGCCAGGGATACATTGATGCCCACGGGGACCCAAGAAAGATTTGTGCTTTCTTGTACTTTCAGCCTCTGATGATTACTGTCATTTTCTTGACAACTCAGATAAAGCATTTGAACATCTTTTATCCAGCATTTTTAGTTGGTGTGATCTGGGGAGGTTCCTTATGGTTATTCATTCTTTAATATTATGGGAAATGGAAGTTTTGGCACTATTCTTAATACTCTTAATTATAAGGTTTCTTTCAACTGTGAGATGAACTGATAATAGTCCTCTCTTCTACCCACCAGATAAAAATCCTCTGAACACATTAGACTTAAAGACCTGAGTTTTTGGGGCCAAGCTATCATTTTACCCCATAATAGTATGGCTACTGCCCCAGGGCAACCCTGGACAACTTCTGCCAGTAGAATACAGACTGAACATAGATAGACACAATGAGAAGGGACAGTGTGCCTGGTTCACAGATAGGCACCCAGCATGAAGTACTTATTTTGAGCCTCACAACAAACTAATGAAATGGGTAGCAATGCTTTCATTTTTTAGGTAAGAAAACTGAACCTCAACAATATTAAGTAATTCATCTGAAGGACACAGAAAGAGCTGGAATATTCTGAAAGTTCCCCAGGCATATCTTTCTGCAGCAGGCCTTCAGAGGACCTGTGAGTCAATCACTTACTCATTCAGCCAATCATGCATCCATTTATGAATTCATTCCAGAAACCTTCCTTGAGAACTTGCCATATGTATGACATTGTGCTATGCACTGACATGAATAAGTCAAAAATGAATAAGACAAAGAGCTTTCATTCTCATCTGGGAACACACACAATTATAATATAGTGCAGTAAGTTAAATGATAGGGGTTATGAGAATATTGGGAAGGGCATTACCACTGAGACCAGCTCGTGTAAAGCTTTGGAGTGGGAGAAGGAAAGTAGTTGCTGACAAAACTGGGTGGTGAGATGAAGGAGGAACATCAATAGTAAGTGAAGATGAAGCAGTCTTTCTTCTTGAAATGTACTTGCAAGAGCTATTTCCTTTTTCCTAAAAAGAGGGAAATATGAGCTCAAAACTAATATCGTTAAAAAGGATTTATTCTTTCTAGTTACCAGGAGCAAAAGCTGTTGTAGTTCACGATCAGCTCACTTGCAGGATGGAACAGATCAGTGATGATTTATCCAGCTTGTGATTTTTTTTCAGAAATTTGAAACATTGCACAGGGGAAAGACTTGTCTGGTGCAATTGCTAATAATTGCACTTTCCTCTCAGTCACTCAAATACTTATATCAAGAGATTTAATCCAGTTTTTGCCTACACTGCCTCCCCACTGGCCAACAAAGTTTCCATGCTGGGTCTTGCAAAATTAAGCTATAAGCTCTTCTTCCACCAAAGGTTTGAATCTGAGCACAGATGTCAGAGTTAATCCAGCTACCCCAGACACTCTTAAAAGTAGATTTGTCTTGTTGCATTTTTAGTGGTGGAATTTTCCTCTACGCAGCAACTTTCTTCACTTTGTTGGTTATACCTAATTGGGTTTATCTTTGTCTGAACCTACATGATGGACAGACCTTTTGGTAAGTGGACTGTGTTTATTCTAGGGCTTAAAATGTGGGTCATAGACACCTCTAGAGACTAAATATCCACTGGGAATCCTTATCCCACTCTAGCTGTTTGTTCTGAAAACAAAACTGTCATCAATGACCCTGGAAAACAGAACCTGGAGCTTTAAGGATGTTGTAGCAGTTACATGATATTACAGCTAAACTGAGTATGCCCAGTGGTGTTAATTGGGGTCAACTTCCAACATGCTTTTGAGGTCTGTGATTGCTACCACTATAACCTAAATCTTCAAGGCTGTATACTTATCAGTGGTCCTACTCGATCTCTGGTCTTTTAGATAAGTCACTTACCATCATAGTTGAGCATGTAATTTGAGATTGGGGTCTTTCCTAACTAAACTTTGCTGAGTGATCTCTAGTGAGTCCTTTATATCCATAACTCTTGGCAATACAGTTTGGACAGGACAGAGAGACTTGTTTCAAATCCTGACTCTAACACTTTATAAATGTGTGACCTTGGGCAAGTTACTCAAATTCCGTTAGTTTGTTCATCTGTGAAATTGGGACAATTATGTTCTTCCCAACGTTTATTGTAAGGGTTAAATGAAATAATGTATATAAAACACCTAGCATAGATCATGGCTTAGAGAAAGCATTCAATAAGTAGTACTTGTGGTTCTGATTTCCTTACTAACAGGGGCATAATGTCCTCAGTTCTACCAAGAATGGGTTGCCCACTTTTTGCCAAGAAGGGAGAGACTACAGATTTAGGGTCAAAACTGTATGGAAGGCAAGAACAACAGATCAAATTGGAGATTGGTAGACTGATTATCTATACTCATCTCTGCCCAATTTTTGGCAAACAGCTTCTAATATCACAAGAAATGTGGAACAAAGGGAGAATTGGCAGGAGGTGAGACTAGTTGAAATTGGTAACTGTTCTGCAGCCTGGTCCTCCCTGTTGCCACAGCTTGAGTCCATCACTCCTGTGTGTACAGGACTCTGGTGCATGCAGCTCCTCTTCACTTCTTACTACATGATTTATGAGGTCACTCTGCCCTGTGTGCCAGAAGTTGGGCCCTAAAGTGCCAAGGGGAGCTGTGTCAGGTGTGGTGCCGAAGGAGACATGCTGGAAGTGACTGTGAGAAGAGCCCAGCTACATTAACGTGCTTGGCGCTGTGCCAGAGCCTAGCAACGATGGCTGTAAAACAGCATCTCTTTGATTGCTTACCGGTGAGTGAGACAGCCAAGCACACAGGCAATGTCGCTGCAGAGCAGTGAGAGCCACACAGATTGAGCATAGTGTCCCAGAAGCCACAGCTAACCCTCTTGAGAGGTCAGAGATAGGAGCATCAGTGCTGAGAAATAAAGGTGTAAATAAGGAACCAGCCAAAGGAGCAGACACATGCACTTGCATGCACGTGACTCTGTGTTAGTGGGACATAGGGTGAGGGCGGGAATGTTAGGAAGACATAAGTGAAGGAGTATTTGAAAAGTGCTCCTGGTGTGAAGATACACCTTGGGTGGTGTTTGGAGGTGAGAAGCGCAGGGATATTTGAGGAACTATTTACCCCACTGCTATTGCTACCTCTGGTGTCTTGTAAGGGGATCTGTCAGCTATGGGAAATTCTTTGGTGACCTGCTCAGAGGATTCCTCTTCTCTGAAGACCCCACTGTGAGAGCCAAGTCTTTTTTCACTACTTTCCTTTGGTATTTATTTTTCTTCTTGTCCCCCTTCCTCCTACACCTCCTCCCTGAATGTTTCTACTGCAGCCCTGTGCTCTGTCAAGGAGCTTTGCTGCACTGTGGGATTTTCAGGGAACAAACCCATAGAGATAGGATCTGGGATGTAACCCATGACCTTCCTCGCAAGGTGCACCTTATTCATCAGACAAAGGCATTTGCTGTTTGAGGTTCCTGCCGTGTTGAGCCCCCACTTCGGGCCTGACCCCAATCCCCAGGACCTTTTTATGGGCTTCCTCTAATCTCCTGTACTCAGAAAAGGAACCCCAGTCCTTCCTGCATCCCAGTTCTGTCTCTCAACTCCTGACAAAACTATTGTACAGTCACCTGAATTTAGACTAGGAAAAGCATCCTGAATCCACTATTTACAGAAACATCTCTGGAACTATCTTCAATCTCCCTCCTTCTTCCTCTCTCTCTCTTTTTCTCTCCCCTGACTCCACTCTCTGCCCTGTCTCCTTTTCTCTTGCTCTTTATCTCTTTCTCTCCCCCTCACTTCTTCCTCTCCCTCTACTCCTCACCAACCATGTGTAAAAAATCTCTCAGCTGTCCCTGTCATCGACTTCCAAAACCTTTATAATGATCATTCCCCATCGTCCCAGTTTCTCAAACTTTTCCATGCAATCCAAAATTTGTCTTTCTGTAAGTATAATTAATATTTATTGAGAGCCTAATATATATATACATATATATATGTATATAGATGAAATCACTTAATCCTTGAAAAAAATCATGTGAAGTAAATATGATTATACCCATTTTTTTTAAATAAGAAAATTAAGGGTCAGAGGTATGAAGCAATTTGCCCAAGATCAACTAGTGTGTAGCAAAGAATCAAAACCAGATCTGACACAAAAGCCCATGAGTTTCTTTTCCTATTTTGTAAGCATTTTTTTCTGCTTATGAAATGTTTATGTACAAAAATTCAAATAATATAGAAAAAGATGCATCTTCCTGTATTTGGATATCCTAACTCACTATTAACATTTTATAGTTAGTGCCCTGTCTTTATCTTATACAGCTTTAAATATATAGTTATAAAATTGGCACTATATATACATGTATATATTTTTCCACCTTGAGATATAATTGACATATAACATTGTGTAAGCTTAAGGTATACAATGTGGTAATTTCATACATGTATTATTGTGAAATGATTATTACATGTATTATTGTGAAATTATTATTAAATAAGATTAGGTAACATATTTGTCACCTCACGTAATTACCTTTTTTTTGTGGTGAAAATATTTAAGATCTGCTCTCTTAGCAACTTTCAAGTATATGATATAGTATTATTAACTACTGTCACCATGCTATGTGTTAGATCTACAGAACTTACTCATTTTGTAACTGGAAGATACTTTGACCAGTATCTCCCCATTTCTCCCCACCCCCAACCCCTGGCAAACACCATTCTTTCTCTGTTGCTATGAGTTTGGCTTTTTAAATTCCTCATATAAGTGATATCATACAATAATTGTCTTTCCCTGTCTGATTTATTTCATTTAACAAATAAGCCTTTATATATTATACATATATGTATACATAATTTTCTACAAATTCACACTCTTATCAGAAGTACATAAAACCATCCCACAGAACCTCTTCTAAGAAAAACTTCTTTAAAAAATGTGTCAGTTGTTTGTTGATAAACAATTATATCACTATTTAGATTTGTAATTCTTGGATTTCTACTATACTGAATATTTTTCAAATGTTTATTGATCATTTATATTTCTTAATTCCCTTTTCTTTGCAGTAGGGGTTGGCATACTATAACCATAGGCCAAATCTGGTCTGAAACTTTGTAAATAGAATTTTATGGGGATACAGCCCACCCTTTCATTTCATTTGTGCATCATCTATGGCTGCATTTTTGCCTTTCTGCAGAGTTGCATACTTGTGACAGTAACAGTATGGTCTGTAAAGCCTAAAATTTTTACCATCTGGACTTTTTCAAAGACGTGCGCCCACCTCTGCTCTTGAGAATAGATGACTGAGTATATTGGTTATCTCCTATTCCCTTCATATTGGATTTTCAATACATTCCCCTTATGTCCTTAGTTGATTTTTTAATGCTACTTATCCTCAGGAGGAAAGATATATCTAGACAAGGTGTTTGCAAATAAACAGGAATGCAGGGGTTTCTCTCAGTTGTCCTTGATCAACACTAGCCTTTCTCAGGCCTACAGATAAGTGATTGTACATTTTATGCCTTATACCCAGTGTCCATCTAGTGTGCATGTAAACTGGCTTTCAGATTTCAAGAGAGCATTTTCTGTTTCCATTGAGAGTTTGTTTCTTTGATAAAAATCATTAATTAAATCATTGGTATTACTATTACTTTTGAAAGGCAACACAATCTAATTTTTAGAAGCATGGACTCTGTCATAAAATATATCAGGTTTATGTATCACACTTACTATAGTGTGAATCTGACTAAATATTTTTTATTTTTTGCCAGTTTCTTATTATGTATAAGAATCATGCAGACTATTACTTTCCTCACAGGGTTGTGGAAGAGACTATTAGAGCTGACTGGGATATCCATGAGCTGTTCAACATTTCTCAGCCTCCCTTGCTATGGCAGGGGCCAGGCAACTAGTTCTGGCTGATGGACTGGGTGTGGATGCACCATATGTCATAAAGTTGTGTATCACATAAACTCATGTTGTGTGAACTATGGGGATTTTGGAGTTGTTTATTTATTTTTACCACAACATAGCTTATGCTATTCTATTCAATACAGTGTTGTTATAAACAAAGATTAATATATAAAAATCACTTGGATTAATGCCTAGCGTATTAAGTGCTGTAAAAATGCCTTCTCTCCTTACTCTTCTTGAAATTACTAAAAGAATCATAATTCTTAGCATGGACTCTTTTATTTTCCATTCACGCCTTTATCACTCTGCTTATTACTCTACTTATGAAGAACCAGCTTCACATGGATGCATTTACTACCTCAAAATATATTTACTACCACCCATATATTAAGTTCTGCTTATACTGACCCTGTCTCTGAGCAGGAGAAAGGAATCTGTGTGTCCTGTTACCACCTGTCAGGTTGCCAGGGCTGCTCTGTTTCATGAAGGAAAGCATCAGTACACTACCATTTTGGTTTCTCAGTTCACTTCCATTCCCCTTACTTACTTCCCGTGAGTAGAAATTCCTCACAGATTCTTCAGTAGGCTGTTTTTATCCTTCAATATTTATCATTTTTATCTTTTTCTGAGTCTTCACTGGTTCATTATCAAACCATTAGTTTCGTTTCCAACCTCCACTGGCATTTGTCCAGTCATGCTTCTTACACAGATTACATTCAATCCACACATTCTCAATAAAGTTATTTTCATTTCAAAGCTATTTGTTTTGATTACTCTTGCAATAGTTGGAATATGGAACCCAGGAGATCAGATATGATTGGAAGAGTTGCTGAAGTTCACTCTCTCCATCCCCCATATTGCTGCTCATTTCAAATAGCAAGCCATCCTTGTTTCTTCTTTGATATGCTAAGTATTGGAACCTAACTTTCTTACTCTTGGAAAATGTAACTCTATTATTCACTGTCTACATCCTGAGCCTCAGTGTATATCATCTCTCCATGCCCTTTTGGAATCAGTAGATTTAAGAAAGGGTAAATGGGTCAATGATTCAATTTTTGTGGAAAAATGAGTAGGATACAAATTATGAAGGGCCTTAAGTGTTAAACTCAGGATTTTGCATTGGAGGGAATGTGGTAACTTGATCCAATATGCATTTTGGAAAGATTATCCTGGGAAGAAATGTGAAAGGCAATAAAGATGAAGAAGATGAGAAATCCTGGAACAAAGTGAGCTGGAATGCAGATGTAGCCCAAGAGCATTTGATTTACCCACTCGCCCTTCAGGGACTAGAGAAGAGAGAGAGGACAGCTGTGAGGTCTGTTTGTGTCTGCTTAAAGAAACCACAGAGAGGGTGACTCCAGGTTTCTGACTTAAGTCATGGTGGGTGCTGGCACCATTTTGTTCATCAAAATACAGTTCACAGAGGAAAAGATGTTTGGAGAAGAAGATAATTTTGGATATGTTGTGTTTGAGATACCTTTGGGACACTCTGTTGAGATGCCTGAAAAACATTTGTATATATAGGCAGAGCTCAGAGAAGGTCACCATAGTAGAGAGAGGTAGAGAAGCATCAGCTAGGGGTGAAGACAGAGATGCCGGTGCTGCAAGTAGAGCCCTGAGGCGTGTGGACATGTAGCTGGGACCTGAGGACTAGCAGCGGCATTCCTAAGGAATAACATCAGCCTGAGGTGCCCATGTCACCCTGGGGGTTCCTGGAGATTCTAGAGGGGGGAGAATCTTGAATGGAGAGGAAGTAGACTTGCTCTCCAGCTGATGGGGGCCGTGGAGCCAGCAGAGGCTGACATATTGATGTGATCTCATTAGCCCCTACATGCAGAATCGCTTACCCATTCATCCTGCAGGGACTATCTTATTATTCTGTAGCAGAATGGCCTCATTCTTTCTTCTTCAAAGCATTATCCTGGTTCTTTTCCTCTTTCATCCACACAGAGGCCATTGCCCCATACGGAGGCAGCATGTTGTGGAAATAGTGGGGACTCTAGAAATTTTCAATTTTAGATCTAAATTCTAGGTATAAATTTACCAGTCAGGTGAAATTGGCCAAACTGCTTTACTTCTCTGAGCCTCAGTTTCCTTTTTTGTGACCTTACATATTGTAGAGATTATGTAAGGTACTATAAAAACATTTGACACAGCTGGTTTTTCCTTCTTCGTTTTTAATTGATTAGTATTTTTATGTTTTTACTGTCAGCATCTCACCCAGAGACATTTTTTTTTTTCTATGAAAGAGCACCTCTGAACCACCTTCTGGCAAAGGTTCCGGCACGTTTCACTGAGGTCCAAGGACCTGACCCTCGTTTTAATGAGTGTTGTTTTTGGCTTCCTTTCAGGTGTGTATCTGACAGGCTCTGACTAATTAAATAGGGCCCTCTTTCACTTTGATGAAGTTCCAGAAAACCATTCTTCAGTGACACAGACCGGGTCCCTCCTCCTTCTGATGTGGCTCTTGGAAGCTGCAGTCTAACCCTCTGATAGTTCAGTACTGTCTGTCACAACTTTGTTTTTCTGAGCACCAGAATGGAGATCACTGCTGCTTCTGTTTCTCTTTCTGTTCTTGAAGGTCTCATCTATCTCATTCTCATTCATCACCTTGAGTTTTGTGATCTCAAATTCCTAATTTATTTATCCACTGTAGTCATTGATTGATCTTTATATCTTATCAGTAGTCCTTGGCCTGGAGAATCACGTGTATTCCTCTAATCTTTTGTGAATGGTAAAGCCATTTTCCTGGGATGTTCAAAGAACTGATAAAAGGTAAGACTCTGTCGACCAAAACATTTGTGGTCACAGCTTGGTTATGGCCTCAACAGGAAAAGTAGTCTTCTAAAGTTCCTGAGATGAGTTTTAGAGGTCCTTATGATCTTCCATCCATCTTCTGTAAGTTAGATTCTTAAACTGTGTGGATCCTTCCCTTTGTCATTTTTAGCCCAGCACCAAGGGCATTGAGTACATTTGGGAAAGCTGACCCACAATCCCTGACTTTGGACTTCAGAGATCTCTTTAAGGTGAAGCTTATATATTAGAAGATTTCTAAAGCAAATGGGAGGAACATTCTCTTTTGGCCAGCCTTGTTGATTTTTCAGGAAAACGAGCGATTACAACCTTTCTCATCCATACCATAGTTTGATATCTCTTTGTCCATTTCAAGGGCTAAATACCCAGTGCTGCTCTGTGTCAGACTATGGAACACTTTGTTTCAGCTCTGCTACCTTCAGGAAAATGACCCAAGGTATTGCCTTCACAGGCATCTTTTCTTGAAGTCCTGTGGTCCTAAATTACTTTAAATTAGTAACTGGTGGAAGATTATTTTACAATTTCTGTGAGCAACATCTCAGGTACTGAAAGTCTTTGGAACATAATCATGGCTTTCTTTTTTATCTCTAGAATTGCCCTTATGTTTTCTGAAGTTACTTGAAGGATCATCTTTCAGAAGGAAAACGACCTGGCAAACGAACTGCTTCTGAGCCTGTTTATCCAGAGTGGAGGGTGAGGACACTATTAGGTGTGAAAAAAACAATTTCATGGGTATTAAAGCAGTAGTCCCAGGATTCAGCTTCAAGGACCAAGTGTCTCAGGCTGTTATTGAACAAGAGGCTGTGGATGCCAGTGCTCTTGGGGAAGGCAAGAGACTAGATTGAATATTACTTTATTCATTTTCTGAATAAGTATTTAGAAACATCCTTCACTTTTTATCTTTTCACCTGCACACCTGATTAAACATCTATAAAAGTAACTGCAAGGTTGAATAATCACCACAATGAGGACCAGGTGCAATTGTTCTCCCTGGAGAAGAGGGTGAACAGGGGCAGGGAGAAAAGCATGTGGGTATGACTAGGAAAGGGAAGACAAACAGGGCAGCCAGAGATGTGTTTCAGAAGAAGGTTGGGGAGATTATCCTGGAACATCCCCAGCCTCTGAACTAAGCCAGGCAGGGTGGGACTGAGCCAAGAACACATAAATACCTCTGGTAAGTGAGCTAATCATTTAAAGAATACGGAAAGTATGCATGGGCCTCAAGGTTAAAGGTTAATGGGCAAGGTTTCAAAAACAATTTCCTTAAGTAGACAGTGATAGGCCACAACTAATATCTTGTGTTCCCACATTAAAACAAGAAACCAGTTCAAATGCACTAATACATCTGGATTCAAAATTTTAAGAAAGATATGATTAGGAGACTGAGGAAAGCTGAAATCTTAAGCTGTAAATAAAAAAACCATCTAGTATATAGCATGTAGTAGATTCTGGGAAATTAATTATGTATGTATTGATCTTCCTGAACAGATGGTGATTCTACAGATAATGGTTCAGGGAAGGACCGTGTCTTCATCTGTCTGTTCCTCACAGTTGGGTTAATTCTATAAATGGTAGTTGATTTTAATTCAACTCAACATCAAACTTGCATTGTGGTTATACTTTGTGTATGCAGAAAAAAATCAGTGAAATTGTTTATAGTACCAAGAACTCCCTGTAGTGGATTTAACTCATCTGTACTTTCCAATTGAGAAAAAGAAAAAAATGATATACTCATTGCTTAATAAAACTAGGGTAAATATTTTAAGCAACTGGAAAGAGATCCAGCTATTATTTTTCACCCCCAAAAATCTAATGAACTGAAAATGGATTGTTCACCACCACCACCACAATAGCAAACAGAGACACTATTTCAAGTAGTTTACATATTAGTACATTTAATCCACAGAAAACCCTATAAAATAGGTTCTAGTATTGTCTTCATTTTACAGAGAAAGAAAATGAGGCACAGAGAGGTTGCCTTACTTGTCCAAGGTCATACAAGCAGGTCATGGCAGAACCTGGGTCTGAATTAGTGCACTTAGACTCTAGACTCTGTGCTGTGGACCTCACTTTACTACTTCATTACGGTATTGTGAAACAAGCTGGAGTAAGGTTAGAAAAAAAGATAATACAAAATTACTAGATAGGAAGTATTTTGTTCCATTTGGAGTACTCAGGGAAGACTTTGTAAAGGAGGAGCCATGTGAGGTGAAAGAATGAGTTGGATTTCAGCAGATGCATAAGGAAAGAGGTCATGAGGGATGGGGTGGGTTTGCATAGATGGATGGAGGAAATTTAGGATGGTGTTTTGGATGAGAGGAAAGGATGAGAAATAATATGGAGGAGAAGTTCAGGGCAATGTGGGGAAATAGTGGATAGACCAGTTTGGCTAGAGAAGACAAATACAGTGCTGATGCAGGAGATAACCTTGGAAAGGTGCAAATGGGGGGATGAACTTGATCCCCCTTGGCAATGGGAATCTTTTGAAAACTTTTGAGCTGGTAAAGGACATGAGCAGAAAATCTTTCTGGCTTCCTCTAGACCAAGAATAGGCCTGAGACTTGGAAACCTATCCTGAATTTAATTAGCAGTCAAGCCCAAATATAGAGTATGGTTTCAAGGGACTCAAATCTTAGTTGTATAATTATGCTATTTTGTTTACTTTCCTTTTTATATAAAAGCACCATTATAGACCCTGAGAGTATATTAATGATCAAAACAAATAAAAATAACCCTGTTCTCATAGAGCTGAATATCTAGTGAGAGAAGACCCGATGCACAGGTAAAATAAGTAAAAAGAATATGTGAATGTTAGATAGTGATCAAAGAAAAGGTGAAAAAAAAAGAATGGAAGGGGGACATGAATATAAGGGTGTTGAATTTTAGACAAGGTATCCAGGGAAAACCTCTCTAAGAAGGGGACTTTTGAATAAAGATTTAAAAGGGTTGAGGAAGGAACTGTGTGGAGGAAGTGCTTTCCAGGAAGAGAGGAGAACAAGTACAAAGGCCCTGAGGTAGAAGCATCCCTGAAATGTCTGAGGAAGGAGGTTGCATGGCTGGTGTAGAAGGAGTAAGGGTGTGATTAATAGAAGATAAAGTGAGCTAGGTTAGTGAGAGGCAGATCATGTAGGTCCACATATAGGCCATAATAAGGACTTCACTTTTACTCCCAGGACACCGTGGTTTTGGAGCAGAGGACTGACAAGATCTGTCTGTTTTAATGGACTCAGTATGGCTAGCATGCTGAGAAAGGGCTGTGAGGATGAGTGAGGGGTGGAGACAAAGGCCGAAGCAGGGACACCTGTCAGGAGTAGGGTGGCAGCTGCGGAGAGGGTATGCAATTTAGAATATATTTTTAGGATATATCCTATAGAATTTTCTGGTGGACAAGATGTGGAGTATAAGGAGAGAGAGGAGTTGAGAATAACGTGATAGATTTTTGCCTGAGTCACTGGATTATTAGAGGAACTGTCTTCTTTTTGGTAGTAGTAGAGAAATAGCTATCAGGGGCTCAGTTTAACATGGGGAAGGCTGGAGATGTCTTTTAGACATTAAAGTAGAAATATCAGGTAGGAAGATAGACAAAAGATTGGGATTCAGCAAAGGATAGACACACACATGTTGGAGCTGTAATACATGGGTGGTATTGAAGCCATAAGCTGGATGAGGTCACCTGCAGAGTGAGCACAGGTAGGAAGGAAGAGATTCAAGTACTGATCTCAGGGCACTGAACATTCAGAGATGGGAGGGACGAAGAGAACAATCAAAAGAGTCTGAGAGGGAAATGCCGGTGAGGTAAGAGAAAAATGAAGTTGGTGGGTTGGACTAGACGCCTGGCAAAGAAAGAGTTTCAAGGAGAAGAAAGTCATCACCTGGGCCCAGTGCTGCTGACTGGCAGGTCAGATGAAGCCTGAGAAATAAGCCCTGGGCCTAGCAATGTGGAGGCCATTGTGACATTGAGAAGAGCAGCATTGGTCAGAGGGAGAGAGTGCGGTTGGGTGGGTTTAAGAGGCTGGACCAATCTTTTTTCTTTTAGCAGTTCTTTTGGCTTGATGTCTTTGGTGGAGACCTGCTAGGGAAAATGGCCTTCAGAAAAAAAGTGCTTCCATGGAGCTCTGCCTTTGCATGGTTTTTCTTACATGTACATTTGTGGATTCGAGTGTTTTCCTGCCAGTAAACTCATACTGATGGAACCCTCCTTTGGGCAAAGTTGTGAGATGCAAAGAAATGGAAAACATATGTCTAGTGGTCACTACCAGGGCCCATCACATTTCCCTTTCCTTCACTCTGGAAGATTGCCTCACCCCCAAACCAAGAATGGGCAGGTGACCTAAGCTTGGCCAACCAGAATGCTACATTTCCTTTGGCAAAGTGTTTGGTTCAAGGGCCAACAGCTGTTATCATGCCATAGGCTCTACCCTCTGGCACTTGTGTGCCTGGCTTGGGGAGACTGGGGCATGAGAGGCTGGATTGGGGAGAAGCCTTCACTTCCCCTAGAGGCCCCAAAATGGCAATGTGCATGAGGTAGGAGGCTGTGTGCCTTCCAGGGGACAAATGGCAGGTTCCAACAGCAAGTCGTTACTGCAGGGAGATCCCTGGCAGACGGGCAAGTCACACAGGGAACCTCCCTTTCCAGCTTGTCTCCCAAAGCTGACTCGGTACTTCACTGGAGCGGGTCGAGAACTGCCTGGCTGTTTTGCATTATCAGCATCCATTACAAAGCCACATGATAAATGACAGCCTATTTCCTCACTTCTGTTTTTGAGGGCACCACAAAAGGACATCACACTCAGCAGTCATGCCTGGCTAGAATTCCCCCTGTCCCCACCTTCCCACCCCAGCCACAAGTAAGATTCTCTCCAGTGCATGATTGATCACAGGAATGGTGGACTCCAGCTGAAGCTGGGAGAGAGGAAGGATGGGCAGTGGGATTAAAGTGGATGGGAAAGTTAAAAGAATGAGACTTTTTATTTTTGCAATGTGCCCCTCTGCTAACCATTATTTCAAAGCTTCCTGAATGGAAACAAATCAGGAAACAGCAGTGGGACTAATAAAATCTTACTGGGGAACAGCTGGGGATAGCATCAGTGATCATTAGTAATACCACTATATTGTGGGACCTTTGAACATACATAAACTTGGTTAATATCCTTTTTTTCTCCCAATGTCTCCAAGTTTATTTCTTTGGGCAATAAAGTATAATTCTAAAAGTCAAGTGACTTGCCCAAGGTCACCTACAACAGATCAATACAGAGCAAAAAGCTAAAGTTATGCTTGTAATTAATTTTTTTACCCCTTCAAATTGAATGTGCTTAGCTTTCCTGGCTATCCCCTTGGGGTGATCCAGCTCCTTTTCAGTCTCAGCTAACACATGGCTGACAATGTCACTTTTTGATACTAAGACAGAAGATGAATGTCCTGGAACAAGTCCCCCCAGCTTTCTCCAGTGATTGAGCTGGTTGACCTGGCCTGAATATTGCCTTAAGCAAAAGCACTTCAGACTTTAAAGAATTGATTCCCCTTGAATCTCCTCTCCTTCTCATTGTGGTGGGGACTTTTGCCCTCCTGGTCCTTAATTTTTTAAAAAGTCACCTCGATCATGGCTTTTCTTTCTGCTCTTTTGCTCATTCATTCATCAGTGTAATGAATTTATAAAGCACCAATATTTGGGTGCATTTACTATAGGCCAGATGCCATGCTGAGTTCTGGAAGGAGAGTACCTCAACCTAGTTTAGGGAGTTAGGAAACCTTTCCTGGAGGAATGACTGACTAAGCAGGCATGTGAGGGACAAGTAGGCTTTAGCCAGGTGAAGAGGAGGATGGAAATGCCTTCCAAGGCAGCAGGTACATATACCTGGAAGCAGTGGAAAGCAGGGTCCCCCAGAGAAGTGCCAAGGTATTCAGTTAGTGAGGAGGACTCTGAAAGACAAGACTGTAGAAGCATGAAGGCTGTAAGGAGTATTGACTTTCTCCCAAAACAGTGGGTAGCTGGCAGGGTTTTAAATACACATGCTTCAAGCTCATCTCTCTTCCCCTCTCTCTCATCCTAAAACCCTAATGGCTATGGGAGAAAATAAAATGCTTTTCAATAAATACCTGAGTTACCAGGCCCTGGCCACTCCCATGCCTTTTTAACCATGGGTGTGAATTTCCCCAGGGCTTCAGATTACAGTACATTAATCTGCTTTGGCAGAGAGAGGAAGTGGGGGACTCCCGAGAGCTACTAATCATCCCTTGGCAAAACCTAATTTCAAGAGTGATGCTGAACAGAAAATGGTTAAGAGAACTCCAGTGGCCCAGGCGATGCCGAGGAGGCAATTAGGGAACAAGCATGGCCAGGAAGGAACAATTCAGTCCTAAAATTCTGTGATCCAACACCAAATTCCACGAATGCTCTGGAAGACACCGAGCCATTCTTATGACTGTGTGGGGAATTTAAACACAACAACCTCCTTGTCTCTCCTGCTGATTTGTTTTGGGTGTTCCCTTTAGATTCCATTTCTTACTCTCCACTCAGGGAGTGGAGTCTTGGAATGTGCTCCTTTTTTTTTTTAACCTTTTACCTCTACTTTTCACCCTTGCACATGCCAGTTTCAAAGAACTGCTCCTGTTGAAACCATTGTCATCACTGCTGCTGCTCCCAAGCCATCCCCTCTGCACACATAGCTCTTGTCTGGCCTCTCCCTGACAGTGGAAGAGAGAATTCAAGTCGTATGGTGACTAATCTAATGGTCATGCCTTAGACCTCAGTTCAGGCTGCCGTGTCAGTCTGGACACTTTCTTAAGATATCTGCCTTGCCACTGACCTCACATCAAGTCTTTCCTTACCAAGGCCCACTCTATCTTACTGAATGCCACCCACCCACCCAACCCTCCTTACCCTACTTTCCTTTTCCTTTTTCTATACATCTGTCTTGTAATATACTATGCAATTTACTTATTTACTATGCTTACTTTTTATTCTCTGTTTTACCCAATTGCAACACAATCTCACCAAGGGTGTGTCATGTCCCAAGGGCCTGGGATATAGTAGGTGCTCTTTAAGCATTCACTGAGTGGGTGAATGCTGTCTCAGCAGGACAATGCATTATTTTCCATGATTACTTTCTTGCCATGCTGGCAACAGATGTGGATATCAAGGTGCATGGTGTTTGCACAGGTACCATCTCTGCTCCAGGGTCCTCTGAGGTATTCTCAGTATTTAGTAAATACTCTTTAGACACATCCAAGTGAAACAAAGGATAAAGAATTAATCTTTAATAGGCATTGACGATCAAGGAGAAAAGGTTTGTTGTCAATAGTCAAATTTATAAACAAATGCTTCCAAAATGGCAGATGTGGGGGGAGATTACTGATCCCTGGAAGAGCTGCCCCTGAGTATAAACCTTCATGAATCAGGAGATGGCAGGCCAGCAAACACTGACCACACTCCAATCAACAAGGTCAGTGAAGAATTTACATGCAGGAAGTCATCTATTTTTAATATTGCAATTGCTTTCCTGTTTTCCTTTATTTGGCATGTTACCACAGGAGCCCACTTCCAAGAGGTTTGTTTGAATGCTTTCCTCTCCTATTTTTCTTTTTTTAAATTTGGATGCATTTCCAGAGAGCAAATGTTCTCCTATTATTTAAAGAAAACCAGGAGGCCGGATCATCTGTCAGGCTGAACAGTGTGAAGTGTGAGGGTCACAAGGGTGGTAAATTGAAATGTTAGTCTGAGAGCAAGCTCTCTGAGGGTGAGGAGTGGTGGGAAAGGGCGCATGGCCAGCAAAGAGGGGCGGGCTGTAGGCTGCATGAGTTAACCCAGAGAAGCAGGAGGTTTCTGCTGAGTTGGCAGGACATGAAGTGAGTCCCTAATGGTCCAGCCGCCACCCCAGTCCTACCTCACCACACCCCCGTGGAGCTGAAGAGAGACATTCGTTTCATACCCAAAGCAGTCCAAGTCCCTCCTGATGTACTTTTCTGGCCAATTGTCTCTTATTCAGCTGAGGTTTTATAGACTGCATTTATTTCTCAAGCACCAAAACTATAAAGATTCACAACTGTTTGATTATAACTCAGCCATTGGTTCTGTTTGCATTATCCTTTGATTAGCTCTTTGCAGTGCCACGCTTGGCAAAACCTGGGTAGGAACAGAAGCAAAAGCATCAAGAGATTTCCTGAACATAGATTCTTTACTGTACTGCGATTACCGTTGAGCTACATTTTGGCCTGGCTCATGCAGTTGACTGGGTCCCAAAGCTCCAAGGCTCATCTTCTCCTCTGTGTGGATGAAAGACTAGAGTTGAGTTGAGTTGATGGACTCTTAGTCCTTCCCAACGAGTATTCCCTGGTCTTCAGCCAGCCTCCCTGGCCCTCGGTTATGTGACATTTCCGTGCCCCTGCAGCAGTCCCAAGGAAGGCATGTCCCTCTCTCTCTAGAGAAGCAGCCCGGAGTTCCTGCCCTGATCTCGCAGATGTTTCTGTAATTTCTCCTGGAAACCTTGACGGTCTTGTGCTCCTGCAAGTTCTAGATTCTTGCTCCCAGCCTCTTTCTGTGTCCCTTGTTTGGTGTTTCTGAGTCATAGTCAGATGTCAAGATTGGATTCCTTTTTGCCAGGATTGACTCTACCTATTTTTCTGGTGACTTCAGCAGACTCTTAAGGAATTTATGGGGTAGAAAGACTTTAAGCACACTCATTTTTCACAAAGACAAGGATCAACATTGCAAGGAAGAGATGAATGAGCCATAATTTTCATATTCAAAATGATTCCAAACATTAGTTCATTAGTCCAAATGGAGTTGAGCAGTGAACAATGCTAACCCCATATTAGAAAACAGAACTGCTTAAATCATTGCTGGTCAGGACAGAAGCCCAGCAAAGAACTCTTACCACTAGTACCATCTCTCCAGGATAGAAGTTATGTTTTAGGAGAACAAAGCATTTTGCCTTATAAGAGCCAAGCAAATAGCCCCTGTTATAGACACTTAGCACTCTTGTCTCAGGCATCCATATACTTTGAAAAAGGTTGTATTATTTGAGCCAGAATTGGCTTATTAATATCCCATACCTTGTTCAACAAGCAATATAGGAAATACTCATAATAAAATATAAGCTTAAAATTGAATAACAGGGCCAGAGAAATCTAAAACAGAACAAATATAGAATGAAGATGAGGGAACCCAGAAGGTGTTAGAGTAATTGAGCCATAAATTTGCCTCAGAGTTCCTGATGACTAAAGCAAATATTGTTTACACGGATATTATATCCTCTGGGGGGAAAATACCCTTTCCTCAGGAAGCAAAGCCTTTTGCTTTTAGTTCTGAAGGAGATATCTCATGGAAGGCTTCAGCAAATTAAGTAGCATTTTTGTAGATTTATCTGTTGCATGGTACAGAAGTGGAACCTTGGGAAGGTTGCAGAACGTCTCTGCATAGCAATTTTCCATTATGTCCATCCATGCTGGGGGATTTATCATCCATGTCGGGGCAGAACTGAGGCTGATTCATTTCTACTGAATCTGAAGATTTCATGTGTAAAGCACTGTGTTGGCTGCTCTGGAAAATATAAGAATAGAAGAGAAGAAATGGTCTTTGTCCCTTGGGTCATTAGCCCAGGGAGGGGGACACATAAATACATAAAGGATTCCTATTCAAAGTAGCTTGTTCTCTTAGTTTGCGTTCCTATCACAGAATACCACAGATGAGGTGGGTTAAGCAACATTTATTTCTCACAGTTTTGCAGGCTGAGAAGTCCACCATCAAGGCACCCATAGATCCAGTGTCTGGGGAGAGACTTCTCTCTGGTCTGAAGATGGCCCTCTTCTTGTTGTATGGAGAGCACAGAGAGTGAGCAAACTCTCCTGTCTCTTCTTATAAGGGCACTAATCCCATTCATGGTGGCTCCACCCTCATGACCGAATCACGTCCCAGAGTTGCCCCCTGCTCCCAGTATCATCATATCAGGGGTTAGGATTTCAGCATATGAATTCTGCAGGATACAAACATTCAGCCGTAACTCTTAAGTTTCGTGTTGTTATAAAGTGTAAACAAAGAGCTGCTGGGTGAATTCATTTTCAAAAGAAATATTTGCTACCCTTTCAATAGAACTGTTTTATGAGGTTGGGCCAATACTTTTCAGAAACCACTAAGGAATAACAAAAGCTACAGAGCCCAGGGTTTTCTCTGACCATCGTGGTAAAAAATGTGCCAATCCCTAAACCTGTCTCTTCAGCCAGGCCGTCCTGGGCCACATGCACGCCCTAGCAGCCCAGACTGAGACCAGGGAGGCCTGATTGTCCAGGAGAAGGTGTGAGACCTGCTACCAAAATAAAGGTTGCTGGGAAGCCCAAAGCCACAAATGTCCACCACCTGGCTTTCCCTTTTTCAAACATGTCCCCTGTTTGCTAGCCTAGATAACTTAGTCTCTTCTTGATATTCGTGGGACCCAGATTCAGTTATTTATTTCTAACTGAATTTGGAGGAGACACAGTGAAATACATCATTCACTTTTCTTCTCATTGGTGGAGTCACAGTTAACTGTAAGGAAGCAAATAGTTCTGCTTCCTTTTCTGGCTAAAACAGCTTAATTTAGAAAATGTTCCCTATCACCTCACTGCTGTTTCCAGGGGAGCTCGGTGGAAACCCTCCAGCCCTTGTGTAATTCCTTAAATCCTGCACTTCTATTAGCCACCAAACCATGCTTGGGTCACTTGACCCCAGAAGAGCAAGACTGAAAAGTGAACATGCACACTGAGAACCTCACTGTGAAAAATTAATCAACTCTTCTTATGAATTATGGCATAAGACCAAGGAATGTGCTCACATATATCCTGGTCGGGGGACTCCTCATGGACATAGAGTGCACCTGGGGGACTTGGAGGCTGCATCTTTGATGTAAAATCTTCTCTTCTCCCAATCTGGATATTAATTCTTGTTCTGTTCATACTGCACATGTAGGAGGACAGGCAATTGGGCGAAACTCATCAGGAGGTACGCCTTTCCACTCAGACCACTTGATACTCCCCCAATTTTTTTGTACTGTCAGCGGAATGTAGGAACAGTGGCATAGATAATGAAAAATGAAAGAGAATATTCAGACATCATTTTTCCCCAAAGCCAATATTTTACCCTGCATATGTAATATGTCACCATTCTAATGCATGCTGAAGATTTGTTAGCCATTGCACATTTACACAGAACAGATTTACTTGCCTAATTCTGTTAGGCTAGACATCATTTTTCCCTCGTATCCAAAAATTGGTTGAAAAATTTCCCCTAAGATGTCCTCTTTAAACCCCAAATTCAACACATCTATAAGACTTCCATATGACTAAAACCTGAGAATCATCTTTGTGCTCTTCTTTCCCTTTTCCCTGTCTAATTATACATCAGTCTGTTTGTTTATCAATCTATCTTCCCCTGAGTAGATATGTACTGAGCTCCTTCTATTCAAGAGACACTGTGTGAGGCACTGGGGGTACAATGAAGCAGAATAGATGCAGTCCTGCCTTGTGGAGGCTCTCTTCTGATAGCGGAGACAGATGTGGCTTAAAAAACCATAGACACAAATGAGGAATTATAACCAGGACACATCCTAAAAGGAGAAATAAGCGCAGTTGATCCTTCTTGCGTAATTACTCCTGAGTCTACACCTTCTTTCCCTTCACCACAGTCACAAGTCTTGGCCAGCTTCCCCCTCTCATGTCCAGATCTCTGCAATAACCTCTGCCAGCACAAATGAGAACTCATCATTGCCATCACACCTTGAACCTTTTGCCTGAGTGCCTCATTTTTTGAATTGTCCTTCCTGTTTGACCCACTCACTGTTGGGTCATCCATATTCTACCACTCTTTACAACCCAGAAGTGTGATCCCTTCTTTGATTCTGTCCTGTTATCTTCAGCCCCAATTGATCTCCTACCTTTCCCCATAAGCAACACTCTTTGGCCATATCATTTTTGTGGCACATCTTCCATACTGTGGTCATCTGTATGCATCTTCTGTTTTGTTAGTTTGTAAGTGCCTGAAGGTCAAGGACTCAAAGGTCACTTGTCATTCTTTTAGATGTGCCAGCATCTGAAGTCTTTTTCTATATTTTGAAAAGTGAGTCGTTAGTGAAGACTCAGCCCACCTCCTACTGTGAAGCTCCCAGACACTCATGTTCTCACCTTGCCTTGTAGTTATGATGTGTGCATGTGAAATATTTTTCCAAGCAAATGCTCCAAATGAAACTTTGAATGGAGAGCTAATGAGAAGGCAGCAGGGACATTAAAGATGCTCTCTGGTAGAGGTGGCAGTCCAGCAGGACTGAGTCCCATGGTAACAGTGGTGGTAGTGTGACAGCATCTACTGGTACCCATGACAGTGAGATAGTGGTGATAATTCCCTCACCAGATATGGTCTGTGATGTGACTTCAGGCTTTGTCCCTATTGGCATAGCCACATCTCCCCAGGATTCTGTGATCTATTCAATATCCTTTTATTAATCCCTTTCTGTTTAACTCAGCCAGAGTCTGTTTAAAGATACAAACACAGAGTCTCAGTCATTGCAGGAAGTTTATAAATATCTGTTGAATGAATAAATGAATGAGTCTCTCTTACTGCTAGCTGTAATAGCTTCTCTAATACTGAATTTTTTCATTCATAAATGGGTTAATAATTCTTAACCCCAAGGGATGTTGTAAGGATTGAATAAGATAATGTATGCAGAGCAACTAGCACATAGTAAGTAAGCAATAGAAAGTACTTATTATTGGAAGAAATATGGATCTGAAGATGGTCATAACAATAACTCAATGAATAACCCCTTGCTTGCAAAGGAGAAGAGGACTTGAGTAGGAGCTCCCTGTCAGGGACATATGTGCTAGACTTCTAAGCTTGTTTCATTTAATCCGTATTTACACACTGATTGCTTTTGTGTTTCCACGAAATCTATGGGTTGTATGCATGGGCGTGTCACCTGTCTGCACCAGTGAATGCAACTCTGTGTGAACAACTCACTGGAGAGTGTACACTAAAGCAGATGCTTCTTTTAAAAACATTATGCCACCTTGAGAGCCTCAAAAAAAGTCTGTGCTTGGCGCTGGAGTCCAACATCAGGAAAACCAACGTTAAAGAACACCTGTTGGCACCAAATCTTGCGCCAAAACAAGAGTTTTTTTTTTAAAAGAACTAGAGCGCCACTTGCAGGACGATGGAGGAGCTTGAAGAATGAAAGAATAGTCAGAAAGGCAACCATGTCGCAAGGAAGAGCAAGCAAGAGTGGAAGCCAACAGCAGGTCGAGAGGAGCTGCCAGCTGACCGGCGAGGAAGCAGAAGCAGACGGCAACCAGGCTGCGAGACCAGGCGCTGCAAGCAAAGGGCGGTCTGAAAACTGCGGCACGGCAAAGATAGTCAGTCACATGTCTGTCCTTTAATAATTCTTATCAAACAGGTGATTATAATTCTCACATTCTCATACCCAAGGCCAACATTTAGGATATTTTGTTCAGCATGGACTTTTTTCCATTAAGTTCAACTTTTAAAAAACTTTTCATTAAAATATTATTTACCTTGATTACTGAGTTTTTAAGGGGGGGCAGGGCTTAAGTTTTGCTCCTAACTCACCTCCCTTTGGTCTCAGTCTTGTTTATACCAAATTGTAGGGTAAATATCCCCACATATGATCATATTCATTCCTCATATCGAGGAGCGAATATGCTACCCCATGAGGTAGTAAAGCAAGCTGAGCCACCATTCAGGGTCTTGTCAGACTTAATGCAAACAGTGTTCATTGAAAAATTTAACCTGTTCAAATTGAATCTGAACATAAGTTTGCCTTCTTTCCACCAAAACATAACTGCAGTCCAGGGCAATAATACAAAAGACAGCATAAGGAATCCAGTAACAATGGATTAAAATATATCAACAAAATTCATTCTAAGAAGTATAATAATTGAAATTAGGATGGCAGAATGACTGTAGGGGTCCAAACAATTGCTTTCTCAACAAGTACTTGACAGGAATCTCTCAAAAAGTTATGCTGAATCAAGTTTTCCCTGATATTCTCTGCTCCAAAGAAACATCTTTCTCAACAAATTCTTTAAGCCATTAGCTGGATTTGGCATATTACCCAGTTCAGTGTCTCAAAGCCCTACTTGTATTCTCCCGGTCCATCATAACAACCTGCTTTAAGTATTCATTTCTTCCTCAGTTAAAATCGGGAATTGGTCTCCCTTGGATACACATCATCAAAGCCATTTTTAATTAAATTTCTGAGAAACTTGGCAGAATGAAGGAAAAACATTTGACTAGCCAATCTTCATGAGAATGATATCCATAAGTTCTGCAGAAAAATTTTCATTATTTTATAATTATAGCTCATTCTTGCTCAACATGCTTATCTGCAGAGAGCTTTCTGAAGCCTATAGGTGATAACCTGAGAGCATTCCAGCTAGCTGGACTTTGGTCACAGGTGGAAATGCCTCGAGGATCTCTAGCAGCCCAGATTTTAGCACTAAGGGTGTTCAGGAAGAAGGGAGCTCCCTTTCAAGAGCTTACTTCTCAGTTTAAAAAGTACAGCATTTTGTTAGGTAGACTGGTAGGTAAATATGCCATGGAAAGTCCCAGAAAAAGTAGAACTCATCAACTCTTCCAGGGTTTAAGTGATGCTAGGAGAGTTCAGAATTATATATGGACTGTACTTGTGTAGTCCAATTTTTAGTGCAGGGAAAACAGCCATTTAAATTAAGCAAATGCATGAAAAAAGATTTTTTTTCCAGGAGAAATGGTTGTGATAGTCATGATCTCTTTAGATACTTCTGGGGAATTCACTGTTACTAAATACTCTAGAAAAACATAGTTAAATGTTCCTAAAGGGAAACCTTTGTATATATTAAATGTCCTCAGTGTTCATTATTTATTTATAATAAATACAAACAAATAATTGGCTAATACAATTCCAAGTACTAATGAAAAACTCAGTATCAGGAGATAGAGATTGATGGGGTGGTGGTGGTAGGTTATTGTGGATGGTATATTCAGGGAAGACCTTTCCCAGGAAGTGACTGAGTGATGTGAATGAGTGAGCCATTTGTGGATCTGGGGAGAGCTTTCTAGACAGAAGGACCTTCTAGAATGTGAAGTTGATGAAAGAAATTTTGATTTGTTCTCTGTTTCCCCAGATACAATGCCTGACACATACTAGGCATTTAATACATCCAGGTCAGATTTTCACTGGTACATAGTCCTTGATGTGGGAACCATTAAAAATGAACAATTCAGCCAGTGTGTCTGGAGCTGAGGGAGCAGAGGAAGGGTTAGGTTGAGCCTCCTTTTAGTCTCTGCAGTGTCTCATTTGGATAAATAATTTATATGGTCATTTTTCTAATAGACTATGGTAAGGGGTTTCAATTTAATTGTGGTGGGAAGGCAGTGGAAGACTTTGAGGAGGGGGGTAGTATAATTTCCTTTGTTAAAAAGATCTCTGGGGAGGTGGATAGATTATAAGGGGAGACTGGGCAATAGTGGAAGTGAAGAGACCAGTTAAGAGACATAGGAGGCAATCAGAAAGGGTCAGGTGAGAGATGACAGTGACTTGGACGACAAAGATAGCTGTGGGGATGACAGAAGTGGGTAGGTAGTTGGGTATGTATTTTGAAGGGAGAGCTCGCAGTCTTGTGGAAGGTTTGAATGTGGGTGTAACAGAGAAAGTAATCAAAGAGGATCTCTGGGGTTTGGGCATAAGCAGTTGGATCGACTATAATTATTTACTGAATTGGAGACACTGAAGGAGATACAGTTGTGGGCAGGGGAGGGAGTAAATCAAGACTTCTATCCTGCCAAGTTCAAGTGTGAGATCCTCAGTGAACATTTAGGCAGAGATATTGAGAAGGAGGTGGATATGTCAGTCTGGTTAGGGTTTGGGCTACATAGGAATACTTAGGAATCATCAGCAGGTAAGTAATGTTTAAAGTCTTGGGACTGGATAGAATTACCTAAGGAGTGAGTAAGGATGGAGAAGAGAAGGATTAAGACTGAATCCTGGAACACTGAAACATTTAAAAATAAGGAATAAAAGAAGAAGCTAATAAATGACATTGAAGACATTGAGATTTGGAGATAAGTTTAAGAAATCAGTAGGAATAAACATAAACATGGATCTTAGGTTAGAGTTAATCATCATAAGACTAAGAAAATGTGTAATTTAAAAAAAGAATCACCCTTTTTAAACAAAGGAGAATATTTAACCAAAACAAAGGAGGAAAGGAGAAAAGAAGTAGAGGAGATAAAAGATACAGTATATAGTTTAAATATATACCAATATAAAAGGAGGATTTCAGAATAATAGAAATCTTATAGCAATAAGAAACACACTTAAATCAACAGGACATAGAAAAATTGAAAATAAAAAGATGTAATAAGCAATAATAAACAAAAAATGAATCAAAGTGGAGTTCGGGTGAGATTATAATACCTGAAAAAATAGAATTTAAGGTAAAATGTGTCAAAAGAAACAAAGAAAGAGGTTGTATCTTGGAAAAAAAGAACATAGAGCAATAAGATATAAATGTTAAGGCCATATATGTACTTATGAAATAAACTATAGAACCTCAAAATCTACAGTGCAACAAGTTAAAAAACTTCAGGGAGAATTGCTAAATCAGTTACTGTAACTGAAGATTTAAATATTTTCCTCTTGAAAATAATAGATCAAATAGACAAAAAATAAGAGAGCTATCTGAATAATGTAATTAATAATCTTAAACCATTGCAT